>NC_071394.1:128919160-129231382 GCF_022682495.2 Desmodus rotundus
TCTTTCTAAAGTCCCAATAAAATGATATTTATGGGATTTTTTTTCAAAGCTATAAACCCATGAGAGTGAGCGGCGCAAGCAGAGAAAGAGAAAAGATAATAATAACAATGTATGAGAGCAAAGTCAGAGAGCAAATGGATGAGCGGTAATTGGCCCGGCAGAGCAATAAAAAGCTGTAACACTGTGGAACCCCAGAAAAGCTCAGTAACTAGAAGACTGTTGAAAATGACTGAGAACAGGAGGACTGGATGGAGCCTACACAGGTGACTTTAGGCGCCCTCCTACCCCACGCAGCCCCCCTCGACCTGGCAGGACCAGAGGTTTGTCCACAGGAAGACTGAACCTGGACACCACTGTGGACTAGAGAAGCAGACACGGCTGAGGGCAGAGCCCCCACACGAAATCGAGGAACGGAGTGAAAATATGTAGCCAGGAAGCTCAAATTATACCCCTTACTTCATTATGTCTTTGATAATTTCCATAGTCTTTTTCTGATTTCTCTTTCAACTTTACTTCTTAAATCACCACATAATTTTCTAACTATTTATATTTTTGTATTATTTGCCCTTCTTTACCTTTTAGTGTCTGAAGTATTTGCTCAGTTTCACAGTCTAATCATGATGTCATTTTAAAGAATTTTTATGGTTACTTTTTACTTCCTAAAAACTCTTTTGGTAGTCTGGCTGTTCCTTTTTAGATCTTCCCGTTCCTGTTTCGTAAACGCTGCATCCTCCTTTTGCCTCTTTAATGATGTTAACTGCAGCGTAAATGAAAAAGTTGTATTCTCTCTCCTATACTGTCCCTGTATCCCCCTGCCTCTCGTTGCTTTGGTTTCCGTGCCTCCTGATACTCCTCCCAATAGCCAGTGCTCTCCGGGGGCTTGTCCACGGTTCAGAGAGAGGCACCGGCGTTGTTAGGGCTACGTCAGTCGCCACATCTTGGCAAGAACGGGCCGCACTCGTGGGCAGCTGATTGGTGGCATTTCACTGTGGGGCATCTGTTAACTTTGTACAGAACACACAGACCCTTTGTCCAATAAGGGAAATATCTTATTAGAACACATGTTACTATGAAACTAATATTTACATATTCACAAGAATGTAAGCACTGACTATGCCATAATCTTGCTGGGAGCTAAAAGGGAGCGAAGTCTGGGGCTGTGGGCAGAAGAAGCGCAGGAACGGAATGAGAGGCTAGATCTCCTTTTCCCTGAGGAGGACGTCCCCAGCAACAGCTGAGAGTTCAAAATGAAAACCCGGCAACATGAGGGCGTTAGAAACATAGAGGTAAACAGGACTTCTGGTTCCAGCTTTCAGTTTGAACCAAAGGCAAAGCATGGTGTTTAATGAGAACTTTACATAAGTTATTTCAGTGGCAAAGAAGTGTCCCCCAGTTTTCTATTAAGTTAATAATATAATAAACACTAGTGAATGTGAAAAAATATATAGTATTAGGAAGACTGTCTGCCTGAGAAGTTTCCAAATAATAAAAAAGTAAAATCAAAAAAAAAAAAAAAAGGCAAAGCATTTTTCCCTAGTATAAACAGGAATACTGAAGCCTAGGTATTTCCAGTGAAATAATACCTTGCCATAGATTTGGGGGCAGGGGGGACCTTAAATGATTCCTTTGGGTTTTATCAGAGATGAGTCTATTCGATATTTCTGAGTAAAATCACATCACAGCGTTTCCATTTGCAAATCCTTGGTCCCTTAAAGACAGGTTTGTACATTCACAAAATATTTTTTGAGTCACTGAGAGTGTGGTGTTGTAAAAGCTCGTTTATATCATCTGGTCACTGGAGAGAAGGCTACTGAATTCCTACGAGAAAGTTGGAAGACCACAGTCTGACCCACGTCACTCTCAGACACATGGTGCCATCTGGTGGTGAAATGTATTCTTAGAGCATGCAGAAAAGGGACAGGAGAGGACTCTGTCCTTCAAACCCCTGCCTAACGCAGTAAGTGCCACTGCGAAGCAAGGTGCCAGTGAATGGGGTTACAGAACGTGGGTGGTGGAGAGTCACTGCAAATAATTCTGACAACCTATTTTTTGGTTCTTTTTCGTTTGACCCGTAGAGAATAACGCTGCAATACTGCTCATCCTCTCTGTCATCTCTAAGGCCAAAACCAAAGAGAAAGGTGGGATGTGGAACTCAGTGACAGAGTAGGGGAGAGGATGCTGACCACGGAAAAGAGAAAAATTCTTGCCCCATAAGACTGAGTTGTAGATAGGACTTAAGATACCGCCTGCTCTATCCGTTTGATTTGGGGATGAGGACCTTGCGGCCCACTGAGGTTGGCTTTGCCTCCAGGGGCCAGGGAGGAGCCCAGCAGAGCCAAGATCAGACAGCCCAGGGCCCACCTCCACTTTCTGGGGCGGTGAGTATAGCAGGAGGAGCCCTCGTTGGCGCTGCAGACCCCCAAGGGAACCCCTGGCTCACTGTGACAGGCCAGATCTGGCCCCTCAGACACGCAGAGGCACAAGGCCCTGCCCTGCGGGAGCCTGGCGGGAGAGCTCACCTGAAAGCCCCAGCGTAGCTGAAGTACCTCTCGTTGCTGTTGGGGGCGCACTTGTCCTGGCCCTGCTCATTGCCGACACACAGGGCGCAGAGGTTGGAGTTCGGGTCTGCTCCAGGGGCGCAGCTTTGACTGAAGAATTCATCTGTACAGGGGGAGCATGGGAAGTCAGCCCTTCCTACCTGAGTTAACGTGTGCGGCCTCTACCTAGCAGGGGACGCAGCTCAGTGCAGGTTCCTTCTGTTGCCCAAGACAGAGAACACAGTCACTGTCCCGAGTGGTGACACACACCTCCATGTCACCAGGCCCACGGTAGCTAGGGCGGGGCTTAGGCATGGGGTGTGGTGGGGAGAGAAGGGCCCCTGAGCAAGTTGAGCCAGAAGCCTTGAGGTCCTATTCTCTTTCCGCTGCAGGGCGGACTAAGATGCTGGGTCTGTTCAGTAACAGAAGTCACATGGGGCAGACAGCGCCTTTTCCCAAATTAGGAAGCCAGCACCCGTGAGGAATTTAGCTCTGGAGCGCCAGGAGGTAAAACGTACCGCTTGTACTGCTCAGAGCCTGCACCTGTTTTTACGGTGCAGAGAAACGGACATTTCACCTCGGAGTGGGGTGCACAGGGCACGCTCGGCTGTGCAGAGAGCCAGTCTGAGCCTCAGGACTGAGAGCAGCCCTCCCTTCCAGGAGGCCCCCACCCCCAGGATGCCCGCCCTCCTCCTCAGGGCTCCTCACCAAAGTTGCAGGAGCGTGTCTGGTTGAAGAGCAGACCCATGGGGATGTTCCAGCCTGCTGTCCTGCCCACAGCGGTGTGGCAGGACTTCGTGCCCCTCAGGGAATTCCAGGTGAGGCCAGCACTTGATTTCCTGACAACCGCCACAGCACGATACCCTTGGATGACAGAAGAGCAAGTCTTAATCTCCAGGGGGCCTGGTATATGGGCTCTAGGGCATCTGTCTGCACCTCAGGCCAAAGTAGGTCAAGAAGCATCATCAGCAACGGCCCCCAGGTAATGCATTGTTAGGTAGACCAGAGGCATACGCTGCTGTCCTATGTTAAGGTGAGATTAACTTGGGCTGGGAAATGAGACAGTAAGAAAAGCTGATCCTTGAAGTGATTTCTGTGGACTGTCCTTGACCAGCCACACACTGTCCCTGAGTTAGAAACCAACAAATTCACCCTTAGGTGTGAGCTACTAAAGCAGCAAACACGGAGCATCTAGCGTGACCCCAATAGTGCATAGATCCCCAATGGCAACATGCACCGGGCCAGAGCCGTGGTGGCCCCCAGGTGAAGGGCTGTGTGGGTGCAGGGGTGTGTCTCCAGGACCGCCCTGCGCGGAGTCCTGCACTGTGGGGGGGTCAGTGTGGCAGCTGTCCCCCTCCTGCCAGTGCACCTGACAGACTCCCGCTCTGGGCGATGCGGAGCTCTTCCAAAGCCGAGCAAGCCCCAGCTCTGGAGGGGGGCAGGTGGGGCTGGGACCAGAGCGCGGGATTCGCAGGAGAGACAGAGGCTGCCCCAGCGTCATCATCTCTGGTCCGGGGCACGTCGGGAGGCACTCTGAGCCACTGTGCCCGCATCCATAGAGATGGGGATGCGGCAGCTCTCCTCCCACGTGGCCGGGACGTGGCCAAGTGTGAAGGTCAACGTAAACATCCATGATGATTACCTATGAATCATTTGCATCTTTGAAAGAACTTTGGCTGCATCTCTTTCTGTGAGGTTTACTAAGTTCCTGCCCCCTCTTCCTCCAGCAACAAGAACTTACCCTTGACCCTGAACATGACCGATTCCAACTCACCTTCCAGTGGTCTATTCACACAATCCAAGTTACTGCCTCCTTCGGATCCTGAAAGTATAAAAACAAGCAAAAGGTCATTGAACAATCAGATGTATTGAGAAATCACGCACTTTGAAATCTCAACAGTGCAGAATCAAACACAAAGAAAGTGTCCCAGTGGTTCCAGGCAGCAGACACGCATCTACCAGCTCACCTAACGGCAGACACAGATGTCCACCGCAGCACTATTCACAACGGCCACCCACCGGAAATCACTCAGACGCCCATCCACAGGAGAGGGGTAAAGAACAGCGGTAGAGCCGCACAGCCAAGTGCTACACAGCAAGGCTGAATATTCCGCAACTACGTACTGCACAGAGGAATAGCACAAATACAACACTGAGCAAGAGACGCACAACAGCACGTGTGTGCAGCCCCCTTCACATGAAGTGCAAAAACAGGCAGAACTGATCTGTGCCCGTGGCAGCCAGGAGTTGTTACCCGTGCTGGAGTCAAGGGCTGGGGACGCGAGGATATGAGGGGACTTGGGAAACTGGCAGTGTCCTGATTTGGGCACTACTGCCTGGGGCCACGCCAGTTTGTGGAGTGCCATTGAGTCAGGCACTCACGTGCCTTTTCTGTATGTGTGTTATACTTTACTAAAGTCTTTTCAGAAACTAAGAAGAGGGGCCACTGGGCTTGTAGCCACCACCACGCCACCAAGCTCCAGCTGAAGGAGAGAGGACATACGTAAAGAGGGCTCTGTACCAGCGATTTTCCACCTTTTTCATCTCATGGCACACCTAAACTAATTATTAAAATTCCGCACCCTCCACGTGAGGGGTGAAGAAACCTCGTCATTCCATCATTACAGGCCTGGTGCCGCGGCACTCCGTGAATCGGACGCTTTCAGAAGTCCACTGACTGTCTGATTCGCAAATTGCCCTCCCAGCACCTGGTGCGAGAAGTTGCTCAGGACTTCAAAACAGGTCTGCGCTTCCAGAGCGCAGCTGCTGGTGCCCTGCCGGAGGCACGTGGGGCACCTTGCTGAAGGTTCCAACCGCTGTGCTGTCGAAAGACATCCAGCCAGTAGGCCCCATATGTGGAGCGCACGCTTAAGAATCCACTAAGATGGGAGACATTTCATTCTTAAAAAAAAAATTTCTCTCCTTCCTGTCACTGGTAGCTCTGCACACTAGATATTCTCTTCCCATGGGGTCTAAGGCACCTAATTAATATGGCGAGTGGAAAATAGGGGGCAGAAATCAGGTACTGGCAGTGTTTCCATTTTCATTCATGTGTGACGTTTTTAAATAGAAATGCGGCAACATGAGGCATTAATGCAAGACAAAATGTCTCAGTGAACACCTTTCAGCACTTCGGCTTTGTAACAATTATAAATAAACCGGTAAAATTTTTGTGGACAATGCCAGCATTTGGATTTTAAAAAATAAAAACAAGTAAATTTCTTATTGATGGCAACTAAATGGCGTTTGCAGCATTTGTACCATACAGTAGATTCCATCCATTTACTACTATGCTTTTCTGCGTTGTCCTACAGGCGAGTTCGTGTTTTTAATGTCGTCTGTCTTCTGTGCTATTCCTGTCAGTTGCTATTAAAATACATTAAAGTATAAAACACAGTGGAGGAGAGGAAGCCACTGTGTGCTTTGTCAGGTGACACAGCCCCTCTTGTTTACTCTTCCTGACTCTCCCGTTTGCGCATGTCCATCCTTCTCAGTGTCTCCCCCTGGCCCCGCTGCGGGGGGCGACTGCTCCATGCCCCCACCCCATGGCCCAGGCGAATGAACCAGGGAGGACACTCCCCGCACTTACTTTGGCTCTCTGCCAGCACAGGCGCCAAACCACATTTGCCGGCGATGTAGATGAACCCTCCGTCCAGACTCATGGCATCAGCCTCCCCTTTCTGCAAAGACAGAGCAAGTCTCAGCACCACGGGGAGGCCGTCTCATGTCCCACCTGTCTCAAGCACCCAAAGGACACACCAACTGCGCTATCAGCCCTCGGCCAGCCCCGCGCGCCTTCGATGCTGTCACTTCCGTTGGAAAGGCCAGACCCAGGCCGCACGAACCCTCTGTCCCCTGAACAGAGCCCTTCCTGCACTCTGCACGCGCGTGGGACCCCCTCCTGGACAGGCCTCCCGCGCTCAGGGGACAGATGGGACCAGCTGGCTACACTCAAAGGGCTATGCAGAAGTTGGTCGACAAAGCAGAAATTTCTAACTGAACTGGCTCACGGCCAGGATGAATGAGCCCACGCTCCAGCACGGGAGCATGGACTTATCGGGGTCCCAGACTCCCCCTCGGGCCCAGTGATATGTTTTTACAAAGGTGGTACAAGTAACAAATAACTGGAGACGTGCATGAAGATTTCTAGCCAAGGATGCACATCGCAAGGTTATCGAAAATGACAAATGAAAGGGACAAAGAGGAACAGGGTCACAACCAAGCCACACCCTCATGAAAGGTACCCTGAAATCATTGTTTCAAAAGTGTTTTCAAAGACTCTGTATTCACGTGGGGAAATGGCCAGGATACACTGTTCAGTGAAAAGAACTCAAAACCCACCTAACCGGTGCTGTGGCCAGCCTATGTGGCACCGATGCCCCCGGAAATCCTGGGTGGGACATTACCCAGACTTCCGCTGTGGTGACTCTCTGTGTGAGGTCACAACTGGCTTCTATTATTTATTTTATGCCGCACCTTTCTATGGTTTCCGAATTACCTGCAATCACTGTCAGCTGTTCTTATCATCAGAGCAGCAGCAAGCCCACAAGAAATGGCTCTTTAACAGGAAGCTGTGCCTGTTGGCACACTGTGCGCCACCCCAGGGATCTCTTCCTGGGGCCCACCCTGCCTAACCCCCCGCAAAGTGCCTCTTTAGAGCCCAGTCACTTCTAAGCAGAAGCCCACGATTCTAAGCAGATGCCCACGACCTGGGGTCTTGCTCAGAGCCCGCTGCCCCACCCGCACCCGGCGCAGGCTCCCCCACGGGTGGGCCCCTACCAGGACCAGGGCGATGCAGTCCTCTGTGTCAGCGGCTGTTGTGCACGTCACTGTCCCATTGCTCTGGCCACTCCACTGCTGGCACTTGCGCAGCTCCTCTGGGCCCACCGCGCACCACACAACCCGGGCCCCCCGGGCCTCCACCTCTGCTGCCGCTGCACAGGGACACCACGGTCAGCAGGGGGCTGAACCTTGCCCGTCTGTCCCGGACGCCCAGCTCTGCTTACCTCCCTGGGGCCGGGCTCCACCCTGAGCGCCCTTCCTGCCTGACGTCCCCTGCTTCCAGATGGAAGAGTCTTCCACACCCGCCCCTCTCTCCCGCCCTCCTTCCTTCCTCAGGTAGGGCCGCCCCCTTTGTTTCTCAGCCCTGTTCTTCTCCTGGCTTCTAATCCACCTGTCCATCCTCAGTACGACAATATCTCAGTCCCACAGGACAAAAACTCCAGAACAGAGACAGCGACAGCCCCCAAGAGTTGGTCTAGGGCACCCCGAGCCCAGCCCCGACCTCCCTGAGAGCTGGCGGTCACCACCAGCAGCTGCGGTGCAGCCTCTGGGTTCGCCAGACTCCACCCCAAGCCCCCTGTAAGGGGAAGGGCCATGGTTGCACAGGCCCACTGTGGTCCCCTGAGCCAAGACCCCAGCCCAGGCACAGGGCGGTGTGCCTCCAGGCCTCTGGCCTCACCCCAAGAGGGGCCCCGGCTCTCTTGGCTCCTGTTCCAATTTCTCACATCATAGGAGGAAAATTGCTTTTTCGGTCAGGGCTGGGAGCCTGAGGTTCACAGGGACATGTGGCAGCGTTAACCATGTGGCTGACACATTCGTTTAGAGGCTCCCACGTGTTAAAGTGCCTTTACTTGGCCACCAGAATGCACTTGCACCTGCATCGAATGTAACCACCCCGAAGACGTCCAGCGGCTGGGACTTGGGCAAGTGACCACTAGGGGGCAGGACCATGCTGCCCACGCCGCAGGGGCTGTGACCGTGCTCTCCCCAGGAGAGTCAATGGCAGCTCGCCACCTCACCACCCGCACCTCGGGCCCTCACTCACATTCCTTCAGGTTCTTGATGACGGTGAGGTAGCTGGGACCGAGGTACAGCTCAGCGTCCACCCTTGAGGGGATCCTCAAAAACCCTTGGGCTCCATCTTTGAAAAGCAGGTCCTTCTGCCCAGGAGGGGAGCTGAAGAGCTGGAAGCTCCCTGACGTGCCTTTTCCAAACTTCTCCTAATGAAGGGGAAAGAGGATGGACGGTGTCAGTGGTAAGTAAGGAAGCACACACACGCAACATTAAAAGAGAGCATCTGGAACGCAGGGGTGATTCTGAGAGCAGGAACCTTGGCCGCCTTCCCCCTGTGAGGGCCTCGGGCCATTTCTGTGACACGCTCAGTGCTGGCTCACTCTTTAGAGTGTTGCTGGGGTCCGAGCCCCTTAGAGTCCCGAGAGTGCCGTATGGTCCTCCTCGCTCCTCTCCAGCCCACGAGACGCTGTCAGTCAGTAACGCCAGAGGGCTTCGTAGCGTCTGCTGTCCAGAGGACCCTCCTGAATTTGGGCACTGCTGTGTGGGGCAGGGGTGGTTACAGCTCTAGGCCTAGAGAGGCAGGGAGTTGGGGGAGGAAGGAAGCTCCAGCAGCAACCTGAGCAGGTGGGGAGACTGTGGCTGCGGGTACCTGTGCCTTGCTGAGAAGCCTCCAGATCGAGTCCTCCTTGCCACCCACGCTTCGGGCCACAACTGCATGAGAAGGGACCCGGGCCAGATGGCACTGCTCAAACTCATCCACCGGCTTTCGGGTGTTGTCTGGGCAGAGCAGCTCATACTGGTCTCTCTCGGCCTTGTTTGGCAGGTTCTCTGGGGAAGGGAGAGAGGAGGGGTTGGGGGACCCAGATAAGCCTACCCCAGGCAGCAGCCATGAGCTGGAGACCCCTCCTCCTTGGAACTTGAGCTCAAGGAGATGTCTTGCCCAGTGGATAAAACTGGGGTGTCAGAAAGAAAGACACCCCAGTTTTTCCAGAACACTGAGAAAGGTAAAGACAGGCCTCAGAAAGCCTTGGGGCCCCTCCCAGTGATGCTGTGACTGGATTATACGGGCTGCCCCAGCGCTGGTGGGCCAAGGAAGCTATGTTGAACCCCACCTGTTTCCATGGCAACCCCACCTAGAAAAGCATCTCCTTATGGAGACAAACCCAGGGAGTGGCCAGGGGGTGCTGCCTTACCCACATCTCTAGAAAGAATAAAAATAGATAAAGTACAGTAGCCCTGTCCCTGTGCAGACCCAGCTACTGTGCTTCCGCGTGTGGCCTTCAGGGACGTTCTCTAGCCAGACAGTAAGAGGACACACGTAAAGGCATGAGTCACGGAGCTGTCTGTGGTGAGGGGAAGGACAGGGTGACCCAGGCCGTCCTGAGGGTGGTGGGTAAGTAAACTCTGGTGGACACGTTCCGTGGAGCATCCCTCAGTGGCCAGAGCCACAGAACTAGACAAGTGTACGAGAGCACAGAGAAATCTCTGAAACAAAACGCTGGGTGGGAAACCCGTGCAGTGGCACAGTCGCTAATGCTCAGTCCCGAGGTTCCTAGCACTCAGCAAAACTTCCGCAAGCCCAGGAACCCAGGCGGCACGGAGCATCGACAAGACCACACATAGCTCAAGGACGGGTGTCCAGAACCCTGGCCTGGTGTCTGCGCAGGGCAGGGGGAGGAAAAAGCAGAGCCACGCCCTGTGTGGAACCTGGATACGTAGCGTGCCAGCCGTCTAATTAGCTCAATATGCAGAATTATGATAAAATAAAATAGAAGGAGGCTGTCCCACAGCTCTACTCTCTGCTCTTACCAAACACCGTACTGTCCTTGACAAAAGCCACGTCTCCAGCCCCATCTTTCAGACACCTGTGAATGAAGGCACAGGGGGGTCAGCCTGGAGCAGCCTCCCTGGGGAACAGGGGCTTGTCTTCTGTGGGCATCTGCTTCTCACAGGGCAGGGCCCGGAGGCTTAGGGACAGCCCTACTGGGCAGGCGGCAGGGGCCACCTCCAGGCGAGTTCTGAGGAGGAAGGGCTCCGCTGCTGGCCAGAGGCCCCCACCTTTTGCTTTGAGAGCTGAGAGGGCAACACTTTATCCTTCTACGTAAAAGAGAGTTTTGGAGCCTCTATTCCAGAAGACAAAGTCTCAGTACCCTTGGCCACATGGTTCCTTCCCCCAGGACTGGGTGGGCAAATGTGCCCTGGCCGGCAGAGAGGCAGGGAGGCCCCCCTCTGCAAAACTGCCTGAGCCCAGGAGGCAAATGGGAGCCAGGGGAGCAGCATCAGCCTTTGCATGGGGGCAGAGAGGGCACAGGGCTGTCACTTGGGCAGGGCTCACTGTCACCAGCTCTGGGAGGAGGCCCAGATAGGGCCGACAATTATCAGCCCAGACTCCCTGGCACCCTGCCAAGCCAGGAGCCTGGGACTGGCTGTCTCATGACAAGGCCCCTTCAGCCCGCCCGTGTGGTTAGGGAGAGGACAGTCAGCAGGCAGAACCCCGGAGCACACAAGGCAAAGCCAGGCTCAGGCTCCTCTGGAGAGACCGAGGGGGCCCCTGCCACCAGAGTAGAGGTGAGGGGACATGCACTGGGCAGAGTCGGTGCCCTCCTGGTGCACTGGGTCTCTGTCTGCACATCAGTGGGGGCTGGACCTCCTCTCTGATCCCTGCAAGCAGGCTGAGCGCTACTGGGGGCCAGAGAAAAGGTCTCCTGGCCTGAGGACATGTGGTACCCGGGTCACTGGAGAGAAGAGGACTGTCTCACTCACTTGAAGGCACCGGAGTAGCCAAAGTACGGTTCCTTGGAGGAGCAGGCACATTTATCTTCCCCTGTCCCCGCACACAGGCGACACAGGTTGGGGTACTGGTTGCCATCTGCACAGGGAACACAGCTAGCGGAGAAGAAGTTGGCCACAGCTGCGGGACACAGAGAAATGGACCGAGCATGAGGCGGCCCTGGCCACAGCCAGCCATGCCTCCCAGTGTGCACTCCCCCTGGTGGGGGTGGAGGTGGCAGCCCCTTCCTCCGCCCCTGCCAGATGTGTGACCTCTGTGGTGACATTCGGAGCTCAGAAACCAGCTCCCAAGGTCAGCTCGTGCAGCGAACCCACCCGGTTAACCTCGCCCCACCCCCCTTGGAGTCACCTGGACATTCACCTATGTGATTCCAAAGTGGCTGTGTGTGAACTGGAGTGGAGACCCCTGCCTGAGACCGCCCACAGTCTCCCAGCCAGCTCACCTTCCTGGAGGGGTGCAGGTGGCCCTGCCCAGCCCAGGTACGGACGGAGCGTGCCCACAGGGATTTTCCACCCGGCGGACCTGTTGAGGCCGGTGTGGCAGGACCTCACGCCTTGCAGCTGGTTCAGTTGCAAGTTGCTGTCCTTTTTCACCAGGGCCACAGCGTAATAGTGCGTCCGCGGTGCTGCACAGGGGCAGAGAGAAGCAAATGCTCTCAGCCTGGAACCCAGAGAGAAAAACAGCCCCTGGTGGGCAGGGGACCCGTGTGCTTCAGGGACAGAGTTGCCCAGGGCCTGCCCTGGTTCCCCAGGGGGCACACAGTGTTCTGCCAGTGGGTCGGCCTCCACCCCAAAGTGCCCACCAGGGACTCTGTACCTTCATAGTGTGATGCCACTGAGACCCCACATCAGCGACTCATCCGCTCTGACTCCACAGAGCCCAGGGCCAAGGCCACAGCCCCCCAGCTCCGGGTGCCCAGGGAGCACTCACCCCCCTCGGTCCCGTAGACCTCTGCTGCCACAGGCCGCAGTCTGTACGGGTCCTGTCCTGCCTCGTACACCAGACCTGCGTCAAGGCTCATGGCATCTGCCCTTTTCGCCTGAAAGCAAAGAGGCCAGACCGGCTTCAGGAGGAAGCCCTCCTACCCCAGGCAGGTGGCCTTCAGGACGTCGGAAGGTTCTGTGGCTGGGAGCATCTTCTAAAGGGTCAGCTTTGGATCACATCTGCTCACATCCCGTGACAGGGGGCACAAGCCGAGGGTCCCTCTTTTGGGACAACGAGCACCAGCGCAGCTGCTTTAACCCTTGAGGAGGGCATGCTACTCGTTCATGTGCCTGCCCACCTATACGGGGTGGGGCAAAAGCAGGTTTATACTTGTGAGTGTGTGAGGCAAATTTATTCTTGTATTATTATGTTATTTATTGAATTACTTTCCATACGAACAACTGTAAACCTCCTCTTGCCCCACCCTGTGTAATTCTGCTACGCCCTTCCCAGGGGCTTATATTTCCAGTTTTTGCTCTGGACACTTTCTCCCCCGCTTTTGCTCCACATCTCCTTCAAGCTGGTTTTTATGGACGAAGGGATTTAGTTGTTAAGATACCTTGAGAGCCTAACAAACCACGTGTATCCTCTTTGGTTGATTACTTCTCATATGTTCCCATATTTCTTGTATTTGCAATCTGGTATGGGTAATATTTTGTCAACTGCTTTAGCTATGTAAAACTATACATTTTCTTACCTCTGTGAAGACTTTTATTGATTTTATTGACTTTGTACTGTTTTATTATAATGTGGTTGTTCTATAATTTATTAAACAACTCCCCCAAATGTTCCCCCCTTGGGTTACTTCTGACATGTTTGCTATTGAAATGGTGCCTGCGGGAATAGCTCTGTCCTCATAGCTGGCTTTTCCTTCCTTCTGATGACCTGTCACCACATGACAGGCATCTGAGGGTGAAGTCACACTGGCAAGGAGCCTGCTTATCTTCCTGGGCTTTCCAGAAGATTCGTGAGGCCAGCTTAGAATGCCACCAAGCGTGAGGATCATTTCGCCGCAGAATCATTGACACGACAGGCTTTCATCTCAGTACGTTATTACTTTAGAAAACGCAAGTGCGGCCCTGACTGGTGTGGCTCAGTGGGTTGGGCATCGTGAGGGGTGAGGGGTCGTGGGTTCAGTTCCCAGTCAGGGTACCTGCCCGGGTTGCAGGTTTGGTCCCCAGTCAGGGCATGTGTGAAAAGCAACCAAGCAATGTTCCTCTCCCCCATCGATGTTTCTCTCCCTCTTTCTCCCTCCCTTCCCCTCTCTCTAAAAATAAATAAGTATTTTTTTAAAAAAGAAAGAAAATGCAAGTGCTAACAAATTGCTAAGGCTTGTTTTTCTCTGATTATCGAGGGAAATGTTTTGTAAGTATTTTTATTAACTATGAATTCCGCTTAGGAATACTCCATTCATATCATTTTTCTCGCGTGATCCTACATTTCTTACCTGTTCGAATTCGTTCTTTGCAGAATGCAAATTGTGATCACTTATTAGAGCGGGCACATATTCCCGCTGATGCGTTCTAAAATCTTTGTAAAAATGATTCTACTGGCTATGCACTAACATTTTTATATTTTAAAATCTGTCAGTTTACTTCATCCATTTATTGCTTAAAAGCTAAGAGATGTCACTTTCTGCTCTGGTGCTGCTAATTAATCAATCCTCTAGTTTTTCAATAATGCATGTTTTCTTTTTAATTATTTAATCGATCCCAACTTTAGTTTGATCTATGGTATATAAAACTGATTTCAAATCAGATGCTGGCAAAAAAGGCAGATTTTGGGCCTCATTCACAGGGATTTGGGTTGAACCGGTCAGAATAAAGCCCAAGAATCAGCATTTTAAACCAGCAAGAAAGGCTGGTGCTGCGTGTCCACAGGCCATAGTTACAAAATTATATCCTAAAACGTTGCTCAAACTAGATTCTTTCCCCTAAGGACTGTTCCGATAACCTAGTTCTTATTGAAAACTTTTTCACACATTACCCGAGCTGTGCTGGAGCCCCATATGTACAACCACGGGACAGAGGACATATGTGTGGGGTGAATCAGTAAAAATTATTTCAGTAGGTCTTATATCCCAGCCAAAAAAAGGAACCTGAAGTCATCCAAAAGTCACGATTCTCTTGTCTCTCTCTCTCTGAAAATGTCTTGGACAAATGTCTTTCGCATGCCCCGTGCCCGTGTCTCCTGTCCACAACATGATGTGGTGACTGTGACCGGCTGAGCTCACTTCTCTCAGGGCTTAGAGGTCATGGCCTTCTGGAGGTTCTACCTTGCAGGGTAACCTTGACATTTGCCCTTGATGTAACCTTGAGGGTTACATACTCATCTGGTATAACTGCTGCTGTGTCCTTGTTGCACAGTTGTTATCAACAATTTATACTGGGGTCCTCATTTCCTCCCACATGTGGTCTCCCCACTTTTGAATGTTAATTTCTTCATTCCCAAGAGCCTTCTATCTTATGAAAGAGGACTGTCCCCAACTGACAAGCACCCAGGAAGAAAAGCAGAGGGAGGAGGGGAGAGCAGATTTTTAAAATTTTATTCCATGCCTTTCCCTTCCCCTCCCTTCACTTGCCTTCCATTCTATTCGGTCTTACCCAACACAAGGCGCTGACTTACCGCGATGGCCTGGATACATTCCAGGTAGGACTTTCTGCTTATGCAGGAGAGAGAGGGGCCACGCACTCGTTTTAGATTCTGTTGCAGTTTAGAGCATTTTGCTGCCTCTGGTTTTGATATGGTGCACCATCGAACACCTCTCCTGCGGGCAGCCAGACTCGGCCCTGGGAGAAAAGCCAAGGATAAGGCTTCTACCGCTGCTGCTCATGGAAGAAACCACCTAACCCTCAGGTGGCGTTTTCCACATTCCTCCATCTCTCTCTGCTCCTCCCCTGCCCTCTCCAGCCTGCAGCTAAGTCAGGCCTCTCTCCTCAGTTGGAGGTATCTCGCTGAACTAATAATAAGTACCCTGTCCTGGCCAGAGGACCATGATTCTCAGTAAATTAGAGGAGACGTTCAGAACCTCTGGGTTCTTTTCTTTCCTGGGACTGACACACTTCCCACCGCCAGAAAAATGATGATCCCTTGCATCAGTTTATGGAGTTCTTCCATCTGCCTTGTCCCACTTGAACTTGGGAGGTAGGCAGGAAAGGGATTTTTGCTCCTCATGTGGAAAGTGGCTCTTGAGGAAGCTGAGTGGCTGGCTACTCAGCAGTGGCAAAGTCTAACCTAAAACCCAGGTCCCCCTAGAGGGTTGTGTCTACAAGCATCTCCCCAGGGGATGCCGAGGGAACTAAGGAAAATACATCTGACTCCTTGTCAGGAGCTGCAGTAAGGTGTGTACCAAGTGGGTCCGAGTGCCTGAGTCACCACCATTCACCTCTGTATCAGAAACACGGGTTCTCCTGCCAAGCCTGCCTTTGTTGCTGGAATCTGCGCAGCTAGGGAGAGGGCCGAACCAGATTGGCCCAGAGCTCTTAAAAACCACATGGGTGCCTGGTAAAGGGTATCTATGAAGAATCTACAGTGGACATTGTATTAAAATTATGACGACTAAATGCTCTGCCCCCTAATATCAGGAACAATGCAAGAGTGTCCACTCTTACTTCTTCTATTCAACATAGTACTGGAGGTCCTCGCCACAACAATAAGGCAAGAAAAAAAAAATCCAGGCAGGAAAAGAAGTAAATGGTCTTTCTTTGCAGATGCCATGATCCTCTGTGTAGAGAATCCTAAGGAGTCCCCAAAAGACTATTAGAAGTAATAAGTATAACAGGGGTATGGGGTACAAGGTCAATACACAAAAACTAATTATGTTTTTGCATAAACACATTGCATAATCCAAAAAGAAAATTTAAAATATAATTCTATTCATAATAACATCAAAAAGAATAATACTCAGAAAAATATCTAACAGAAAAATGCAAGGCTTGTACAAGGAAAATTGTAAAACTTGGCTAAAGGAAATAATTACCTAAATAAATGGGGAGACATTTATACTCATGCTTTATAAGACTTGATATTGTTAAGATGGTAATTCTTCCTGAACTGATATAGACACTCAACACAATCCCTATAAAAATTCCAGCAGGCTTTTCTTTTTTTCTTTTTCTTTTCTTTTTTTTTTTTTGCAGAAATTGATAAGCAGGTTCTAAAATTTATATAGAATAAATAAATTAATTTATAGCAAATATCCCCCAAGTTATATAATTTATAATTAATATTTATATAACAGATATAGGAAAGCCAAAAAACAATTTTGAAACACAGCAAAGTTGGAGGAATTTTACTTCCTAATTTCAAAACATACTATAAAGCTACAGCTATCAAAACAGATTGGTTTTAGCATAAAGATAGACATACACCTTTCAATGAAAGAGATTTAAGAGTCCAGAAGCAGATTCTTATACTTACAGTCAATTGATTTTTTCCAAAGGTGCTAAGGCAAATAGCAGAATGGGTAGTCTGTTAACAAAGGGTGCTCACACAATTAGATGCCCACATGCAAAAAGATGAAGTCAGAGTCCCCCCTTACGCCATCCACAAAAACCAACTCAGAAGTGGATCACAGAATTCACTATAAGAGACGAAGCAAACTTTTAGAAGAAAATACAAAAGAAAACCTTTGCAGCCTTGGGTTAGGCAAAGATTCACCAGCACGGCACCAAAAGCACAGTCCATCAATTAAAAAATTAATAAATCAGACCTATCCAAATTCAAAATTTTTGTGCTTCAAAAGACAGCAAAGAAAATAAAAACATGCCCAACAGGCTGGGAGAAGATATCTACAAAGACCTCTTGACAACTCGATGATAGGAAGACAAACAACCCAATCAGAAGTGGGCAAAAGAGATGAATGGACATTTCCCCAGAGCAGACACGTGAACGGCTACCCAGCACATGAAAAAATGCTCAGCATTTCAGTCAGTAGGAAAATGCAAACGAAAAGCCCAATCAAGTCACACCCGCTGGAATGGTCACCACTAAAACAGAGGAAAGCAAACGCTGGTGACGATGTGGACAGAGGGGACCCCTCGTGCGCTGCTGAGAATGTAAAACGGTCTGCACTCTGGCAAAGCAGTAAACACAGCGGTACCGCATGGCCCAGCAATCCCACTTCTAGACATCTGCCCCAAAGAAAGAAAAGCAGACGCCCGCAGGAAGACTCCTGCGTGAATAATCACAGCAGCGTTATTCAGAATAGACAAAACGCGGAAACAGCCTGAATGTCCCCCGACTGGTCAGCGGCACGTCCTTCCCATGGGACAGCCTTCGGCCATGAAAAGGAAGGAATGGCTGGTGTGCTCTACAATATCAGTGAGCCTGATATTTCATGCTCCAGACACAGGAGAGCACGTACGGTGTGATTCCCCTCGTGTGAAATGTCCACAGAGGCCAATTTATAGACACAGACAGGAGAGGACTGGTTGCGGAGGCTGGGGTGAAGAGGAAGTGTACCTGGTCGTGAGGAATCACAGCAAGGGGGCGGAAAGTGCTAAACCTGATTTACGGGGGCCGTCGCACCCCTCGGAAAAACTGCTAACAATCACTGAAACAGGTGAATTTCATGAGATGTAAAATGCACGCCAGTAAAGCTGTTACAAACAAAACACGAAAACCTTCGGTCGCCTAAGCCCCCTTCCCCTTGGCGTGTGCTTTGGGGTGTCACACTCAGCCCTCTGTCTCCTCTGCTCATGGGCCACCCCCTGCTCAGTCAACCCCAAGGTGTCAGAGGCACTCCAGGAGGGTGTTAGGGGGAGACCTGTGGCTCCCAGGGCTCAGGGGCCAAGACAGCAGCAGACACAGGTGAAAACGGAAGCAGCTCTGAGCCAGAGCCCTGGCCCCTGGCCCATGACCACATCCTCTCCTCTCAGCCCCTCCCAGGTGGACACACCCTGTGCTGTGCACCCAGCAGGCCACACATCAGGGAGCAGAAGAAAGTCAGTCCTGGCCTGGCCAGCTGCTGCCTCAGAGAAGAGAGGGATGACCAACACCCGTGGAGAGGAATGTGGAGAAGGGGACCAGAAGGCAGTGACAGACAGGGATGGCACTGTAGCCCCTAGGTTTGGGAGCATAAGCTCAGGGCTGCTGTCTAACAACCCCTTGCAGCAGATAGGAGGGGGTGTACTGGGCTGGAGCGGAACTGGGCAGGGGGTGGGGGGAGGCTTTCACCCTGACCCCCGGGCTCTCTGCCCAAGTGCTGTGGGTCACAGCCCTTTCTGCTGCTGCCTGGGACCCTGCCCTTCCCTGAGGATGCCCTGCGCTCCTGCATTTACATCACCAATGTCTGTCACTGGTGAGTGCCGCGGGGCACCCCAGAAACTCCTTCAGATATTGGGTACAGAACTAGCCATTGTTGAGTCCCTTCTAGTCTGGGCCCATCTGAAACCAGAAATCGATTTCTCTCTCTCCCCCTCTGAGAAAGGGGTCTCACCAGGAGGCCTGCACCACCCCCTGCCCCTCTCTGGTGGGAGGTGCAAGGGAGGGCACCGTGCCTACCCCTGAGCAGGGGCCGCCCTGCTGCCGCCCACACAGCTGTGTGGGAAGATGTTGGACCATTCTTTTCAATTCGAAACAGGCTCAGAAAGGCTCCATCAGGCCCAGGCCGGCAGGACTCTGGCAGCAGCTGGGGTCTTGAGTCCCAGGTCTGCCATGGACTTGGGCAAGTCACTCCCCTGCTCTGAGTCTCATTGTCCCCCACGTAAACCTCATGTGACAGCACCATGGGTGCCAAAGGTCCTGCTAGGGCACAATGGGGCAGGGTCTGCTGAGGCCCTTTGGGAAGCTGGGAGTAGCTCTAGGCTCACCTGGAACAGCTTAGAGGCGTGGGCTCCGACTCCTCCCAGGTGGGTGGGTGGGGCTGCCCCGTGTCTGGGTGACTGCAGGCACTCGGTGCCAACCCAGCAGGGAGCAGGGGCAGCATCACCCACCTGGCAGGTCATAGTGATGGCCCCACCCCTCAGGGTGCAGGGACCAGGATGCCCACTCAGGGGGGTGCACCCCCAGGTACCTGCACTCACCGAGGGCCAGGAGGGACAGTAGTGCAAGGAAGAGGAGCTTCATGTCTGAGGTCCCAAGGAGACTCCAGCCAGCGAAAGGCTCTGCCACCTGTGCCTGCTCCGCTTCCCTTTATCCAGGGCTTGCTGACCTCAATGGGGTGGCCCCGCCCCGTGGCCCAATAGGCACCCCTGTTGCCCCCCTTCTCCCAACTAGTTCCTGGAGGCTAACAAACCCTGGATGGGGGGTGGGGGAAGGAAAGGTGCCTGGGCAGGGCTTAGCCCCTGGAGACAGAGGAAACCCAGCCCACAGCCACCTGGCAAGTCTGCCCTGGGGCTGCCTCCCTTTGGGACATTTCTTTCCCTCCAACTAGTCTGGAAGCCCCTGGAAAGTTGCAGCCCTGAGTTTGGCGCCTCCTCCAGGGAGGGACACAGAGCAGGGGCCCCAAGGTGAGTGTGAATCATCCTGACTGTGACCCTGACCTGTCCTTTAGCAGTCTGGGTCTAAAGTGCCTGGGAGCTGGCTAGGGCAGGTGGGGCCGCCTCCCCCAGCACTGCAGCCAGCCCGGAGCTCCACAGAGAACCCACTGCCTCACCTGAGGTCGGCAGCAGCCTGGATCACTGCAGAGATGACAAGACGACAGCGGCTGCCCAGAGACTGACCCAGGCTGCCCATGGGGACCCTCCCAGCCCTACTGAGACCACAGTGCAGCTCCCAGAAAACAGAGTCACAGGTCTCAGAGGGGAGGGTCACCCCCCAGGGCCCAGTGGCTGTCTCCCTGTCCCCTTTTTGCCAAAAAGAAGGATGTTCCACTCCATGTTTTGTTTGTTCTGTGACAGAATGAGGTAGGAAATGGAGCCTCATTTTGATAAATGTCCTATTTAGTCCTCAATACATGAGCTGACCAGCTCCTTCCCTACTTCAGGAAGCTGTTTTTAAATTCTAAAGTTAGAATTCTGCCTCCCAAGGTACGTCTTGTAAATGCACTCCCATGGTGCACGGCGGGCGGCTCACACATGAGGGTCTCCAGGGCAACCCTGCATGTTGTCAACCAATTGGAAGCACACTAAACGTCCATCTCTGGGAGGTGTCACACGGCGTGTGGTGCCGTGCACGCAGTGGGACACACTGGAGGCCCCAGCGAGGACAGGCCACCCTGGAGGTACTGGTGTGATCTTAGCTCCAAGAGATGCTAAGTAAAGACATAGGCACTAACAGGGAGGGAAATCACGCGCCACCTGAACACACCCTCTTGACCGGTCGGCCGGCCAGTGCGGGATCCTGAAAACTGGTCCTGGCTCTGCATTTCCTGGAGCAGATGGGCATCGACCCCTGGAGAAGCAGGGCTGCTGAGGGTGGGCACTCAGCAGGCCCTCGGCCATGGAGACACAGACCCCACCGAGTCTTTGAGGCTCTCATGGAAGCTCCCAGGCCTCCACCCTGGGCAGGGAGCATGCCACAGCTCGGGCTGGGGTCTGACCAGGGATCCTGCTGTCTGAGCACAGGCCGGGGACCCAGGGCTTGGTGCTGGCATCACCAGCTGGGCTCTGGGTGACAGGGCCAGGGTCCCTCACTATTTAGAAATGCAGTATCGCAACATTAAAAGAGGCTTTCATCAATAATTGCAATAAGCTCTTTCAAAAAGAGTGAAGAAATACAAAGTTGACTAATACTCGGGAGTGCTGAAGCGCCTTTATCCCTAAAGGAGCAGCTCAGCGTTGCCATTGCATGATTCGAAAAGAATTAAGAACTATCACAACTCCTGTCTCTATCTCCAGGTGCAAACCAGAAAAAGGATGGGATGGGAGGTCAGAGGCTCCCAGACCCCCTTGTGTCTGGCACAGCATCGGCAGGTACATGGAGAACCTGGGGCTGAACTCAAGGTGCGCCCTGGAGGCGGGGCTGGGGTCAGCAGCAGGGTGGCTGTTTTCTGTTGTGTCTACAGGGCACAACCAGACCGCAGGCCAGGCATGTGCTTAGCTGGACACACACAGAACAGCCCTCCAAGGCCATCTACAGAGGAAGCTGATGGAGGCCTGCCCAGAAAATGAAGTTCAACCAACCTATTATCAACATGCATTCATTCATTCATTCGTTCATACAAGAACTGGTGGGTGCCATGAGGGACACAGAGAAGAGGGGACCATCCTGGCCATCAGGAGCTCATGGCACAACAGGACTGGGGGCAGGGGGCACAGTCAAGCACGTCTATCATACAGGCCACCTGGGCAAAGCAAGGCAGGTGGCACCCAGAGGAGGAAAGAGAGGCCAGTTCCCATCATGGAGGCTCCAGAAAAGTTTGAAGAAGAGCCTTTGACCTGGGTACCTGAAGGAAGGGGTAGGGTTTCTACAGGGAGACCATTCCATTCAGGTAGAGGGAACAGCCAAGCAAAGGCCTAGAAGCATGGACTCAGTGACCAGTGACTGGCCGCTGATCCTGGCATGCGGGACAACAAAAGGTCACTCTGAGCTTTCCAGCCTGGAACTCCTGTTGGAAGGATCGACATCATCTCCCCTACCCTGAGCTCCACACCAGGTGCCTGTCTGCCTCTTGACCCACAGCTCCTCCTGTGGGTCCTGCAGCACCCGAGTCCAGTGCATCGAAAACAGAACTTGCCCACTTCCTCCATCCCTACCCGTCTCTCATATCCCTACCCCTTTTCACCGAACCCTCAAATGAAGAGCCTTGGAGTCATCCTCAAGTCCTCTGGCCAGCTAGCCTTGGACATGTGACAGGCCCTCGATGATCAATATTGGTTGAATGAATGAATGAATGAATGAGTGAGGTGGAGGAGGGCCAGGAGGCGGGCGAAGGCTCCTGCTTACAGCGAGTCAAGTCAGAAGACCAGTGAGGCCAGGGCTGGCTGAGCCAGCCACCCAGAGCTGGGTGCATGCAGGAGATGGACGAGACCTTGAGCAGCCTGCAGGGAGGTAGGACACAGGTTTCCAAATGCTGAGACAGTGGCATGACGTGACTATAAGGAGTGCGGAGAAGGTGGCTACGGTATCAACAAACTTGTAATTGGCAGGAGCTGGTTAACAGGCAAGTGAGGGATGCTAACTCTCTTCCCCTAGTCCCTCTCCACCCCCAAAGTCCCACAATGACCCTTTATCACCTCAAGGACTGTCCCAAGCTAAGCCCTCCCAACCAACAGGCAGTAAACCCCATCCCCTGCCTTCTAGGGGGACTTCTAGCTTCCAACCCCAAGAGGACTATTGGGAAGGAAGTGAGGCTTCTGGGCAGAACCGGCTTCCGGTGGAACAAAGCAGACAGAGTTCCCAAGACAGACACTTACGCAGGGCTCCAGGCTGGCCAACAGGGGACCCTGAGCTGTTTCCTGCCCCTGTCAGTGGTGTGAGGTGACTGGCTGGGTAGAGCACCACCTGTTCTATATTTAAGATTTTGTCGTGGGTTGTTAAGCCATTGGTAGTCAAAATCATTCACAGTGGGAGTATTTACACCATGGAAATTAGCAGAGGCTATAAATCGGGGCATTTTTGCCTCTGGAGAGCCAGCTGACAGCACACCACTGCCTGTGTCTGGTGTGGTTTGGAAGCATGCAGTGTCTATATTAGTGTGGGGTGATGGGGGGGCTTCCAGGAGAGAGACAAGGTAATGACCCCCAACACTGGGACAGCACTTTTCATTCTGGAGAGGGCTATCGGTGCTCTCGTCTTGTGTGACTCTAACGGCTCTGGGCCTTAAGAAAGTCGCTGTTTCTGCTCTAAAACCAGGTAAAGGGGAGGCTTCTCATAGTCCCACAGTGAGTGAGCTGCAGAGACAAAGCGGCTGGCCCTGAGTGTCCCCCAGCCTGGGCTCTCTTCCACAGGGCCCAGCGCTCTCTGAGTGCTCAGGGCAGGCTGGGGCCCCTGGGTAGCCTTTGCTCTTGATCTCGGCAAGTAGTGGACCCCTTCTGCGGACCAGGCACCATCCAGACCTTTCCCCACATTAGCCGTGGCTTTGGTTCACATGGAAACCCCACAGAGTACACCTGCTTCCCAGGTGAGGGGGCCAAGACAAAGCAGTTAGTCCATAGTCACACAGTGGGGTCCATGGCAGACCTGTAGATTTCTAGATTTGCCACTGACCCCTGACCCCTGACCCCTACCCGGGGATCCCCTATTGTTACCGATCATTCCTTTGCTGCACCCTGAAGAGAGAGCAGAGAATGAAAAAGAACGAGGAAGAGATGGACAGAGGGAGCACCCTGCTCTTTGCCACTGGTGTGGCCGTGATTTCCAGAGCAAGGCCTTCCCCTTGGCCCTGAGTGGGCTCCTTGCATAGAGCCAAAGGTCCTGGAGAGTCTTTGGGTGTGCCTGTGGGTGGGTGCCCGCAGGATGGAGCTCAGCTGAAGCGTGGCAGGCAGGAAAATGGTGACTTTATTAACTAACATAGTTTGTTGCCAAGTGTTGCCCAATTTACAAAGAACCCACAGAGACAAAGAGCTTCTGTCTCCCTGGACACCTCTCTTCCTCCTCCTCACACGCCCCTCCTAATCACAACCCGGGTTTCCCCATTTGTAAGATTTCCATCCTCCTGCCAGGGTAGCACCCCACGCCCCTGGCAGAAACCTGACCTCCATGGGCATCGAATCCCCACAACCACTAAGATTAGAATGTGCAGCAGGCGTGGCCCAGGGAGACTTCCAGGGAGGTGCCAGCCAAGGGCAGCCCCAGCGTCTGGCACAGGGCCAGCCATGCAAATATCTTCCCAGGAGGGATGAGGTCCCTGTCCAGGGAAACCTCCAGGCAGAGGCACTTGACCCTGGCCCCCTTTTGCTGCCCCTCCCTGGGGGCTGCACTCTGGCAGGGAGGGGCCGGCTCTGCAGCCTTCAGCATCTGCAGCTCGGCTGCCCAGAGGCCATCTCCATGTCTGCTCCCTGCTCCCTGAGCGGGGAAGGCAGGTGGCCTTCACAGAGAAGGCGCTTGAGCTGGGCCCTCAGAGGGGCAACAAGCCACCCTCTTCCTCCACATCCCTGGGCAACACCGGGGCACCACCCCCTCAGCCCCTCCAGGCCAGGAGTGCCCAGCTCCTGAGATGTGCTCCAGGTGGGCTCTCCCTCCCAGTCCCTCCATCTTCTCTCAACAACTTGGCAGGCTAAGGGGCACAGGGAGATATGTGGTTGGATGCCTGGGTTTGAACCCGCTCTACCCTAAACAGCCACCTGGACCAGTGCCAGTCTCTCCACCTGTTTCAGCCTCAGTTTCCCCATGTGTAAAAAAGGGACACCGATTAATGCCCACCCCACGAAGGGGACGGAGATAAAACCTGACGTCTGAGATGCTGGCTCGGCGCTCACTTCAGACAAACTCTTGTCTGTGTTTGCCAACGCTCCTGAGCCCCACTGTGTGGGGCTTGGTGGGCACAGGGGTACAATGGGGAGCGGGAAGTAGCATCTGAGGGCTCCTGGTGCCGCAGGAGGGCTGTGTGCGCTGAGAGTCACCATCATCCTGGCCCACGCTGGAGCAGAGACTACGGCAGAGCTGTCTTCCCACGGGCCCCTCCCTCCGACAGAGCAATGGCCGCCCCCATCTGCCCACGTTTTCTACAGTGTTCCGTCCTACCCTGTCCTGCTCTCTCGCCCCTTCTCCATGTCTCTGTCTGTGATCCCTGCCCCCTGCCCTCTCCTTCTCTCGCTCCATCTCTCCCTCCCGCCCTCTTATACACATATGCCTACAGGTGTCATGGACGCCCCTCCACGGGAGCCTGCTCGGACCCTGGCTGACCTTCCTTCTGTCACAGTCTCTGTGATCACCGACTTGTCTCCCCGCATCCACCCCCAGACTTGGCGCCGCAGGAGGAAACAGACCATGGCTGACCCATGTTGGGATCCTCCCGGCCCAGTTCAAGGCCTGGCCCAGGGGACAGCCTCACTGAGGGCTTGTTGACGAGGCAAGTGTAGAGAGAAGTGGGGTGAGAGGCCACGACCCCTCAGGATTCTTTGGTTACAACTCTAATTGATGGCTCTCTTCTCATCCTCCCAGAGCTGGCTCATGAGAGTGGCTGGAGCTCTGGGCTCAAGCACAGTTGGTGGGGGGCGGGGGGGAGGGGAGAGGTGTCTGTGCCTGATGTTCCTTGTCCCCAGTCTGTGCCCTGCAGAGACCTCCCGGCAGGCCAGACAGCCTGCTCCTCCCCCTGACCTCAGGGAGAAGCAGGCTCCTGGGAGCTGAGCGGAATCCGAGCCCTCATGAAATGGAGCAGAGGAGGCTGAGCCCTGCGTGAAAGCACGGGGCAGTGAGAGGGGACCCTGCCTGTCTGGTGGCCTGAGGAGAGTTGATGTGAGGACAGCAGCAGGGAGTTGAGGGGAGGCTGGGGAAGAGACTCCTGCAGCACCCCAGCTCCCAGCACCCATCTGCAGGGGTGCTAGGGCCTACTTCTCTCTGAAGGCCTCTCTCCTCCCCTACAGCCACATCAGCTTCCAAAGACAAGGAGAGAGCACACAGGGACATCCCAGCAACGGGCTGTGAGAACTACAGCGGCAGGGGGTCAGACCCCCAAACCCTAATGCACCCTCTTTTCAAAGCCAGAGACACCCTTATCTTAGTGGACTAGCTTTCAGTCAAAGGCCTGTAGGTGACGCCAGAGGGTGTCACCTACACCCTCGCTAAGGGGTCCTTAGCCACCCAAGACCTCTGCCTCCAGCACCTTCCAGATGCGGGTCTTCTCCAGGGACACACCTCCTCCCCTTCCACTTCTTCCCTTCCCTCTCCCTCCCAGCTCTGGATTCTCTCCTCTTTCCTCCCTCCACTCTCCTTCAGCTGAAATCAGAAGTACAGGCAGCACAAGCTCAGGTCCCTTTAGGAGGTGCCGCCTGTGAACTGAGCCATTTACTCCTGAAGCGTGTGCTCCTGCGGACCTTGCGCTCTCCCACAGCCACACGGCAGGCGAGTCCCGGAGCGAAGGCCCAGGGTTCTCTCCAAAGCGTCCTGTCCGCTCATCCTTAACCACCTGCGTGTTCACGTTGAAAGGGAGGGCCGGGCAGAGAGGGGGAGTAGATGCCCCCTTTTCTCGATACACTGAGCAGGTCTTGATCCTGAGCAAAATCTTTCTCCGGGGAGGATTAATTTCCAGAAAACTCCATTTGGGATGAGACTCTAAAAGTTCAGCCACCTGGCTGACCCTTTTGAAAAGAGATTTGAAGTCCCTGGAGCATGCAGTGTTGGGGGGGGTGAGGAGGAAGCTGAGGGCATGGGGACAATGGCTTGGAACCAACAGCGCTGTTGCCCAATGCTGCCGCATTTGCAAAGGAAGCTTGGCAATCAAAGAGCTCCTCTCTGCTGATCCCTCCTGGCCTCCTCCAGGTCTTCCTCCTCCCTCTCCGAGCCCCTGTCCCTCCCCAGGGCCCTCTCCTCACCGCTGTCTGGCAGGGGTGGGCCCAGGCTCTCAGGTGCTCTCTATGTGGGTCAGCACCTGTGTGTTCTTTCCAATGCCCTTCTCCTTCACTCAGGACATGCGACCGGGTGCCCAAACATCCTGTCTTCCTTCCTCCTGCCTCTTGCGCCCACTCATTCCTTTCAACCCCTTCACTTTCATGAAACGGCCCTGGGCTCCTCCTGAGTACTGTCCTTGCCTCTTGTCTCCCCCACTGCGGTCCGTCCCTTGGGGGATCTTTCCAGACCGCGGAGCTAACAGTGGTCCTGAGGGCCCTCTCCTCCCTCCTCCCTCCTCCCTACACTCTGTCCCTGTCGCGTCTCCTCCTTGTTCCTCCTCTGGAATGAACGAAGGCTCTCCTAGTAAGCCAGGTCCACACACTCTTATCTAGTCTGCTTTCTGTTTTATTATAGACTGTGTTTAGTGAGGGGAATTACTATTCCATTAAGATAGTGTCTGTTTTAAAAAACAAAAGCAAGGAAGAGAGGAAGGGGGAAGAGAAGAGAAGAGAAAGGAAAATAGCCTGAATTTCCCCCATGACTGAGAAATTATGACTTTGTTTTTTTTTTAATATATATTTATTGATTATGCTATTACAGTTGTCCCATTTCACCCCCCACTCCACTCCATCCTGCCCACCCCCCTCCCTCCCACATTCCCCCGCCATAGTTCATGTCTATGGGTCATACTTGTAAGTTCTTTGGCTTCTACATTTCCTCACTATTTTTACCCTCCCCCTGTCTATTTTCCACCTATCATCTATGCTACTTATTCTCTGTACCTTTACCCCCCTCTCCCCCTCCCACTCCCTTATTGACAACCCTCATGTTCTAGTTGTTTGCCTAGTTTGCTCTCGTTTTTGTTTTATGTGTGGTCGTTAAAAACTGTGAGTTTGCTGTCATTTTTACTGTTCCTATTTTTTATCTTCTTTTTCTTAGGTAACTCCCTTTAACATTTCATATAATAAGGGCTTGGTGATGATGAGCTTCTTTAACTTGACCTTATCTGAGAAGCACTTTATCTTCCCTTCCATTCTAAATGATAGCTTTGCTGGATACAGTAATCTTGGATGTAGGTCCTTGCGTTTAATCTTGGGTAATGTAATTATGATGTGCCTTGTTGTGTTCCTCCTTGGGTCCAGCTTCTTTGGGACTCTCTGAGCTTCCTGGACTTCCCAGAAGTCTATTTCCTTTGCCAGATCGGGGAAGTTCTCCATTATTTGTTCAAATAAGTTTTCAATTTTTTGTTCTTCCTCTTCTCCTTCTGGCACCCCTATAATTCGGATGTTGGAACGTTTCAAGGTGTCCTGGAGGTTCCTAAGCCTCTCCTCATTTTTCCAAGTTTTTGTTTCTTCATTCTTTTCTGGTTGGATGTTTGTTTCTTCCTTCTGGTCCATACCATTGATTTGAGTCCCAGTTTCCTCCTCATCACTATTGGTTCCCTGTACATTTTCCTTTGTTTCTCTTAGCATAGACTTCATTTTTTCATCTGTTTTTCGAACAGATTCAACCAAGTCTGTGAGCATATTGATAACCAGTGCTTTGAACTGTGCATCCGATAGGTTGGCTATCTCTTCCTCGCTTAGTTGTATTTTTTCAGGAGCTTTGAAGTGTTCTGTCATTTGGGCCATTTTTGTTTGTTTGTTTGTTTGTCTTGGCGCATCTGTTACTTTAAGGGGCAGAGCCTTAGGTGTTCACCGGGGCGGGGTAATGCTGGTCGCTGGGCTGTGACGCTGTACGTGGGGGAGGGGCCGAGAGGGAGCAATGGCGCCCGCCTCACTCTCCTCGGATTTCAATCTTTCACTCCGATACCCACAATCAAACTGGGCCACTCTGGTGCTGGTTCCCAAGTAAGTGGGCCTGTGCACACTCTAGGCCCCTGTGGGTCTCTCCAACAACCTCTCCTGTGAGGCTGGGAGTCTCTCCTGCTGCCGCCCCAACCCCCAGGGGCGCTTTCAATCAGAGGTTTGAGGCTTTATTTCCCCGAGCTGGAGCCCTGGGTTGCGCAGCGGTCTGCTTCGCTGCCCGCCGTTGGTCCTGTTTATCTGTGGGCGAATGTGGTGCCGCAGGGTGCTACCCGCCACCCTGCCTGCCCCACTCTCCGCCACTCTGAGTCCGGCCCTCTGGGTTTATCTGTGCCAATGTGGGGCCGCAGGGTCTGCTAGTGCTCGGACTGCCTGCGCCATTTGTCCCACACTCCGCCAGTCTCAGTCCCGCCACAGCCACGCGAGTCCTCTCCACCCCAGTGCCCGTCTCCGCCCCTCCTACCAGTCTGGATGAATGTTTATTTTGTATTTCCTTGGTGTCGGTCCCCCTGGCTGTTCGATTCTCTGTCAGGTCTGGTTGTGCGAGGAGGCGCAGTGTGTCTACCTGCGCCGCCATCTTGGTTCCTCATCCCCACACTCAAGAGGTGAAATCATGACTTTGAATAAGCATCCAGGTCGGCCAAGCCAACATATTTGAGAAATGCAGGTATAAGTGTGTGTACAAGTTGCAGGGTCGGATGGGGGGTTCCCGTTATTGTTTGGCCAAACTCCTGTGAGAAGAGATGGCTTTCTCCTCGTTCTCCCTCCCACACCCTCCCCTCCTCCTCTCAGCCCTGCCGCCCTAGGAAGGGCTGCCCTCGACCTCATGGCTGTTTCCGTCTGGCCGCAGACAGCGGGCTCATACACAGCGGTGTAAACCCATAAACGTGTAATTTAACGAATGACCCCAAACACTCAGGTAACCACCACCCAGGTCAAAAGAGAAAACATTGCCGATGTTCAGAATCCCCTCATACCTGCAGCCAAACCAGCACCCTCTCCCCATCCCCCACATTAACCGCTCCCCTGATTTCTAAAGCTAGGGTTCATTTGGCCTATATTTAAACTCTACGTAAATGGAATTATATATTGTGTTTTCTTTGTATCTGATTTCTGTCACTCAACATGTTTGTCCGGTCATTCATTTTTTTCATTTTCTATTTCAGTTTCTAATAATTCCTAGTATTAGAAGTACAGTCAGTTTGGTATCATTAGCCTTACACCTTGCAGCCTCATTGAACTCACTCATTAATTCTAATTACTTGGGGATTTCCGCAAACACAGTAAGGGGCGCTTCACACGTGGTTTCTCACCGCTTTGCACTGGAAGCGACTTTGGGCGCAGCGCTGAGTGGACGTGGAGATAGTGGGGTCCAGGTCAGAGAGCTTTCAGCCTTTCCCCCGTTAAATGTTTATAAATCAAGGCATCTCCCCTCAATGCTAGTTTTTAACATGAATGAATGTTGCCTTTCAGCATCTGTTGACCTAATCTGGTTTTTCTCTCTTGGGATGATTGCACTGATGGATTTTTTAATGCCACACCAGCCTTATCTTTCTTTGTTAAAAAACTTGGTGGGAGGAAACTGCAGACAACTGTACTTGAACAAGAGTAAAATAATTTTTTTAAAACTATTATAAAAGAAAACTGTGTGAGTGTGGGGATATATATACATGTGTGTATGTGTAGAAATACCTTTGCCCAGTCTGGTAATACTCAGCTTTTAAAAGTAAATTTTTACTGAAGCAAAACTTCCACAACATAACGCACGGACAAATCATAAGTGGACAGCGTGACGGATTTCGGAAATCTGCACCCTTCCCTAGAAAACAGCTCCCAATTGGAGAATCAGACCATCACCAGCCCCCAGGAGCCCCACATGCCTCCTTCCAGTCGCCACCCCAAAAGGTAACCAACCACTCCCCTAACATCTCACACAGTGTATTCGTTTCGAGTGCTTAAGGTTTTTATAAACAGGACGAAATAGAATGTATCTGATTTCTTTGGTTCGAAATTTTGTTTAGGAGATTCTCCAGCGTTGGTCCTACAAGAAATAGTTCTTACGTCTTCCTTGCTTGGGTGCTCTTTGTTAGTGTGAATATACCAAACACTATCTTTTTCTTGTAGCAGCAGACACGTGGGCGATTTCCAGTGCCGCACGATCACCGTGGTGCCGCTGTAAACACGCGCCTGTCTCTGGCGGGCACACACACAGCTCACACTGCTGCTGTAGAAACTTCTGCCGAACTTCTGCAGGTTTTCCAGAGCCACCTGCGACAGATGCCCACCGACGTGGGCGAGTGTTCTGGGTGCTTCACGCCCTTGCCAGAGCTCTGGATTCTCTGCCTTGCTGTTTCAGCCATTCTGCTGAGGGTGCCGTGATACCGCATTATGGTTTCAATTTGAGCTTTCCCCGATGCCTCATGAAATTGAGCACCCATTCATTGGGGGGGGCGGGGTGGGGGGCATTGGGGCGGGCATCCTCTTTGTTCATGCAGCTGCTCGTGTCATTCACCCAGTTTTTAATTGCGTGCTCAGTGTTTTTCTTCTTGGCTTCAAGTTCTTTATATAGTCTTCAAAGCACCTTTTCCCTCCAGTTCCCTCCATCTTGCCCTGTGCTCCTCTTCCCTGGGCTCAGTGCTTCCCAACCCAAGGCCATGCCCCCTTTCCAGGTGAGTCCCTTGTCTCTTCCTTCAGTCACTAGATAGGCTGGGGCCCAAAAGGCAGAGGCGGTGATGGGAGTAAATAAAACGGCAGACACGGAGTCTGCGGTCAGCTCTACCTCATACCCACCTCCCAGACCTGGGGGAATATTTCACCTGTCAGCTTCGGTGTCCCTGTGTGTCTGCTCTCTGCCCCCTCTTCCCTCTGCATCTCCCATCTCCCTCACCACCCCTGCCCTCTTCTCTCAGCCCCACTGTCCCTCAAACTTCCCCTCCCAGCAACCTCAGCAACCTCTTGGCACTTCCTAATCTGTCTCCCAGCTTGCTGCCACCCAACCCTCAGTGCTTCCCCTGCTCCACAGCTGTGCCTTCTCCCACCCCTAAGACTCCCTGGGCTGTAGGGGGGCCTTCCCAGAACCCACGTGGCCACTTAGTCACTTCCCCAAGAGCTGAAGGTCACTAGGTTGGTGCCTAAGGACAGGTGATGGACTCTGCTTATCAGCAGGCAATGGCAGGGGCTACAGAGAATGCCAGGGACCAAGGGGAGAATCCAGGACCAGCTGGTTCTTAGCCATCATCCCTGGTGACCAGGGAAGGTGCAGCTTGATGAGGAAGCAGCAGCAGGAGGCAACATGGCTGCCAGAGGACCAAGGCGGGGTATAAAAGCAGAAGATGGCTTGGAGAATGAGGAACCGGTGGGCAAAGCCTGTGGGCTGGCAGATGAAGCAGAACCTGATGGCTATTTGGAAATGGAGGAAAGAGTCAGGGAAGTGAGCAACTTCCAGGATATTTGGAAATATTCTGGCTTGAGGTTGTTCCTATGAAATAATTTGACCAAAAAAAATTAGCCTCAGCTGAATATTTCCTTTGATGCCATTTTAAAAATGGCATCTCCAAGCCCAAGGGGGCGTGAGGCCTGCCCAGGCCTGCCGTGCTAGGGCTACACAGAATCAAGCTTCTGACTCCACGCTGTATTGGGGGATGGGGTCGGGAGCTTGCTTCAGTTCAAAACATCCTCATGGAACATCTACCCTGGGCCAGGCCCTCGTCCAGTGCTGGGGTCATCAACATGAGGCAGTCTCAGTCCCTCCCCCAAGGACAACACGCAAGGGAGCAGGGAGTTATCGCCACAGGGGAGCGGAAAATGTCCAGGAAAAGGCATGGAAGACCTGTACCCAAGACCTTATAATGGAGGAGGGAGTCTGCCTCCCCTCTGTGGCAGCTCTGGAGGGGGAAGAGAAAGCCCCCCCCCTACTCCTTCACCTTGGCCTCTTCCAGCAACCTGTACAGGGTGGGCTTGGCTGGAACCAAATGACTGAGGGGGGAGTTACAGGCACCAGGAATAGGGGGCCCTGTGGGTAACTGGAAGAACTTCCACCTTTACTCTGGGAGAGTAGGAGCCATTGGAGGGAGCTGAGAACAGAGAGAGAGAAAGGGGCAAGGGAGGAGAAGAGAGACAATTGTGGAGGTTCAGCGATAATCCAGGAGGGAGATGAAACAGCTTAGTCTGGGGTGCAGCAGCAGGGAAGCGGGAGATGGGTGGGGGCCTAGACATGTCTTAAAGGTGGAGCCCACGGGATTTGCTTACAGTACTGAGGAATGCAGGGTGTGAAGATCAGGAGTGGAGGATGGCGCCAAGGTGCTTGGCCTGAGAAGCCAGAAGGATGGGCTTGCACTGAAGGAGATGGAAAAGACTGTGCGTGAAACACCGGAAGAGGGTAGACCAGATGTCCCGTTCTAGACATTATCAGATTGACAGGGCCTTGGGCCTCTGGGTGGATGGTGAGTAACAGAGCTCCCTAACTCGCTGCCACTGAGAGTGCCACTGGTGCTGCGGATGTCAAAGGGACAGGTCTAGGACTTCATTTAAAATTCTTTTTTGAGCCATGGGTCCACTTTCTCCCCAGGCTAAGGCTGACGCCTAATTACACAAAACACCGTGTCTAACTACACAGGCTTGTGAAATGCTGTGCATCGTGTCTGTGAATGTTCTCACATCTGGGGACTCTAGGACCCCGCAGCTTCTCTAACCACCCCTTCAAGCCCTGCTCTGACCCTTCCGCCCCCCCCCCCCCCCCCCCCCCCCCCCCGCTCCCCACTCCTTGCTTATGGTGGTGGGAGGCAGACCACACCCGTGCAAGCCCTCAGCTCAACGGCACTGTCGAGGACACCGTGGTTCCTTCCTGGCACATGAGCTCAGAAGGAGGCTGAAGCTTTTCTCTGCACAGTCCACGTCTACTGCAGAGCCTGCCTCTTCGAGTTTCACGACGCAACCTCATTTCTGGTCGACCACTGACCACAGTCCCCAGGGCCTCTCCCTGACAGAAGGAGCAGGAAGCGTTGGCCCTGGGTTGCAGGGAGAACAATGGGTGCGTTCACAAGCCACAGAAGGGTTTGTGTACGTTCTGGACAATATTTATTATTCTACAGGCCACTCCGTTGCCCACAAATGTCAGTGCACCAAAGAATTTATTGAGATTCACCTGGGCAGTGACGCAAAAGATGTGAGAATTACGCCTGTAAGAGAGGCCTCAAGAAGGAAACAGAGCTCCCTCAAACTAGGCATCTGCTCCAGGGGACGGCCTGGCCCAGGCTTCCTTCCAGGTGGGCCGGGGGCCTGAAGCTTTAAAGGACAGGAGACCTGGACATCAGGGACACATCTGCCAGTGGAAATGCCCCCAGCTCCCCTCTCCAGCCAGTCCCCGTGTTATAAAACCCTCCCCTATGGCCGCTTCCACATCACCAGCATGGAAGGACATCACTAAATTTGGATTTAGGAAGAGAGGAGTAATGTGACATCATACAGTATCCCCACCATATGCAGACAATAGGTGTACGTCACCTCAAGAGCCACAGAAATGCATGGGGAGAAGGTCAGAGCGGCCAAAGTTGTTCAAATCTAACAGCCGGTTCTCAGGAGCTGGGATGAGCCAGCTCCCGCACAGCTCTGCCTGGGGCCAGGTGACACATCGCTCGGTACACGCCCTACGGAAGCGTGTGTGCACCAAAAACATAAACAGGAGTGTTCATAGGCACGTTGCCCACAAACAGCCAACATGTCTCTCTGTGGCGGGCGGGTGCTGGGACAAGGAAGCGAACTAACCAATGAGAATGAACCACGTGCCACTAGCTGCTGCCACACAACTGCAACGTCGCGCAGACCAAATCCCGAGCAGAAGGGGACAGGCGCAAGGGAGCACCTCCCACCTCACCGCCCTTATAGAAAGCTCCAAAACCGGCCCATCGGCCTATGATGTCACATGATGGGAGAGGGGCAACTTCGGGGCCGAAGGGCAGGAAAGTGATTAACAGGGGCAGCGGGGAGAGTCAGGCTTCAGGGTGCTGCTCACTCGGGTTTTGTCCCCTGAGCGGGGTGGCAATTACACGAAGGTGTTCATTTGCGATGACTCACCCAGCCCGCAAACCCTGACCCACCGTCTCTGAATGTATGCCCTACGCCAGTGAAAAGTCTCTTTCAGGCAGGCCCCAGCATGGAGGCGTGCCTGTGATCGCGGCTCTCCCGGTCGGCCCCTCAGTACCCCCAAGTGCTGCCCTTGCTCGGGGGTGTCAGGAATGCTCCTCCAGGAGGCCCCCTGCAACCCACAGAGCAAAGCTTTTCTGGGAAAAACAACCTCCTCCTTCAAACTCCAACCCTTGTCGATGGCTGAAGAGAGAAGGAAGGAGGGGGGAGGGGTGGATATTTGTAAATGAACGGAAGTTATGGTACCCGAGTCTCAGTGGGATGGGTGTTTGAGATGGAGCATAGGCTGGTGGGCAGTGGGGTGGGGGGCACGGGAGGAAGGACAGGAGGGGGGCGGCGGGGGGGCAGTGGGCCATGGGAAGGAAGGAGGGAGGGAGAGAGGAAGGAACAAAGACGTTCGGCAGACACTGCCCAACACCCGAGCACAGCGCCAGGCCCTGCTGTGGGTGCTGTGTGTACGGGACCCTGTGGGTCCACAGCGGCCCCTACAACAGAGGTCGGTCGTTCCAGCATCCCTAGAGCCCATCTCACGATGGGGAGGCTCAGGAGGGAGGCGAGTTTGGAGCACCCTCCAGCCTGCTGGAGGCTCTGAGAGCTGTGCTCTCCTCCACCACTGGCCCCTAGAGAAAGAGGGGAGTAGCAGTGTCCCTGCTGGAAAATGCATGTCCCTACTGAGAAGGCAGTACCCAGAAGGGCCTGGAATGTTCTGCCCCAGAATGTTCTGCCAATGTTCCTCCTCCTCCCACACTGGCAGCAAGCCCTTATGACCTGGGGCCCTATCACACCGCTGCCAATCAAGATTAGCTGCGGTTGATGAAGCAGGGACATCAAGTTGATGAAGCAGGGACATCAAAGGACCCATGGGAGGAATAAGGAAACAAAGGAAAAACAGAGTCCAATGTCTTCAGCCAGTGCTGATACACGAAATAGCGCTGTCTCATGTCATACCCCCACCCCACCCACCTCCAGTCAGGCAGGGCAAGAACCTGCCACTTTGGGGCAGAGAAGCCAGCTCTCCCACCCCCTGGGGTCTGCAGAGGGAGCTCTGGACTGGACAGAGTCACCACGCCCTGTGGACCTGGCCGCTGAGGCTGGCTTCCTCCTGGCCCGCCTCCTGCTCTCCCAAGCCCCTGACAGCTCCCAGAGGAGCGAGCCATCTTCCTTTTCTCCTGTTGATTGGATTCTGGATCAGGTCAGACCTCAGCCCAGGGTGCAGCTAGAGTTTCGGGGATCAGGGGAGCTGGTCTCAGAAAGCTCGGGGTGCAGCCTGGCTGAGCCAGAGGCAGGTGCCTGGGAGAGGGGATAAGCCCTGCTGGCTGGGCTCCGGCCTTGTTCTCCCGGAACCTGGCTGTGCTCTGGGCCCAGACCAGCCAGGAGGGTGACAAGACACTGTTCCCTGGGATGGGAAGCAGAGCTCTCTGCTGGGGAGCAAGAGTGAGTAGGAATGAAGGTTCTGGGACAAGGAAGCAAATGGCGGTACAGGTTGTCCACCCACAGGTCCCAAGACAGCTGCTGGCAAAGGAGGACCATCTACTCGCTTAATGTCAACCCTGGGGACACAGAGGTCACAGGCCGAGGTTTGTGGAGATCAGGATTCTGAGGACCCAACTTGAGTCCTAGAGAGAGTAGGGGCCCCCTCGGAGGAAAGAGGCTGCAGGAGGGCCGTGTCACGTGGAAGACCCTCAGCCCTTCACAGAACCCTCTGGAGCTGACTAGCTCCTCTGCTTCCCACAGGTACCAGCTGTCACACAAACTGTGGCTGCCATTTGCTAGGCATAGAAACCAAGTCGGGTCAGTGGCCGACCCATCGTCACTGGGACCAAAACCTCCCAATGGGGTCCAGGTATGTGCTGCGGCCACAGCATGAAGAGCTTCCCCTTTGTGCCAATGTGTGAGGGGCACTCCCATCCATGGCCCGGGCTCACATCTCCCGGGAGGCGGTGGGAAGGAGGCAGTGGACTGTATCAAACCTGGGGGACTCTGGAAAGAAAGACCAGGGCTGCCACCCTCCATGCAAAAGACTCATGAAGGAACTTAGAAGAAAAATCCTCCCGGGGAATGTCCCTCTGAATCTTTGAGGGCCTGTCGCAGCCCCAGAAGAGGCCCAGAAAGGTGAGGGGAGAAGGAGGGAGTGGACACAGGCATCTGGGTTCCGTGAACCAGGGAGGAAGGGCCTGTCTGCGCCACCAAGCTGCTCTCCTGGGGCCACACTGACAGACCCCTGCCCCCAGGACAGAACGAGGAAGCAGCTCCCAGGTTTCCTGCCTTCTGACTGCCCGGAGAAGTAACGCCAGGGCTGGGGGACATGACCTCAGACAGGGTCAGTCACCTGGAGCTTGAGGATGACATAAACCAGCCACCAGAGGAATGGCAGTCTCCAGCTTCCAACAGTGCACCTGAGCTGTAGGAGCAGCATTTCTAATTCTTCAGACTGAACCTCAGTTTTCTCACCTCTAAAATGGGGGTAACAGGCTTCTGGTCAAGATGTCAACATAGGCAGACATGACTCACCACCTCCCACAACCACATCAAAATTACAACTAAATATAGAACAATCAGAACCAGCAGAAATCTAATTGAATAGAAGTCTGACAACTACAGAATTGAAGAAACCACATCCACCCAGACTGGTAGGAGGGGCGCAGACATGGAATGGGCTGGCCCCATACCCACGTGGATAAAAATTTTGGAGGGATATCTCAGGAGTGAGGAGTCCCAGACCCACACCAGGCCCCCCAGCCCAGGGTTCCAGGGCCAAAGAGACAAGTCCCCACAGCTTCTGGCTGTGAAAACCAGCGGGGATTAAGTCGGTGGAAGAGGCTGCTGGAGCCCTAAGCAGTTCCTCTGGGGAACCCGCACACAGACTCACCTACTCAGGGTTGCTCCGTCTGAGCTCCAGCACTGGGGTGGCAGCTCGAAGGGTACCCGTAGCACACAGGGAGAGCCTGAGGTGTCTGGCATTGGGTGAGCAGAGGCCATTGTCCCTTTGCTGAGCCCTCCCCCCAACAGTAGGCTGGTGCCATATCTGTGATTCTGTCAACCTGGGTAACACTGTGGCCCACCTTGGAGATCTACAGAGGTTCCACACCACCCAACTTACGGACCCACCCAAGCTGCTTTTCTAAAGGAATGGCTCATCTTGGTTCCTAAATCCTGTTGAACAAGGAACAGCTGGCTTCAGTGAGCCCTAGCAGCAGCCATATTAGAGTCACAGCTTGGATTCACTTGGGAATCTGCAAGCCCAACACAAGTAGCAGCCATCTCAGATTGCTTTCTAGCTCAGGCAGGGTAGCCCAGGCAAAACACAGGTGGGGATTGACCTTGGTCTGTACCACCTGAGAAACCCCAGGGCCTGCATACCCAGTGGAGAGCTACAGACCACATCGGAGAACCACCACCCTGCCCCTGCACAGCTGGTCCTCCACAGAGGGCAGAGATTGGTGGTAAGTGGTCACAGCCGATCCTTGCAGCTGACTGGCCTGGGTAAATCCCTCACATTGACCTGCCAACAGCAACCAAGGCTCAACTACAAGAGGAGGGTGTACTCAGCCCACATGAAGGGTGCATCTCAAGTACACAGCCTGAGTGACAGGGGAGGCTGTGCCACTGGACCCTACGGGACACCTGCTACATTAGGCCACACTACCAAGACCTGGAGTTAAAGCAGCTCTACCTAATACATATAAGCAAACACAGGGAGGCTGCCAAAACAAGGGAACAAAGAAAGATGGCCCAAATGAAAGAACAGATCAAAACTCCAGAAAAAGAGCTAAATGAAATGGAGATAAGCAATCCATCAGATGCAGAGTTCAAAACACCGGTTATAAGGATGCTCAAGGAACTTAGTGAGGAGCTCAGCAGCATAAAAAAGATCCAGTCAGAAACGAAGGATACACTAATTGAAATAAAGAACAATCTACAGGGAAACAACAGTGGAGTGGATGAAGCCAAGAATCAAATCAATAATTTGGGACATAAGAAAGCAAAAAACAACCATGCAGAACAACAAGAAGAAAAAAGAATTTTAAAAAAATAAGGATAGTATAAACAGCCTCTGGGATAACATTAAGGGGTCCAACATTTGCTTCATATGGGTGCCAGAAGGAGAAGAGAAAGAGCAGGAAATTGGAAGTCTATTTGGAAAATAAAGAAAGGAAACTTCCCTAATTTGGTGAAGGAAATAGACATGCAAGTCTGGGAAGCACAGAGAGTCCCAGTTAGGATGGATGCAAAGAGGCTCACTCCAAGACATCATTATTAAAAAGCCAAAGGTTAAAGATAGAGAATCTTAAAAAAACAAGAGAAAGAAGTCAGTTACCAGAAAGTTGCCAGATGGAAGGTGGGAGGAGGAGAACGGGTGAAGAGGTGAGGAAATTAAGAGGTACCAATAGGTAGTTACAGAATAGCCATGGGGATGTTAAGTACAGTATAGGAAACCGAGGAGCCAAAGAACTTACACTCATGACCCATGGACGTGAACAATGGTGGGGGGATTGCCTGAGGGAGTAGGTGGCACTGGGGGGGGGGCAAAGGGGGCGTAATCAGGACAACTGTAATTGCATAATCAATAAAATATAATTTTAAAAAATAAAATAAAATGGGGATAATAATCTCTCAGGATTGTAGTGAGGATTAGATCATTTATATAAAAAAACAAAATTTGGCACAGGTAACTCACAATGTCTGACCCAAAGAACTGTTGGTTCCAGTCTTCCTTTCTGCTCTGCCTGCCACCCCCCAAAAGCTGCACACGGCTGCTGCGATTCAGCCCCTCAATACATGATAGATGACTGAGTGAAGGAATGGTGGGAGGAAGGAGGCAGGAAGGGGGATAGGCCCAGGGAGGCAGGGAGGACAAGAGGCAGGGTGGGAGGGCGTAGGAGGAGGAATGCTGGTCAGTAAGATTCCACTCCTGAATTCCTCAGAGCCTCCCTGGGAGGCTCCAAGTGACCTAGGACTCCAGGCCCAGGGCTCTTCCCCAACTTCCCCGCACCCTCCTCACCCCACCCCACCCCACCCCACCCCGCAGCCTCTGTCAAAGCACTGCAGACTTCACCAGACTTGCCAAGGGGGCGTGGAGGTTTCCAGGGAGAGCCTGGGCTGCCTCACCCACGGGGCAGGAAAGCGCTTGAAGTTCCCAGACGCCTCTGCAACTGTGGTACTGCACGTGTCTCCTCTGTAGTGGCCCTACTACACCCCAGAAGGGACGAGTGAATAGGGGTCGGGAAGTTTTGTGGACGTGATCAAAAACTATGCTTCTCTCTCTCTCTCTCTCTCTCTCTCTCTCTCTCTCTCTCTCCCCCTCCCTCTCTCTCTGTGTCTGTCTCTGTCTCTCTCTCAAATAAACCAGACCCTTTCCTAAAAGACAGAGAGCTATAGGCCAGGAAAGCTGGATACCCCTGGGAAGGGCAAGCAAGCAGAAGTCCTATTTCCAATGCCCTCGGTGGGGCTGGGGATCGGAGGCTGAGGCAGCCAGGGTTCAGGCCTGGTGGGCATGTTCAGGCCTTTACTCCTGAAGGCTTTAACTCTTAAAAATAAAAATCTGAGGGGTCTCTCCAGCTCAGCCAGGTCCTGAAGGTGGCGGGTGGGGGGAATGCATAGCAGCAGGCCCCCACTCTCCTTCCCCGAGACTCAGACACAGCCCAAGGGGCTCCTGGCACCCCTTCACCCAGCTAACATTTGAGGGCTGGGCTTAGCCAAGGATATACCAGTGAACACAGGTCCCTTCCTTCCTGGAACTGACTTCAGGGGGCACTGAGAGGCAGGCAGACAGATAATATAAACATCCTCGGCCACTCAGAAACATGATTGGAACTGTTGAAAAATAAACTGAGGCCTATTACAATTTCTAAGAGTTCATTTGAGCAAAAATCGATTGCCATGAAGCAACACCAAGCCGGAAGTGGTTAGGAGTGCTCCCCCTACAGGAGCCGGGGGAAAGAAGGATACAGAGCAGGTGTGGAAGCGAAGAAGGAAGTTTCTGACTTGGCTATAGCTGACAGCCTCGTTGGCTGTTTGTGATCAGTTGTCCTCAGCGATTTGATTCCGTGAATTTGAGGCATTTGCAGGCTTAGGTTTGGGTTTGCTTACGTAGGCCACCAAAACATTACAGCCACCTCTGTCTAGGGGCTCCCTTGTCTCATCCACTCAACACAGCCTCCGCCAGCAGCCACGTCCAGAGCTTTCGCAATCACTGCTCCTCCTTGCGCCTCACCGCATCCCGGCTGGCAGGGTGGATCCTCGGGTCACAGCAGGCAGTGGGGCAACAGGGCACCACCCCTTCTCTCTCACACTCTGGGTGTATGTCCCTAGAACAGGTCCTGGAGCTTCTCCTTGAGGGGGTGGGGGATGGTGGAGCACTTTGGGATGAAGCCAGTGGCCCCTCACCCAGGCAGGGACCTTGTAGCCACATCTGGGTGCAGGGACTGCCCCAGCTTCTGTCTCGAATGGGTGGAAGATTGGGCTTGGGAGTCGCCATGGGCAGCTGAGTGTCTGCGAAATACCATCCTACAGAGTCGGGACATGAGAGAGAGGGAAGGGGGAGTAAGGAGCAGACAGCAGGGACACAGGACTCAGGGAAGGACCCTCGGTGACTGCCCTGCTTTGCCTGTCTCCTCCTGGCTGATGATCACAGCAGCCAGGTGGGTAAGGATTTCAAATGTGAGGACTGGAAAGAGCATCCATGGCTGTCTCCACCACACACAGGGCCTCGGGGGCGAAAAGTGTGTCCCAGGCTGAGGGGAGGCAACAGCAGAGCCAGACTGAGATCCATCCTCCTGACATGGGGTCTGGAGCGCTCCTGGGGTAATAATTTGATGAATACAGTCATGCATTCCCTATCTTTCCTGTGGAATGCCCTGCTGTTCTCTGAACGCGGAGCCAGACTCAGCTGAACTTTGTCCTTTGGGCAAAAGCTTGGTCCACAGGCCCCGTCCAGGTACATAAAGGCAAGCAGGTGCGAGCCCCTGATCTCTAAAGTGGGAGCCCTCGTGTGCTGCTAGAGATCCGCCAGAGCCCAGGAGACCCTGACGCCCCCTGATGCCCCCAGCTCACCATGCCAGCAGCCACAGGGCAGGACGTAAAGGTGTGGCAGAAAGTGTTTCAGGAATTAATTCAGGAGGTGAAGCCGAGGCACCAGTGGACACTGACGCTAGACAAGGACCTCGTTCCCAACATCCTGCAGCCGGGGTGGGCGCAGTACCAGCAGTGGGCCTTTGCCAGGTGAGTGGGGGAAGGGATGGTACATGTTCCAGAAAATTCTCCCTTATTTCTTACTGTGTATACTGCTTATTTTTCTTACTCCATTCATGCTTACTTGCAAATTGAAGAGTACAGGAAGAAAGGTGCCCATCACCCAAGAAGTTTTAGCGTCATTAAAGATTGTTTTCTTATTACATAAACCCCAAAACAATAGCAGGACTGGGCACCAGTGTGGGCAAATGCCTTAGATACAGAGAAATCAGCTGCCAGGAGTGAGGACAAAGAGCAGAAAGGCCCCGGGGAGCTGGAGGAGCATATGTCTACAGACCTGGGTCCACCACGGAGCCGATGAGGAGGGGCCTCTCCCACTGAGGAGACCCGCCGGGGAGGAGGCAGAGAACAGGAGGAGCTGAGCCATACACAGCCGTCTCAGTCCTCTCTGCTCTAACGGAATCGTTAGAAAAATAGGAGACATCCCGAGTCTCATCCTCTCTTTCCCAGGTGGAAAATCAGAACCCCCAGGATGGGGGTCGCCCACCTGCATGGAGGATCAGGGCCCGGGACTGAGACGAGGCTTGTTGCCTGCCTGCTGCCCCCTTCCTGGAAGGGGGTCTGAAAAGAGGAAACAGCTCTTCTCTCCTTATAACCCATGGTTGTCCCAGGCCAGCAGCTGGCATCAGAAGCAGCTGAGCAAAGTCTCAGCTCTTTTTTTGTTTGTTTTGTTGTTTTTTGAAAACTTTGAACTCTGAGCTGACACACCCCCAGCAGCAGAGGGGGCAGGGGCTGCAGCTCAGAAGAACAGGGCTCAGGCCCCTTTGCCCCAGCGAGGTCCTCTGACCCCGGGGTCAGAGCTGCTAGGCATCTTCCCTTCCTTTCATCCTCACGTTCACCCCGTGAGGCGAGACTAGAATGAAGATACAGAAGGGAGCCCTGACCAGTGTGGTTCAGTGGGTTGGGCATCATCCCCAAAACTAAAAGGCCACTGGTTCGATTCCCAGTCAGGGCACATGCCTGGGTTGTGGGCCAGGTCCCCAGTTGGGGGCGTGTCAGAGGCAACCAATCAATGTTTCTCTTGAACATCGATATTTCTCTCCCTGTCTTTCTTCCACCCTTCTCCTCTCTCTAAAAATAAATAAATAAAATCTTTTAGAAGATACAGAAGGAAAACCTTAACTGAGTCTTACCCAGCCCCCTCTGATTCACCCTCCCAGGCTCCAGGGGCCCCTGCATCAAGTCAGGCCAAGGTTAGGCTTGGCTGCTGCGACAAATAAGCCCTGCAGTGTCAGTGATTTAACCTAACACATGGCCCCAGGTTCACCGAGGCACAGGGCGGGGAGAGCTGGGAGGCCTTTCAAGGGCTTCGGTGCCAGGTCTGGAAGCAGCGTCTACCACTTCGGCCCACATCCCATCAGCCCCGTGCTCACGTTGCTGCAGCCTCACTGCCAGAGGACTGCGAAGTGGGAGGGAGGGCGAGGATAACTTGGGGAGCACTAAAGCCCCCGCCATACAGCAGCCCTCTGCTCTCCCGTGTTTCCTATCCTGGGTGCCGCCATGTGCTTCCCTGCTGTCTCCCCTCCCTCCATCTGTCCCGACGGGGATTTGTCCAACTGTCTTAGCTCAGAAAGTTGCCCTCCTCCCTGCTGCGATGAAGGGCCATTCTTGCGTTCCCTGTCTGAGGCCCGGGCATGAGGAATATGCAGTGTTTTAGGCCACTTTGACCAATGCATTGGGTCGAAGGGGGCAAAAAAGAGAGAGCTGGCCATGGTGCCCTCCCAGTAATATGGCAGATTGGGGCAGAGAGCAAAGCAACACCTGTCCATAGGACACTGGAGCTTTGAGGGTCCCTCCCTGACCCGGGGGCCTATGAGTTACTGTCTTAGTCTTCTGGAGCTGCTATGAAAATGTAAAAATAAATAAATAAATAAAAATTTAAAAACAGAGGCAGGCCTGGCAGCTTATAAACAACAGAAATGCCTTGCCCAGGGTTCTGGGGGCTGGAGTCCAACATCGGGGTGCCAGTGGTCAGGTGAGGGCCCTCTACTGGGCCACAGGCTTCTTGGTGTGTCCTCCTGCAGCAGAAGGATGTAGGGAGCTCTGTGGGGTCTCTTTTATAAGGGCACTAATGCCATTCATGGGGGCTCCACCCTAATGACCTAATCACCTCCCGAAGGCCCCATCTCCTCACAGCGTCAGCTTGGGGTTCGGATTTCAGCACGTGAATTTGAGAGGAAACACGCATTCAGCCTGTAGCACTTACCATGGCCCGCTGGTATCCGTTTGTGGGTTTCACTCAGGGTTCCCGGGGGCTGATGTCAGGCTCCCGGTGCACTTGCGGCCTCTGATGCACCTCAGTCTACATTTGAAGAAGCCTGGTTTTGGAGTCAGGTCACCAGGGTTCTTTTCCCACTGAGTCTCTGGGCCTGACGAGTTCCAAGTGTGTGCCTCGTGATGTCTAAAATGATCACATTGGACTGCAGAGGTGCTTGAGATCCCTTTCAGCTCTGACAGCTTGTGATCTGCCATCTTCACGATAGACGCCTGTGGGTCACAGAGCACGTTGGTGGCACAGTGAAGAGAGGAACAAGCGACTCAGTGATTTCTTCCCCCACTCCCCCATGAGCCCAGTCTGGCCATGTCTCTGTGAGGTCGGGGCCCCCTTCTTTCCTCTAGCGCAGCCCCCAGTTCGGCCACACTGAGCCAAGCCGAGGGTCTCGTTTTCTGTCTCCACAGGTTCAAGTGCTCCCTGTGCTCTCGCAGCTGGGCCTCTGCCCAAGTGTGCGTCCTTTCGCACATGCACTGGAGTGAGACAGAATCCGAGGGCCAGGTGAAGATGAGGATCTTCGCCCAGAGATGTAAGAAGTGCTCTCGGCCTCCTTTCGAGGCTCCTGAGTTCACGGAACAGAACAGGTCGAGGGTGCTGAACAACCTGGTGCTCCGAATTCTCAAGAGCTGCTACAGGGAAGGGTCCAAGCCACTGGAGGAGATCCCCGCAATCAAGGACGTCGCTCTTGAAGGGCCACACGATGCGAACAACTGTGAGGCGTGTCTGCAGGGCTCGTGTGCTCAGAGTGGGCTGGGTCCGGCCAAACGGTCACCCGTGTCCCTATCACTTCCCGCGATAAGCTCACCTAATGGCGGGATACCCAGCTATCAGCCTTCTCCCACAAGCAGCAGTACCCCAGGGGACGCGGCCACAAGGAACGCCAGGGTGAAGAAAGGAAAGGGATTTCCCAACCCCCGGTTTCCAGAGCCCCCGCTGGCTAGGAGTCCCAGAGCAAACACCGCCTGTGGGACAGAGAGTATAATCCACGTCTCCTCGATTGAGAATTCATATCCCCACATGGTCTACAATCGCACGCCCTGCTATTCAAATTCTGGTTGTGATATTTCAAATATCTGTTGCTGTAATTCAAACATGTGTTGCTGTTTAATCATTGTAATCTTAATTGTGGTCCTGTGGTGGTCATTTTCTTAAAAACCACTTTATGAACTTCAAAAATATTGTGCTCAGTTTAAAAAGTCAGACCCACACAGTCCTATGTTGTATGATCCCATCAATGGGAAATATTCAGAACAGGTCAATCCAGAGACAGGAAGCAGATGGGCGGCCACAGTGGCTGGAGGAGAGGGGAAGTAGAAGCCACTGCTTAATCTGCCCGGGGGTTTTTGTGGGGGGGAAGCAATAGCAAAAATGTTTGGGAGCAAGAAAGAGTGGGTGGCTGCACTACTCGTGAATGCACTAAATGCCACTGAATTGTCCCCTCTAAAATGATTAATTTAATGTGAATTTTAAGGGTTAATTTAATGTGAATTTCACCTCATTTTTTTAAAAAAGTGCTGAAATGTCATTCATTCTCTGGAGAACTGAGAACGGGGTGTCTATGGCTCACAGAACCATTTGGAAATCTCAGGAAACCCGGGGACCTTCTCGCCAGAACATTTCACCCCACCCTTGGACGTCCGCCTGTGGAGGCATTTCTGGGCAGGAGCCTTGGGCTGGGTTCTAAGCAGTTCCCTCCACAGTGGGGTGCGCGCAGCTGGGGGGGGTGATGCAGGACCAGCTGTGAGGTGGTGGAGAAAGCCCTAAACCTCCATTTAACTCTTCCTTATACTTTGCCATTTCTTGTCGCATGTTTTATAAGGTATGTTAATACATTAGTGGGAGGATATACTCTATAAAGAAACAAATGCATCTGGAGTGCGTGCTCAGTCTTTCATTGATGGGTTAGACAACTAAAAACCCTGGAGGACCCCAGTTCTGCAGGGCCAAGTGCAGACCTCTGGGTGTGGATTCTCGCCAGGTTTCTGGAGCCGAGTAGCTTTTTTAAAAAAGTTTCTGTTTGGATTCATGAGAATAATTTTAGGACTCATTCTCACATCTTTTTTACCTGGAAATATGACGCTTTCAGTTTAGGTGGCTAAAATTAAAGCAATGGTCACTTCCCGTGTATACTTCTTTTCCCTTCCGCACCCCCCACCCCTCCTCTGTCACCTGCCCCTCCCCGTCACTCCCGCACACACAGAGTGGCCAGACCCAGCCCTGCCCTGCACCCTGGCCGCACCCTCTGGAACCATCTCTAGAACTTTTCATTTTTCACAACTGAAAGCCTGTACCCATTAAACAAACCTCCTCTTCTCCCTGCCCCAGGCCCTGCTGACCACCGTTCTTCCTTCCGACTCTAACCCTCTGACTAGTTTAGATGCTTTCTGTACCTAAATTACACAGTATTCGTCTTCTCGTGTCTGGCTGGCTTCACTTAGCCTAACGTCTCCAAGCCTCATCCATGTGGTGGCACGTGTCAGAATTTCCTTCCTTTTTAAGGCCGAATGACATTCCTTTGTATGTATGCACCACATTTTGCTTGTTCGTTCCTCCACCGTAGACACGTGGGTTGCTTCCGCCTCTTGGCTTGTGCGTAGTGCTGCTATGAACTCAGCGTATAAACATCTCTTTGAGACCCTGCTTTCAGCTTTTGGACATACAGGGTGGGGAACAAGCAGGTTTACCATTGTTCGTATGGAAAATAACGCAATAATTAATTAACAATCATACAAGGTTAAACTCTACGTTTAGTGTACTCACGACTGTAAACTTACTTTTGCCCAGCCCTGTACACTCAGAAGTGACACTGGCGAATCCTATGGCATTTGCATGTTTAATTTCCTGAGGAACCACCACACTGTTTTCCTTCCCAGACGCAGCATTTTGCAGTCCCACCAACAGTGCACAAGGGTTCCAAGTCTCCACATCCTTGCCACACTTACTTTCTGTTATTTTTTTAATATAAATAACAATGATACCAATAGGTGTGAGGTGATATCTCAATGTCTTCGACTTGCATTTCTAGAAAATATAATTTTTATGGTGCAAGTTTACACTTGAAAGAAAATATCAGAAATAACACCTGCACATCTCAGCACAGAGAGGATTACTGGGAACCCAACAGGACCACGTGGGTAACATCCTCAGACCTCTGTTCACGTTCAAACATCCGGGCACCGTCCACAGATCCGCACTCGGCACACTGCAGGGACTTCAGTGTGAGAGTGGGGCCGAAGACATACGGGCACATGCCTGAGAAACGAGCGTGTAAGGAAGCACGTGTGTCCCAGCAGCCTGTAAACAGCCGGACATGGAGTGACCTGTGAGGTGGGGAAGACGTGCTGGGTCCGTAATACGTTCATCGTGCAAAATTTTCAGATCTCTATGATATGTTCAATTAGCAATAATCGCGCCTCGGATAAACCTCATTGGCTACGATACTGCCACTGCGCAAAGCTGATGATATGTTCATTAAGATGCATATTCTACTTTAGAATCTGTCTGTATTTTTATTGCTATGAATAAAATAGTATCTCTACAAGCATTGTATTCAATGATATAGTTGTTTGGGGTATTATATAACATGAAATCATTGTATATCAATGCAGTATTTTTTATTTATGTTTTAAAAGATTTTGTTTATTAATTTTTAGAGAGGGGAAGGGAGGAAGAAAGAGAGGGAGAGAAACATCAATGTGTGGTCACCTCTTGCGTGCCCCCTACTGGAGGCCTGGCTCACAACTGAGGCATGTGCCCTGACTGGGAATCAAACCGGTGATTCACAGGCCAGCACTCAATCCACTGAGCCACACCAGCCAGGGCTTATTTGTATACATGAACACCAAGACAAGATTTTTGCACAAAAGACTGGTTTTATTGAAGTAAAATTGACATAAGTTCTGGACAGTCAATTGGTATGAAAGCGCCCATTTCCCTCCCCCGTTCAGATATATTTCCATTTGACTATAGATAGCATAACCTTGCCGTGAAATAAAATGCCAAAATCATTCAAGTGGTAAAACTAATAAATTTGAATTACACTGGAGAGTGATATGTAAACAATTTGAAATTTGAAAATCATTTTTCCAAACATTTATGGCCACGTTTCTGGCCTTCGTGCCTAAGTGCAAGCCATCACGCCTCTGTGAGCCGACCACAGCACGAACATGTACAGCGCCGCGGACAGGGAGGAGCTGCAGGCTTCTGCGGGACAGTATCAGAGCTGAAGGCTGAAAGATACTTTGGTAGTATAGCTGGGAACCGATTCTGTAATAAAAGGAAAACATATACTCAACCACTCTCCTTTCATTATGGAGTGTAACTACATAACGTGAAGAACAAAGACGGATTTACGCCTTTTTCCTGTTTACACATTCCTGTGACGGGAGGAAGGACACTTGGGAAACAGCCACCGGGAAAAACACTTCCCGCCCTTTCCTGTGGCCGCCTTGTCCCTCCGTGGTTATCACCGCCCCGTGGAAAACCCACACTAAACGGGTTGATTGCCTCACCTGCCATCTCGTGTTTTTGCTCTGGTGATTTTGATATAGGTGTACCCCGATTTGTACGAGATGACTTTCTCTAATGTTGAATTTAAGTGGATTTTGAAATGGAATTTTATTGTCCCATTAACTAGGATACTCTTTCGTCAATGGCATTTAGTTTAAAGCTCATTTATAATGAGGAATGCACCCCTCGCATTGTAAGTGTATGTTTCCCTGTCAAACAGGTGATGGTGTAGCAAGCGTTCAAGTGCACTAGGCAAATCGAATATTTTAAGGAAAAGGATCTTTTTTTTTTGGTAAATAGAAAAATAGTTTACAAAGTAAACTGTGCCTCACCAGTTAACTTTTTGTCAATTTGTCTTGTATCAACACATATGTTGCATGAGTTCATGGAATTCTGTATATTCATTTGAAATATTTTAACTATGAGTAACCTACCTCTTTCTTTAAGATCTTCAATATAGGCTTTCATAAATTCTTTATCAAAGTGTTGACGATCTCGCTCACTTTCCACCACTTCGTCCCCATCCTGATACTGGGTCTTATCAATAGGATTGTCCATAAGGTTTACAAACCTATTCAAGAAAATACGGACAATGTCACCCTTTTCCCTGTTCATTTTTAACTGCAAAAGTCCCTCCCATTGGAATTCGACCTTTGTGGTCCTAAATCCCAAGTTCTTCCTTATTCTTCAAAGTCACAGTTGACCACATGCAGTTAGCATCACCAGTGGAGTTCCACTGTGGGACAGTCCATCCCCATGATGGAATCAGTCTTAAGGCAAAGGCTGTTCAGAGTTCTGATGGGGAAAATGAGAGCTACTCGGCCCCAGACAGAGGGCGATGGGTGGGGGGCCAGGAGACGGACAATGATGCTTTCTCTCAGTCAGGTCCATAAAACGGTATGATGTCTCACTACGCTTGATATTACTCCCAATTAGTGACACCAACACTTAAACAGGGTGGCTTAACGAAGAAGGATTCAGATAAAATCCACATAAAAGAGGAGGAGGAGTGGGAGGAAAGGAGGAAGAGGAGGGGAGGAGGAGGAAGAAGCTAAAGGAGAAAAACTAAAGAGGCATTTGGTTTTCTGTCTTCACAATTTCAAAAGATGTTTTGAGGTGAAGATGATACAATTAATTCAATTCAAAATAGGAAATGCCTCAGACAGTCTTTGGCTGCATGGCAGTCCCGGTTGTCTTGGGTATTAGCCTCATTCTAATTGGTCTTAGAAGATTGTATATATAGTATCTTCAATATGGGTATATATGGCATATCCACACACACCTGTCTGATTTTAGCATATATACTTCCCAGTTCATTTTTCTTTTTAATTTTATTTAATGTCTAAATATGGAGAAAGCAAAAAAGTTTCATTCTTATGTAGATAGAGCCCTTCAACTTTCCTTTGCAGTGTCTCATTGAATTGTCATTGTCCTTCCCTGCCCCCCCAAAAAGAAATCTGCCTGCATTTGATCATCCTTCAATTTTTTTTATTAATCACTGTATATGTGTATTTTTTTGACTCTGAATAATGCAATGGCACTTTTTATGTAAAGCAGCCGTCTCGTGCCCTGCCCATGGTGACTCTCAGACCAGAGGCCATCTCTCCCACTGGTCAGTCACTGTTTTAACTCATTGGACAGGCAGTATCTTATACCGCAGGACAGAAAGTTCAGTGTTGTTCAGTCAAGTTGAGGTGCTCGCTCCCTCCTCTTCAGTTCCCCAGCCTCCCGCCTCCTAATTTTGGGGATCTATACCTTTAATTTTGCAAAATGTTATTATGAAAATTTTTGAACATTCAGAAAAGCTGAAAATTCTGTCACTCTTGTTTTTCAAAATTATCAGTGCTGTTTTTAGCTTTTCTACCTTTCACATAGACTTTCAAATTCCTTTTTCAAGTTCCATAAAAGAAATCCCACCGAAGTGATGATTAGAATCATATTCTACTTAAGCATAATTTTTGGAAGAAACCACATCTTTTGATTTTTTTCAAAAAAATCATGTCTTTTTATCCAGAAAGATAGTATATCTTTCCAAATATTCAAGATCTCTTTGATTTTCTTTTGGAACACTTCTTAGTTCCCATCACATAAGAGCCCTTTTTTTCTCCTAGGATTTTGGCTACATATTTTGTATTTTGGGATTATTACTATTAATGCCATCATTCTTCCACTCTTTTTCTACAGGTTGTTTCTAAGATATCAGTAAGCTAGTGACTTTTTTAAAAGACTTATATCTAGTCTTTTTATTGAACTGTTTATTAATTCAAAGGGCTTTCATCTGGTTCTCTGAGATCTCCAAGCCCTGCAGTTACAGTGTCAGAACTGACTTCCGTTACCTGCACACAGGTTACCGTTTTTCCCCCACCAGAGGGTCCCCTCCCGCCCTTGATGTAAGTAAGCTCTGCCTGCTGCCAGTTGCCCCTGGAATGTGGGAGGGGTCCTAGGGGTGGCTCCTGCTACCCCTCCCACCGGTGGGCCGCTCTTACCCAGATGGCATTCCTGAGCCAGCCACGGGCAGTGGGAGGCCCACTCCAGTGGGAGGAGTTGGGTGGGGCAGCAGGGGAGATGTCTCACGCCCCTGCTACACCTGTGCTTATGCAGAAACAAATTTAGTCTTTCTCTTTGCAATAGTTAACCTCTTTATTTCTGTTTGCTATGCATCTTACTGCAGGACCAGAAGTAAGAAATATTCATGCTGATATGAGCAATTGCCATTGAGGGAACTGGGAGTCCCAGGGAAATGCCTCCTACACCAAATGGAAATACTTCCTTGGGGGGTGGTTAGAACAAGCAGAAGGTCTCTGGACACAGCGGGGAAGTGGCTCTCACTGGAGTGGCCTCATGAGAAGTTCCTGGGGAGGCTTCAAGCTACTGGGAATGGGCTAAATGGTCTCGGGGTGGAAGCGATAGATCTCCAAAGCTCCAAATTCTGGCAGGATGCTCCAGCAGGAAGCCAAGGGGACGACGTGCCATGGAGTCAGCTTTAGGGGAGTGACAGACCCAAGAGGCTCAGGCATCTGCCCCACTGTGCCCTCAACCAGCACATAGCATTGTCCAGAAATCCTCTGAGCTCCCCCTCCCCCGTTACACCCCGTAACTTCAAAATCCTGTAAAAAGGCATCAGAACTCCCGTAAACTGGGATCTGAGTCTCAGAGTACAAGGACCATCTGATCCGCTTCCTGAGACTGGTGCCCAGATCCCATGCTCCTCACTCCTTTCCACGTGTCCGAATGTGTCTCTACTAGGATCCCTGGTCTACTCACTTTAAAGGCGTGGATGAGTCGCAGAGGGCGGTGGGGAGTTCCACCAAATGGTCCCCGCTGACGACTAACAAGGTGAGTTTCTTCAGGTTAAGCAGGGCATAGGGAAGGTAGGTCAGCCTGTTCTTATACAGGAGAAACGTCTGCAGTTCTTCAAGCCTAAGGAGCCGGGAAAGGGATCAGAACACAAGCACTTAGCTTCACGGCGAAGAAAACCAGAGTGAATGACAAATAAATCCCAGCAGGAAATCCCGACTTAGTTTATTTTATATATGTGACCCTTAGGAGAAAGAACTAACTTTTAAAACTAAATAAAGTTGTATCAGGTGACACAATTTTTATTTTTTAGTTTTTGACTCAATGAATTGCCAGCGGAAGGCACAGATACAGCGGCAGCATAAGCAAAGCACGCACATGCAGGAGACGGTGATGGAGCCTGAGAACCAATATATCCTGCCAACGTGAGCATCTATCCTCTGTGCGCTACACCTGAGACTAACACAAAACAGTGTTGAATGTAAATGGTAGTCGAAAAGCTTTTTTAAAACATCAACATTTCCCATCCCAGCCTGTGTGGCTCAGTTGGTTGGGCAATGCCCTGCCAACCGAAAAGTCACTGGTTTGATTCCCAGTCAGGGCACGTGCCTGGGTGGTGGTTTTGGTGCCTGGTTGGAGTGTGTACAGAAGGCAGCCAATCAATGTTTCTCTCTCACATCGCTGTTTCTCTCCCTCTCTTTCTCCCTTCCTTCCCCTCTCTCTAAAATCAAAACTAAACATAAAATTTCAAAAAATCGATATATCCCTCTAAGTGCCTGTCTCATTCCAAGGGTGAACAGGGCATGGGAAAGAAGTCGTCCTAGACTTGCAGTGAAAATAAACAAATTTCAGCCAATGTTTCCTTTTGTACATCTTGAAAGCACAGTTATTCCTCTCTCATCCTATTTTCTAACTTTAAAGTAGGAAGAAACCTGCAGAGAGAAAAGGAAATGAGCCAACTCTGCTCCAAAGGCATTTTACTCTGCTCAACTCCGTGACCGCCCCGCTCCAGTTTTTTCCTTCATTCATGTGCAAAATCTTGAGCGATCCCATAAACATTTCACAAAGTCCCCCCGTCTTTCAAACGAAGACAATTCCCCTTGAGCCTCACAACCTGAGAAAGCACGGGTACACACATCGGATGTACCGGGAGTAGGACACAAAAATAGGAGATGGCCTTGAGGACTAGGCCACTTGGGGCGTCTGCGTCCTGACCGTCTGCTTCTGCTGCTTTGTGAAGAAGGTCGTGGACTCCAGGAGGCTGGAGCTTCTGTTTCAGTCACCACTTTAAACCTGGCCCACTCCCCAGACCTGCCGTACAGGAGCCCGAAAATACTGGCAGAATGAATGAATGAATGAATGAATGAATGAATCTTATGTGATTCAGTGTAGTAATTATTTTTAAACATGGAGGCTACAAGGACATAATTTGAAACCCTTACTAAGCATACCAATTTTGTTTGAAAGATTATGTAGAGTCAATCAACAGATATAATTAATAAAAATTATTCTCACCAATATCCTAAGCATAGAGTGATATGTTTCTATCCCATATGTAATCACTTTACTTTTCTACTTCTATGGAGTAAAGAAAAGTTAACGATGCCGTTCTGCTGGGGACCAAAGGAAATTAAAGTTCACCAAGGCAATGAAGATTTGTTCAAATGCATATTAATAGTGGGCAAAACTAGGTTTACAGTTGTCCATATGGAAAATAATACAATAATGAATAAATGATAATACAAGAATAAACTGTGTTTTGTGTACTCACAAGTATAAACCTACTTTTGCTCACCCCTATATATACACGAGGTCTGTCCAGAAAGTATCCAGCTATGAACTATGAAAAAGAGAGACATTTATTGAAGAAGATATAAGATACAAAAAACACAGTACACAGGACAATGATGCCTCAGTCCCCTTCATAGTAGGATGGGACCTCACACAGTTCTCCCAATCGCCATCAGCTGCCCTGTTGTATTTTCCTGAATCTCATCAATGGTCTGAAATGTCTTCCCTTTCAAAGGTGATTTTAGTTTGGGGAAAAGCCAGAAGTTGCAGGGCACCAAATCTGGGCTGTAGGGAGCCTGAGTCACCTGAGTGACTTGATGTTTCGCCAAAAAACTCTGCATAAGACATGGTGCGTGAGCGGGCATGTTTTTGTGATGAAGCTGCCGGTCACCAGTTGCCCACTGCTGCGGCCTTCTGAGTCATCCGAATAGTTTCCACAGAGGACTGTTTACACTTAATGCAAAATTGGATGCAGATTCATTACTCTACTCGCTCAGTCATTTTGAATGTGATGGCCACACAGTACACATGCTCACTCAACAGCATCTACCGCCCCCTACTGACTAATACGGTAAACTCGTCATTGTTCATGGATGCGCATTCCAGTCCCCTCTCCTTGGCTGCCAGGTTACATCGACACTGAGCAGACCATTCTGTTATATTAACAACGGCTGAACTTTTTCTGGACAGATCTCGTCATATACAAATACAGGTATGATGTAGACTAGAAGTTGTGTTATTACATAAAGAACCAAACTCATTTCCTGGAAACAAAGGACTCTGGGAAATTCACCGATTTCAAAGAACATTCTCATGTTATAAAAGTTTAAAATGTTAACAGTGTGTAAGATGTTAGTAGCTAATTCAGACACCTCACCTTCAAAGCGCAAGTAGCTACCTGTCTATGTCTTGCGGCAGGTCGTTCAGGTTGTTGCTGCTGACGTCCAACCAGCGCAAGTTCGGCATCCTCAGGACGCAGATCGGGACGCTGCAGAACTTGTTCGCCGAGATATCGACAAACGTCACTTGCTTCAAGTTACTTAACTAGAAAGGAACAACGAAATACTCTAATTACTTTTGTAAGGGAAAGAATTATGTTCGACTAATGATTTTTCAATTGCTTTCTCTTCTCAAAGACATTTCTATGAACCTATGCAAAAGAGATCGAAGCAGTATGTATTTTGGAGCACCAGGCAACAAGCCAGGGGTGCTAAGCTGAAAGCTCTCGGTGGCTGCCCATGAGGAGCTGGTGATGTCATAAATGAGCAACGCAATTCAACAGAGTGAATGGGCAAGACAGAGTTCTTGGGGGGCGGGGGGTGGAAATATTCTAAAACTGAATTGGTGAAATGTACGTTTATGATGGGTGAGATTTATGGAATGTAAATTAGGTCTCCATAAAGGAGAGGGGAGTACGGAGGAAGAGAGAGACCAGCCCAGGAGGCTGCTGTCCCAGTCTAAAGGACAGACAACACGGGCTTGGACTAGGGTGCTGGCGGAAAGGCACTGGGCAGCGCTTGGACACCGAACGGGTTCTGGAGGGCCTGCCCAACAGGACGGACCAACGAGAGGGTATGGGCCATGGGAGCAAGAGGGATCCGAGATGGCTTGGCTTCTTCCAGCCTGAACACCTGAGAGGAGGTCAAGTCATTTTCTAAACTGGGGAGGACGGGGGAGGGGGGGGGGGCGGTTGTTGACAGTGTGCAGGGAATCAGGAACCTTGGTGGAATCACGACCCTCACCTGGACCCACCACCTTTTCCTGGGGCGAGATGGATGCCAATAAGAAAAGCAGCCACTTCCTCCCACACAGAAGTTTTCAGAAAAGGGGATTAACAACCCTCTAGGGGGTTCATCAGAACCCCCTGAGGGTTCTTCTCACCCGCAGCAGGAACACTCCATCAGCGGGGACTTCCACTTCAGTACAAGAAGCTTGTTGAGCTTGAGTTGGCAATAAAAGCTGTTCACTAGAATCTGCTCCATTTTATCAGAAAATGATTTAAAATCATTTCACCAATGAATTTAGACCAAAAGAAACTAATAAGTGTTTTTAAATTAATGGACTCCTTAAATCCTGTCTGTTGGACTACTTTAGTTACCTACAAGTTTTGTTGAATATATAAATTTTTTTTAATTTTCCCCCCTTTATTTATTTCCAACTGTTTCCAATTTTATTTCACCACCGTGGATAAATAAATCAGGGTCTGCATTACAGCCAACAGGCATCGTATATCACATTGGCATTAAATAAAAATATCTTGCATGAAAACAAGACTTTTTGCCTAGTTTCCCATGGATGGCATTTCTGGATGTAAATTCAGGTCCTAGCCTAGTGTAAAGACATTTTAAAGACCTTATAATAACTGGAAGAGGGCGGCTGAAATGCCAGGACAATGTGACATCATAAAGATGGATTTCATCTTTTAAAGCTCCTTCCCCATGTTATAGGCCATTCCATGTCATAAGCCAAATACCAGTAAATCACGGTGCAAATGCGTTTACCCTCTTACTTCAAAGGGGAGCTCGGTTAACTCTAGATTTCCAGAACAATCCAGCTTCTCCAGATTTTCACAGTCTCCCAGTTCTGGAGGAATGCTCTTCAGATGGTTGAAGCCCACATTGAGTTCTTTCAGGTTCTTCAAATGGCCTGTCACCGGAAGAAAAAAAAAAAGAACATCACAGTGTAGGTCCTTTAAGGTCTTTTAAGAACAGAAAACAAAACAAAAATATAAAACTTTTATATGAATGATGGGCTAGGCATCAAACATAATTTTGATTTCGTTTTTTAAGCACTTTTTATTAAATGTCTGCTCATCTTTTATCCTGAGCATTTTGGTCTTTGACCTGAGCTTGATTTTTTTCTTTTTTCTTTCTTTCTTTTTTTTTTTTTTTTGCTTAGTCTTTAGCTACTTAGCCCTTTGTGAAAGTGTAGGCAAGGTGAGTGTGGGGGATTTGTCCTCCATGAAGCTTGGGCCGGGCCCCGGCACCGCAGAGTGTAAATCCCTCTGAAATGACATGATGAATGAAATAGCAGACAATGGCTTCAGAGGCTGGTACAGCTCCCGGGATGCACAGTGACCAGCCACGGCCTGTGCGTGGGCTCCACTGAAAAGTGAGCTAGATACTGAAATACGCACAAAGCTTCATGTATGCGGTCAGTGATTCAAAGCAGTACATTGTTTACAGACTGCACGGAATGCATTTACCTTTGGCTTCATATTTACATTAATCGACTCATGTCGTGCTTCATAAAGAATATGCTTTGAGAAAGAAAAGCCCCTTCACAGACAGAAAGTGAACTAAGAATAACAAGCGACAACTGGATCGATGGAGAAACACTGCCTCCCAAGTCCGCCCGGCGAGAACCAATCAATGTTTCCCTCCCTCTCTTTCCCTCTCTCTAAAAATAAATAAATAAATAAAATCTTTTATTTTTTAAATATTTTTATTTATTTATTTTTAGAGAAAGGGGAAGGGAGGGAGAAAGAGAGAAAGAAACATCAATGTGTGGTTGCCCCTCACATGCCCCCAACTGGGGACCTGGCCCACAACCCAGGCATGTGCCCTGACTGGGAATCGAACCAGCAACCCTTTGGTTTGCAGGCCGGCACTCAATCCACTGAGCCACACCAGCCAGGGTAAAATCTTTTAAAAAAAAGAAGACAACGACTATGGTGACGCTGGGGAAGCAGTGGTCCCTCTAACATTCCCACCTCATACACACTGTGAGCCTCAAAATCAGGAACCACAGTCTAAGCAGCAGCATGGAGAAGGGGCTAACACAAAATAAAGACTGCTCCTCTTCTGGGGGGGACTGGGAGACAGGACCACACTACCGACCTCCAAAACCACGTGAAGATACAAGCACAAGTCTGCGACCCAGAAGAGGGCCCCCAATCGCGGACTTCTAGCCGCCAGAGCTGTGAGCAATCAATTCCTCTCGTTCTAGAGCAAGCAGTAAGCAAGTCCATTCTTCATCAGGAGGCAGCGCCTCACCCCAGCCTGGGTGTAACGGTGGTCAGGGCCTTGTCATCTTGGCACAAGTGCCAGAGGCCTGGCGAGCCGCCCTCTGTCTCACACCGGCCCTGGTGAGATTCCACATGAGCATGGCAGCCACTGGTTCTAGGGCACGTGTTGTAGGATTGTAGGATGGAGCTCCCCACAGCCCCCAACCTCCACCCCCGCACCCCGAGAGAAAGAGGAAGCAGTAATGACCACTTCGGTCTTCGACAACAAAATGACTGAGAAGAATAAACTGTCGACAAATGACATCATAAGCTAAACTAAACTTATCAATGGACTAGTTTATGGGAACGATGAGTTGCATTGTATGTTCACAATAAACGTCTCATTGCAGGTTTGTATTTCTACAACTGAAAGAAAGAAAAAGCTCCTAAACACGGCGTTGCTCACTCATGAGACCTCCAGTTGCTGAGCATTTGGCAAATGTCTGTCTGTGCCATTACACAGGTAAGAGCGTGGCATCGCCACCCAAAGGGAGACACTGGGGACAAGCAGCTCTGGGAACACAGGCAATGGCCCTGCCCACAACATCCCCGGGGCAGGAGGCTGGGGGTGCAGTTCTCACAGCACCATCACCCGTCCACCAGCGGCCTGCTTACCAGGGGCCTGAGGCTCTGCTAAGAGACATACCAATTTCAGCCGGAAGATGCGAGATCCGGTTTTTTGGCAGATCCAGAACTCTCATTGCTTGGAACAGCTCGATGTAGGTAGGAATGATTTGAATCAGGGTATTGTGTATGTGCCATTCTTTCAGGTGCGTCTGCTCCTTCAGTGAATCTGGGAGCTCCTGGAACAGAGGAAGGACAGCGATTGATGGGCACTAGGTCCTCAGCGTCGCGGAGTTGAGTGGTGGCATGCACAAAGCCAAGGAACGCCTGCACTTATTTCAAACGCCAGACTGGAGGCGAGAGAACGTGCGTGGGAGCATTAGACGTAACTGCCAGCCAGCTCTCCGGCCATTTCTAAAAGAAAGCGGAGATGCTGCGGTCGTCATTAATCTCACAATAAGAGATGAGCCCAATTTCAAAGCTACCGTGAATTCATGAGATTATTTGAATCGGATGCCTGGTTAACACTGTGATAATCGAGCTCACACCCACGCCAGCCACAACATGTCTTATTTATTTACAAAATGCCAATTCCACATCTTCTAAAAATAAAATCTGTCCTTGCATTTGATTGTTAAATTCAGGCTACATTTCCCTTCCTTTGTAGTTGGTTTTAAAAATACTTGACAAACATCTAATACTTGCCGGGCCAGATTTCTACATGTTTGTATGAGTCTACAGCAGGAAAAAAGCACCAGAGAGACAGGATTCGAGGCTCCTCAGTTGTCCAGGTGAGCCACCTCCCTGGGCCTTCACCTCTGAAGTGACAGAGAGGAACACCCGGGGGCTCCAAAGCCTCCCCTCACTCGTGTTCTGGGTAAAACTGGAATGGTGTTGAGACATGCTTATAGATTGGAGGGCGGCTATTTGTCCAGGTGAAACATTCCGTTCACCGAGTCTCACCTCTGCAGACAAGGTGAGCCAAAGGGACGGAACAAAGATGAGGACAGCACACATGTCCCCAGACCACAGGGCATCATCAGCAAACTGTGGCAGGTGTGCAGGGGGGAGGTACAGCAAGATCACAGAGGGGTGGAGGTGGCAGGAAGTCCTGTGACCCCCTGGTTGGTGCTTGGTACTTGTAATGTGCTTTGTGATCATTGCTACTCGATCCGCAGGTTAAGTTTTTAACTTACAAAATTATTTTCACACTAACTATGATTTCACATGAGCCCCACAACATAGGCAGAGTGAGCATTATTCAGGCTCACTCGGAGAGGAGAACCAAAACCCACACGCATTTCCATGAGTCCCTAAGGGCAAGGGCCAGCTATGCAGTTTCAGGAACTAGTGTAAAGTGAAAAAACAGGCACCTTGCTACAATTTGTTAAGAATTTTCCAGCTCCAACCGGTGTGGCTCAGTTGTTTGGGTGGCATCCCACAAAGCAAGAGGTCGCTAGTTCGACTCTGCTCAGGGCATACGCCTGTGTTGCTGGTTCGTCCAGGTAGGGGCATGTACAAGAGGCAACCAATCGGTTTCTCTCCACAGTGATGTTTCGCTCTCTCTCTTTCTCCCTCCCTTTCCCACTCTCTAAAAATAAATAAAGTCTTGAAGAAAAAAGCGAAAAAAAAGAATTTTTAAGATGGTGATAGCAGAGTATTCAACCAAGCACAGCTCCCAGCCCCAGCCAAACCACCCCGGGCCCCTTCTGATCTGAACCCAGCCCCCTGTAGCGGAGCCAAAGTGGAGAGCCGGCTCATCAGGCCACCGGTCCCAGGGTCAGTAGGGATGAAGGACAGGCCCCAGAGAACCCTGTCCCCCTGAAAGGGACAACAGCCCAAGTTCACCTGCCCAGGGCACACCAGGTGCCGCTCCAATCAGGAGACTGCAGGTCATGGGTGTTTGCCTCTCCAAGCAAAGCAGCAGGTGGCGGGTGAATGAGAGCAAGAAGCACCTGTAAACTGAGGAAAGAAAGAGGGGATGTGTTTGTCCTGGCCCCAAAATCTGGGGTGGGGGGTGGGGGGAACTGGCATATGGGGCAGCAAAGTCACCACCCACTGGGGAGTGTTAAGGGGGTAAAAGGCTCCGTTTGTTTCAAATTTTTTTAAGGCAAGGGTTATTTTAAGTGGGGAGGGGGCAAGCAGCAGCTTTAATCATTTTAAAGGCTATGCCATCCTGGGCAGGGCCGCTGGGGTCCGGCCGCTCGCAGCCTGTAAGGGATCCAAGTGGACTCCGCTGCTCTCTCCAGGAGGACACTGTCTTTGCGGAAGAGGACAGCGAGAACCCGGTTCAAAGCAGATCGTCCCAGGCTAGTGCGCTCTGCTGGCCAAGGTCAAGGCCTGGAGCTCCCAGCTGACATCAGCGCAGTGCCGCACTAGCCCCTGCTGGCTGCAGACACGGGAACACCCCGACTCACCTTCCACTGCTCCCCAGAGAGTTCAAACACAAACGGGCTGCTCCCTTTGTCTCCCGCCTTGGAAGGGGAACTCTGGCTTACGAGAGAGTTCCTTTCGATCTTTTCTAGAAGCCTCACGCCGGTGTCTACGAAGCCATTCCTGCAGTACGCCGCCTGGGGGATGCCTTTCCTCCGGCACTCGGCCACGAAGTTCCACTCCTCCTTTATCCTAAAACGCCCCGCAGAGGCCGCAGTCAGCCTCCGAGGCCAAGCCCGCACCAACCCCAAGCAGGCCACCTGGGCGCGGGCACAGGCGCAATGCTCCCCGCCACCCCCGGCACCCCCCACCCCCGTCCTGCTTTCGCCCGACCCCTCCTTTCTTGTTCCCTCAGCCGTGGTGGCCAATATAGGGGAAATGTAAAACCTCATAGTTGGGAATTACTAGCAACTTTGACTTTTAAAAGTTAGAGTTGAGTTAGATGGAATTCCTGGCTAACAGTTCTCCCAAAATTCCCTACGCATTTAATTAGTTACAATTCCCTTGGATAGCATATGGCGCCAACCCAAGTATTTTAAAAAGGCAAGGCCGCAGGAATGTGCTGATCTTTCAAGCGCATTTGGATAGAAACATTTAGGCAGTCCCAGTTTATAAAATACCTGACTTGAGAATGTCGCCCGTCAGCCACCTTGGGAAACCTCACTCCTGCGGGTGGACCTATTTTTATAATCTGGGGGTCCAGTAGGACACTGGAGCTGGCTCCAGACTCTTCAGCGCCCCAGCCCCCTCTCCGCCCCCCACTGCTCCTCAGTACCTTCTTGATCATTGTCTGACCTACAACTTTCCATGTTTACGCCTTATTCCCCCCAGCTGGATCATAAGTTCGGGGCACTGTGACCCACAGCGTGCTGCCCTCTGCGTGCCGCACAATCGTTAGAACAGTGAGCTGCATGCGGTGGGCCTTCCTCCACTTAGGGATCTGGCGTCTGCTCCGACGCTTTGACAGGCTAATAGTCTGAGGTACAAAAACAGAATGTGTGGCCCTGGCTGGTGTGGCTCAGTAGATTGAGCACGGGCCTGCAAACCAGGGGGTCGCTGGTTCAGTTCCCAGTCAGGGCACATGCCTGGGTTGTGGGCCAGGTCCCCACTGGGTGGCGCAAAGGAGGCAGCCACACACTGATGCTTCCCTCCTTCCCTTCCCCTCTGTCTAAAAGTAAATAAATAATACACTTTTTAAAAAATAGAATGTGTTGTAGTTTTCCTTCAAAGCCATCAGACAGACATTGTCCCAAAACAGGTAGCCCACTTTGATAGGAACTTGGTGCATTCCACTCTCGGGAAAGCATCCAGACCCTGCTCAGGGGCTCGGCGGCCGGCAGGATCAAGGACTTCTAGAAGGGGCAAGTCAGAAACAGGCTGCAGATACAGGCCCCGTCTCTCCATGGCCAGACGCAGTACAGATGCTGAGTGGCAAGAGAAAAGAAGCTCCAGCTGTCTGCGATGACAGCTGTATGTAGGGGAAAGGGTGTGGGCGAGTCACTTAGGTCCCCGCGTCCCTGTTTTCAGACTCAGGATAAAGATGACCCCTACTTACAGTAGCCGCTTAATTATCAAGTGTGAGCAGATTGGGTATTTGCTCCATCCATACAGTTCATGAAAGTGGAGGACCAGGAATAGACAGTCACCCCTGACACACTTTGTTTCAACTTAAAGCACAGAAATACGTCCCACTTTGCCAACTTGATACAGGGTCATGGACTTCCCTCCCGAAAGGGGGTGCCCATCAGCACCCCATTCTGCCTTTCCTAGATTAACCACACCCATCAGGCCTCGCCCGAGAGTCCCGGTTTGGGTTTCTTCACAGGGGATAAACATCGCAGTCAGGCAAAGCCACCTGATGTGCGACTTTCCTAGCTTGTCCTATTTTCATCAGTCTTGTACGGTGTTAATTCAATTGGGTGGTTCGTATTTATCACAAATGTAGCTTTTCCAAAACGCTCGATTAAGTTTTCATCAACAGGATAACTCACCTTTGCTCATGTCTCATGAGTTTACATAACAGTAGTGAGCTTACAGATCACATCATTACAGTCGAGTCAAAATGGCATCGCCCAGCAAATCTTATCTGGCTCCTGGGTGAGGGCTGACATGCGTGGTAGGGAACAGCCATCGTCCATGGCTCGCCCGGCACGAGGGCGTCAGTCTCGTGAGCCCAACTCGGCTGTAGGGGACCTAATGATCTCGTCATCACTGCCTTCCCCCTGCTGGTGCCTGGGCTGTATGTGGGTCCTTGCAGCCCAGGGTGGTAGCTGGTAGGAATCGAATGTCCCTTCTGGGCAACAGCGTGAAGGTGCTGATGTCCACTAAGCAGGTGTCACCAACAGTGAGAAACCCCAGAAGAAAGACACCTCCCTCCACCATACAACAGTGGCCTGCCCGGGCCCCGTTCACAAAAGCAGCTACAAGCAAGCATAGAAAACTTACTTTTCCAAAGCGCTTTTCTCGAGTCTTTCTTCCTCCTTCTTCTGCCAAGCTCTGTGCTTCTTGACACGCGTCTCCCACAAGGCTCTGACGACAGAAATGTCGAACACGACCACTTTATGTCCCATTTTGAGAGCATGAAATTACCTGTTTAAAAATATACATATATGTCAGCTGCACCCACACACAGAAGAAAATAGTTTTACCGCCAACTGTAAAGTGAGGCGGGAACGAATCGATTGTCTCAAGCAATGATGAAATGCCTTGTTAGTTCAGGGTGGCAGGTTGCTGGCGTTCTTCAGGCCCCAGAGTACTCTGTGTAAAAGCCAAAGGGCGACACTCACCCTGGGGTCATCTCTGGAACGCCACGCCTGTCTCAGCTGGACTGTGGGTTCCCAAATCCCCTTGGCTCTCCTCAAGCTTCATGGTCCCATATTCTAATGAACTTAGTAGCCTCTAATCTTCCCGGTAGGTTCTGACATACTGAAGGGTGAGTTTGATGAGTTCATCCCAAAACACACACACGCAGCCCTGGCTAGCTCAGGCTACACACTCACCACCAGTACGTAAGGCAAGCAAACATGGCGCAGAGCCCGGCCGAGCACTCTCCCATCTGGGTCTGACCACACAACCTGGGGACATGTCCTGTGAGGTTCTTCTGCAACAGGAACCCTCACAGGCTGCTGGCCCCTGTTCACGCATTTCCCAAGTGCAAGGAGAGCCCGACTCAAGCACGTCCTAGCTATCACATCTTAGTGAGACATAGCACAGCGCCTGGCACGTAGTAGGTGCTCCATAAATATCTGTTGAATGAATATGTGAGTAAATGAATGAATGAGTAGTGAATAAAAGATCTGCATCCAGGATGCTTCCTTCTCAATGAGCTTCCTCTCTTCTTTCTATTTTCACAAATCATCTTTGCTGCTTGTTCTAAGTGATTATTTGTACACTGCAAAAAAATTTTTTTTCAGGACATAAAAGTGCATTTCAGTTTATTCCACTAAGTTATAGTTATCTCCCTGATCTAAGTAAAATAACTTTCTAGAGACTGTTTTAAACTACCCCGACCTACAGCATGGAAATCTGGCTAAATCCATTTCCTGCTTCACACAAACACACGGAGTGTTGGCTGACAAATAGAAGGGCTGTTGAATATTCTCTGCTCCGCTTCCAGACACGTCTAATAGCAGTCAGTGGGGATGCAAAACCAAATATTTAACCTTCTGACTCAAGTGTGTCCTCTCCATCACATGGCTTTGCCAATATGGTGGGAAAGCTGGCTTATTATGTTTGTGCAGCTGAGCGTCTGCAGTCCATAATTTTAGGGTAAAGAGCGGAAATGCTGACCCTAATAGTCCCCTCTTTCCTTTCAGTTCTGACACCTGAGACTGTCTTTTGTCTCCCTTAAAGCCCTTCTACCTGAAGATTTCTGACAAAGGAGCAAATGGTGCACGTTTCTGTGTGGACATCATGTTTTCAGCTCTCTTGTGTAAATAACATACACAGGCGTGAGACTGGAAGATCACACGATAATTCGAAGTCTCACCTCTTCAGAAACCGCCAGACTGTTTCCCAAGCGGTTGCATCGTTTTAATTTCCACCAGCAGTGTGTGAAGATTCTAGTCCTCCACATGTTCTCAACACTTGTCATTCTTTATTATTATTAGAGCCATCCCAGGTGTGCAGCGGTACCTCATCGTGGCCTTGATTTGCATTTCCCTGATGACTACTGATGCCGAGCATCTTTTCCTGTGCTTTTTGGCCATTTGTATATCTTCTTAGGAGAAATGTCTATTCAGATCCTTTGTTATTTTTTAATTGGGTCATTTGTCTTTTTCTTGTTGACTAGGAATAGTTCTGCATATATTCTAAATACAGGTCCTTTACCAGATATATGGTTTGCAAAAGTTTTGTGACTTAATTGTCTTTTCACTTACTCGATTCCATCCTTTTACTTTTCACCTAAATACGTGCTTATATCTGATGTGGGGTTTTGTAGACGGCATCTTGCTGGGTCACTCATGTAACCCAGTCTGACAAGGTCTTTTACTTGGTGTGTTCAGTCAATTTACACTTAGTAATTACTGATAGGTTTGCAAATAGGACTACCACCTACGTCTAAATTAATTTATTATTCACTTTCTGTTTGATCCCTGTTTTGTTTTCTTTTCCTTTCCTGCCTTGTTTCTGTTTTCGGAATGTTTTTTAGTATTCCATTTGATTTTTTTCTATTGTGCTTTTCCCTGTTTTCTGGTGTATTCTTTTCTTTGTCATGGTTGCCCTAGGGAATATAAGATACCTACCTGCCTAACTCCTCATAGTCTACTTAGAAGCGACACTTCACCACTGCACGTGAGAAGCAGAAACCTTCCTGCCCTTCAGGGCGCCCTGTGCCCCCACCTCTGTGTGCTAGCTGTGCTACTCGTTCTACCTGTGGGCGTTACACGACTGGCTGCCCATCGGCAAACTTATTTTACAGGACTCACGGGGAGAAAGATACAGACCACGCCCACTGCTCATCCTTCGTCCCCATTGTCCTAAGTTTCCCTCCGCTTTCCTGTCCCTTCCGTCTAAAACGACTCCCCTTACCGACTCTTTTAGAAGTCTGCTGGAAAAATTCTCTGTTTTCCTTCATCTGAGGATATCTTTGTTTCACCTTCATTCCTGAGGAACGAACATTTTTGCAGAATAACGAATCCTGAGTTGACGATTCTTTTCTCTGAGCACTTGAAAAATAGTGTGTCTGTTTCTTTTAGGCTCCGTGGTTTCTGGTGAGAAATCTGCTCTCATGTGAGTCATAATTCTCCCATGGGGAGTGCATCATTTTTCTCTCCATACTTGCAGGATTTTTTTCTTCGTGTCGAGTTTTCCGTAGTGTAATTATGATGAATCTAGGCATGGATTTCTTTGGGTGTATCCTGCTGGAGATTTGCCTACTTCCTCCAATCAGTAGATTTGACCTTTTTGCCCAAACTGAGGATGTTCAACCGTTATTTCTGCAACTATTTGTTTCTGCACTGTACTCTTTCACCCCTCTTTCTGGGATGATGGTAACACGAACATTAGGTCTTTTGGTATTTTTCCATAGATTCTTGAGGCCCTATTTATTTTTAGTAAATCTCTTTTCCTCTCTCTTTTTTTTTTAGATCGGTAATATCCAGCAATCTATCTTTACTTTCATATTCTTTCCTATGTTACCTCCATTGTGTTTTGTAAGCCTATCCAGGGAATATTTTATTTCAATTATTGTTTATTTCATTTGGTTTTTTATATCTCCTATTTCTTTGCTGATACTTTCTGTCTTTCTACACCTTCCCCAGAGCAGATGGAGAGCACCCAAGGAAAGGGTTCAGACCTCATTTTAGAAGTTATAGTTCTCCCCACCGGACAGCAGAGGAATCCCTGGTTTGGTCAGGCTACTTTGGCTTGCTGGATGACTAATAGGCCACCACCACCCGCCAATCCCAGAGTGCAGGCAGGGGGAGCCCAGGAACAGACAGAGCAGGAGGCGTTCAGAATGTGAGCCACACAAGGACTGGCAGATGATTGGCAGCTCGGTCTGTGACCCATCAGACCACAGGAAGCTGTGTGCAGGCCCTGTGGATGCAGAGCAAGTCCAGGGACGAGGGTGGACAGGAGGACTTCTGGGCACATGCGCTACACGGGGGCTCTGTTTCCTGGGTCAAAGGGGCTGCAGAAAGGCCACTGCTAGCCAAGGCTGCCAGGCTGCAAAGGGACCACGTTCTGGGCCTGTGGCTGGGGCAGACTCCAGTAAGTGGCCCACACTGCAGAGGCCCAGCCCACACTCAAAGAGGCAGGAAGCCTCTTCCTACCACACTGCCCCCTACTGAGAAATTTTAAAGGACAAGTACTTGAAGGGTTCCACTGTATCTCACAGAGCACATACACTGAAGGTGCATTCAGAGCCGGGAGGCAACACGTTGATAACCGCCACAGTAGGTAACCACTTCAGTCCAGTCCAGCCCCCATCCCAGCCTGCCTTCTGTGGAGTGCGGCCCCCGTCAGAGGGGCCTTCGAGGTGCCACGCTACTCAGCTGGTCCACACACTGGTCTGTGACGGGCGATGGTCTATGCCGGCGTTCTCTTCTAACAGACTTCAGCTGGGTAGGGTCAGATCCACCTGTGCGGCTCAGGGATGAGCCCAGAAGTTCATAGTCGACCTTGCGGGATTGCTCTCCCAAGCCCCCCACCTCCATGATCTCCCTGGTCCTTCCAGATGCCTGAAACCTGGGCTTCAGTTACCCTGCTTTGCTGTGTACTTTCTACAAATGCACCCTCATCCTGGCCAAGCAGCGGGAGGGCTGTGGGAGGAAGAAAGCAAAGAGAGTTTTCTCCACCCTCTGTGGACACCCAGCTCACCCTGGTCAGAAAGGAAGGGTGCCCTCCCTCAAAGCTTTGGGTGACTGAGATCCTCACTCCCACCTTCTCCCACCCACACACTGCTACCAGAATCCTATGCAGGCTGAGGCAGGAGAGGATGGAGAAACAAACAAACAAAAAACCAAACAAACAGAAAAACAGCAACAGGGATTCATCCCTCTCTTAGCATTCATCATCCTGGAGCAAAACTAGGTGTCTGCATGTCCAGTTCTGGGTTCCAGGCTGCCACGGGTTCTGTGATACTGAATTCTGGAGTCCTCCCTCCTTCTCCTGCAACCGCCCCCTTCCAGAGTCTCCCTCCGGCTGCCCCGCATTTTCTGTCCAGGTTTTACACCTGCACTGCGTGGGAGACAGGGCGGAGTGTGCATCTCCTTTACCCAGAACCAGACCCACCGCACTTCATTTTCCTCTCACCACTTCCCTTCCCCTGCTGTCTGCAGCTCAGGAACGCCTAAGCCGGAAAGGTCTTAATAAGGCTTTGACATAAAAGCCAGCCAAGCATCAGTCTGAAAACAAGAGATTGAAGCCCATAGCCAGTAATGGAGAAAAAAAATTGAAAGAGAGAATCAGGCAGCCAAGTTTCTTAGAGGCACTCGCTGCACATCCTCCAAGTCTACACGTAAAAGCCAACCACAAAGGCCGGCGCAGTGACCTGCGTCTCAGCCCTGTGGACAGCCCAGCCAGCAGGAGTAATTACAGCCGGAAGAACCGCTCGCCAGCTGGGCTGTGCGCGCTCTCGCTCAGCCAGCCGCGGCTCAGATCCTGTTGCTGAGTTTCTTTCGTTTCCTTAGGCCAATGAACCCCTGAGGAGTAACCAGATCTGTACATTAACTGCCCCCACATTAAAAAAAATCATTGCGCGTTACTTTGGAGAAAGGTAATTCAAGTTCCCATCTTAGAGGAATAGTCTCTCCTTGTTGGCTTTCGGTTCTATTTTTAGACAGTTGTAAATCATGATCAGTCTCAGTATTTTGGTGGGAAGGGTATCTCCTGTCTGTCTTCTAACCATGTTCACCACTTTCCCTGTGTTCTGCAAAGCGGAGAAGGAGGTCCTATTTTTCCATTAAGAGGGTTTTGAACGTGCCAGGATTTAAATCAGGGTCTTGCCTGTAAGGTGCTCTGTTTGTAAATGTGTGTAATGAAAACTGGAGACTCGCCCTGCCTGGTGTGTCTCAGTGGATTGAGCGAGGGCCTGCAAACCAAAGGGTCTCCGGTTCGATTCCCAGTCAGGGCACATGCCTGGGTTGCAGGCCAGGTCCCCAGTAGGGGGCGTGTGAGAGGCAACCACACATTGATGTTTCCCTCTCTTTCTCCTCTTCTTTTCTCTCTAAAAATAAATAAATAAAATCTTTTTAAAAAAGAAAACTGGAGACTCTGAGAACAGTAAGGGATGACCATGTTTCCTAGGAACCTACGTGTAATGTCCAGAGATCCTAGGAAGCTGGGAAATACCAGTTCCTAAAGGCCAGGTCCAGCCCAGCCCCTGGTGTCTTGTATAGGACGGGACTGAGTCCAGGCCTCCCTAGACAACTAAACACGTTCAGCCTGAACCCAGGAGACAGCAGCCCCATGAGACTGGAACAGCGGCTTTACAACAATAGCCCATGAGTCACTCCAGGACAAGTAGGAGACCCCTGATCCAGAAACAAAGCCACACTGGCGACCGGAGAAGAGGGAGATGGCAGGGACAGACACAGGTGCCAGTCACTTAGCGGCTCAGGGGAGAGAAACTCTGGCAAATTTACAAAGCTAATCTCTTCTTTGTAGCATAAACTCCAGTCAACACAGCCTTTCGGGCAAACACATAAATGTAATTTTCTAAGCATGAACTTTCTCCAGCAGCACAGAAGTATCAGCAGGATATACTCTACCCCAGCAGGACAGAGAAGGTAACCCGCAGGATCCAGGCTGGAGGCCCGCGACACGAACAGAGCTGCCGCTTCGTAGAGGACACATGACAACCAAGTGGACTCCCCCGACCACTGCGAGGATGCACGGCTTTCGTCTGGGCCCTCCCTGAATCTGACACGAAGACCCACAGCTCCAGGAAGACACCTGAGTCCAGTTCCCTGCTGGGGACCCAGCTCAGCCCGGCTGTAGCAGAATCACGAGCACACGTCTTCCCTGTCCACAGCCACTGAGCGTGTGCAGAGAAGTAAACACCGGGACTGTGAGAGGAGAGGACAGCAATGACGTCACTGTGACAGAGGGGACCGTGGGGCACAGAGTGTGGTCAGAGTCCTGCTTCTCCAGTGCTTAGTGGTCCAGGTGCTGAGTGAGCATGTCAGCCATCAGATTCACAGTGGAAAAGTAAATTCCTCCTGGAAAAACCTTCTACTTTGCTGCAGGGGTCAGCAAACTTTTTCGGTAGAGAGAGTACACGTGTTAGGCCTTGCAGGCCAACGAGCAAAATGGAAGATATTATGTGGGTACTTACTTAAGGGAACAGAACGCTCAGGGCCTGCCCCTCCCTGCTGGCCTGGGGCAGGCCTGCCCGAGCTGTGGGCGTGCTTCCATGCTTCTGTGTGGCTGCCACCTGCTGGAGACATTCTCAGGACCAGAGCGGCTGGCCCACTGGGTGTCATCTCAAGCTGGGCAGTTGGCTGGAGGCGAGGTGACTTGCTAAGTAACCAACTACCTAGTGGCCTGGCAGCTGCCAAGAGCAGAGTCTCCAACATGCAGATGGCAGCCAGTGTGCACCTTGGGCGGCAGCAGGACACAATAGGCCATGTAGACAGGCGCTGAGAGTCAAGGGGGGCTGGGACGAAGGGGGACACTGTGACTTAGTCTCCATGGCTCCCTGTGCTGGCCTGCTCCAGCAGCGCCCATGTGCCATGCAAAAGCACGTGCCAGGCATGTGGGTGATAGCTTACTGACCCTGGCTTTAGTGAACAACAAAATATAAAATATTTTGCTTTGGTGGAAGTGATAGCTTTCAATTATACCCACCAATTCCTTGACATTCTTCCCTTCATAAAGGTAGAGCTCAGTTCCTCTCCACTTGAGCAACAGCTGGACTTAGTGACTCACTTCTTCTTTTTTATTTTTTTAATTGATTTGAGAAAGAGAGAGAAACATTAATTTGTTGTTCCACTTATTCATGCATGTACTGGTTGATTCTAGTATGTGCCACAACCAGGGATGGAACCCACAACCTTGGTGTATCGGGACAACTCTCTAACCAACTGAGCTGCCCGGCCAGGGCAGTGACTCAGTTCTAATGAACAGAATATGGTAGAAGTGACGGTATGTGACTTCTGAGACTAGGTCCTACAAGCCTTCTCTCTCTCTCTCCCGCCTTCTCTCTCTCTCTCCCGCCCTCTCATTGGGAGAATCCGGCCACCACGCCATAAGGATGCTCAAGCAGCCCTACGGAGAAGCAACTGAGGCCTCCCGCCAACAGCCATGTGAGCGAAGCTGTCTCAAAAGCAGACCCTCCAGACCCAGTGGAGATGACTTCAGATGACTGTAGCCCTGGCCGACATTGCGACGGCAACTGCATGAGAGACCCTGAGCCAGAACCACTCAGCTAAGCCACTCCAGACTTCTGACCCTCAGAAACTGAGAGATAATACAAGTTGCTGTTTTAAGCTCTTAAGTGCTGGGGTGATTTTGTTTTACAGCGATAAATAACCAGTATGGTGGACAGGAAGATAAGAGGCACTTCCAAACATCGGCCTTATGTGATAGTGACATCTGGTGACTGTCTCCAGCCGCTTCCTTTGACACATCCACTAGGAATGCCTCACGTGTATCTCAGAGAAACACGATTCTTTCTAAACTTACCCATTCAGAAACAATCCATCCTTGGTCATGTTAATTCCCGTCTCCAGAATGACTCCGTGTTTCTCTGGAGGCCACTCCTTCTCCTGGAAGCTGCTTCCAGTTTCCTCTCCCTGCCTGCCCCATACGCACACGTGCGTGCACACACACGCTGACGCACACACCCTGCTGCACACACACACCCTCACATGCACACACCCAATTCATCACCTAAGTCTTAGCGGGCAAGCGATTCTCACCACCAATCTGTGTCACATCTGGCCTCAGTTGTGCAAAACTCACAGCTGGCCTCCTGACTTCCCACTCACCCGTGTCCAATCCATTTGCCACACAATAGTGACAGTCATTTTCCAAGAACCAGATCATGCTGCTTGCCACCTGGTTCAAGTCCTCCAAAGACCTCCCTTTGGAATGAGAGGGAGACCCCAGCTCCTCCCAGGGCCCAATAGGCCCCTGGCAGGATGGGCCCTGGGCCAGCCCCTCCCACTCACCCCAACCAACCTCTGTCCTCATGCTTGTCCCCTCAGCTTCCTCCCCCTCAGACTGCTAACCTGCTCCCTCTGCCTGGAGGCTGTTCCCCATTCAAGCGGGTTCTCCCCACTTGCACCCTGTACTCAGCTCCAGCGTCCTCTCCCCAGCCCCGCCTTCCCGCCCCCTCACTGGAGGTAGACCCACCTGTTATTTCTTCTCTCAGACTCTTATTTACTTCACAGCACATCATACAAGTCCAGTTATTCGGTCCTTTGATTATACTTCATCTGCCCCTGGACAGAGCCAAGAAGAGCCTCACTCTGGGACAGGAGCAGCCACCTGGGAGGCCCCAGGCTTGGGCTCAGAGCCCAGTCCCCCTAAGTCGGTCCCCCCGCCCCCCAACACTGAGCAGTAACCCAGGAGCACTGGCTGGAAGGCTACAGATGCCAGGCCCCTGCTTCTGAACCTCCACGCAGGAACCCAGTGCTCTGAGCCAGTTTACAAGGTGTGTGTATTTCCGCCCTTTGATTCCTGGGAACCCTAAGTACCGACATTTAAGAGCACTCACTAAATGCAGAAAGGTCAATGTCCTTGCCTCTGAGTTCTTGATCTAGAGGGGAGAGGCATGGTTAAAGGGGTTCTTTTCAACACAACAGTGTGAGGACTCAACGCCAGAGGCTGCCCGAGCTGCTGTGGAAGCCAGAGGAGGAGGGATGGCCTCAGGTGTGGGTGTAAGAGGGGGAGGGTCAGGGGACAGTCCTGCAGGCACCCCGAGGGAAGGAAATAATTTCCCACGCTCCCTCCCCACCCCAGGTATGCCGGGATCACTTTCAGACCCGTCCCCGCCCCCGAGCCAGAAAGCACGCCTGGAAAAAGTGTCCCCTGGCATCAGAACACGTGTTTTCACTCAGAAGTCATATGCCAGGCCACCAGATGGGGGGGCGGGGACACAACTTTTCGGTCACCTTGTCCTCTCCTTTCTTGACAAATGATAAACGGGACTGGGAGGGTGGGGTGGAGATAAGACTAACATCTGAGAGAATCTGTGGCCGGAGGATCCAGGGAGCCTGGGAGGAGGCTCGATAAAGTCCACAGTCCAGGTGCCAGGCCCTCCTTGGTGCTCCCTCTTCGAGGTCTAGAGAGTCGGCAGCAAAGGGGGAAGGAGGGGGGGGGGGAATGAAGCCGGTGTCAGATAGTCATCTGAACTAGCCAAGGGGAGAGAGGCCCAGCTCCCCTCCTCCCCACCTGCCCCTCGGAGACCCCAGGGCGCCCCTCTCCCGTGGGCAGACCAGCCCCAGGCCTTCCGCAGCCTTCTTCCTGACATATCTGCCTTGCTGGACCCAAGGGAACGACAGTGACCAGTGGGAATTTCTGGCAGCAACAAGGTACAGTGGGGACCATATGGCAGACAAGGGGCTTCAGTCACGCACAGACCCCATTCTGTCCTCACTGGAGGCCGTGGCCTGGCCCCCAGAGTAAGTTTTCTGATAGAAACAGTGGGGTGAACAAAGGCTAACTACATGAGTGAGGTCAGTATAGTCGCAATATTTCAACCAAAATCTGAATTAAATTACGTGTTATGTCACGTGACCAGGTATCCCTGAGGACACTCATTATTTTTACGGTAATTTGTTAAGCTGGAAATGGGGGGGTAGGGCACAGAAGCTGCAGATGGGATTCAGAGTATAGTTGAGTGGGCCTGCCTGGGCTGGGGTCCTGCCTCCCTCACTCCCACTGCTGCACGTCCCTGAGGGGGACACCCAGCCTCTCTGCACCTCAGCGCTCTCACCCAGGCACGGGTGTGACAGCAGCCCTGAGCTCAGCACTGGTGATGGGATCACGTGTGACAATTGTGTCAAGTTGCCTGAGACAGTACCCGGCCCCTAGCAAAGCTCAAAAATGTCAGTTGTTTTTTTTTTTAAAAAAGAAATCAAGACAGACATTGTCACCAATTACATATAAGACAAAAGTGAGAGGTACAGGAGCATTGGGGGCATTTTCCTCCCTGGGGCCTGGTTAGCAGAGGTAGTTTGGGAGGACGCCCCAGCCCTGAGCTATGGGAGAGGCTTGGGTCCAGCAGGAGAGCCGCCAGCACCGCCCAGCCGCCTGCAAAGGTGGGCAGTTCTCCTCTGGGGGCCTGAGCACTTTTTCACCCTCGCCCCACAGCCAGGTCAGAAGACAGTCTCCGGGAGGAAAGACTTCCCAGCCAAACGTAAGTCATCCCTTTCAGGGCACCGAAGAAGTCACAAACAAAGTTGATTTATCTTCCCTGGACCGCACTTGGGACCACAAAGTTCGGAGCTTGGCCGTGGGCACCGACCAGGGCAGTGTGCTGGGAGCACCCACTACCCAAGGAGCAGGAGTGTGGCGACCCCGCCCAGCAGCAGCCGGGGCTTGGGCTCCCGGCCTCATCCACTTCCAGTCCTTGCCCTCAAGCGCAGATTACTGAGTAATCGTCCACCCTGTGTGTCCCGTTGGGGATGTTCACCCCCGTCCTGCCACGGGAAAAACATAAACAAGCAGCGCACTGCCCCATCCTCCTGGCAGGTGCCACCCGACGCCACCCTCCCTGTCCCCGCCGTCCCCCCGGGGTTCGGGGGCAGCCGCGCGCTCGCGCCCCCGTGCCCCCAACCACGATGGCCACCTACCCTTGACCGCGCCGCAGCCCAAGCCCCTGTCGCCGCTGCCGCGCCACTGGAGCCGGAAGCGCTCCAAGCGCCTGAGCCTCCGCCAGGGCGCTAACGGGCTATATTTGTAGCTGCAAACCTGATCTGCGGGACATGTGCTGATAAACTGTCTATCTATTCTATGTGACTCAGCCGGCAGGAGACAAAACAGCCTTCGGAGGGGAGGGCTTGGCAGCGCGCGAACGGCCCGCCGGCCAGTGTGCGCCCGTACCCCGGGATTACCTGCACCGCCCGGCAGGGGGCGCGGCGGGCGGACATCGGACACCCTGAAGTGTGTCGCACAAAACCGGCCAGAAAAGGGAAGGGGGCCGAGCCTCAGCGCTCTACCCTAGGAGCCCTGCAAAAAGCAGGGTAAGAAAGCCGAGTGTCACGGGGAGTGTCAAACGTTTTTTCAACGTTTGAAGCAACAGATGTGAAGGTCTTGATTTTATTCTTATGGGGTTTTTTTTTTCCTTTTTAATTTCCTAAGACACATGTGAGTTTAGGTTCTCTTTAGAGATTTGACTCCCTGGGAGAATACGATTTGTTGATATATAACATCGTGACAATGTGACAGTTAACCACTAGGAATTAAGCGCCCGGCCCCCAGTCCACGGGACACCCCACCCTCATGGCCGCACCCCTCCTACACCCTCGCCCTAAACAGAAAACCCCCCTCTCATATATGCACCACAGCTGTAACTACAAATGGCTCGGTTCTGAAAGGACTAATTTCTGTGCAGAACATTTTCTATTTGTTGACATTGACAGTTGGTGGCATTTATAATCGCTAACACAATTAAATTATCATTTTACATTGTATACTGAATTGATGGGGCACAAAAAAATCTTTCTGACTCTGTTAAACCAGACCTCTGAAGTATTGAACGTGCTTTTTACTAGTTAGGATAGAATGTTTATAATTTTTCTCTTTTGATAAATAATGTAAGTCACCTATTTAGCAATTAGTGTTTGGTGTGGGTTTTGTTTTGGTTTGGTTTTTTGTGGTATTATGAACCAAAGAATATACATGGAAAAAGCGGCTTCAGTTCAGGTACTATTTAAATACTCTTTCAATTTTTGTAAAGATTTTATTTATTTATTTTAGAGGGAGAGCAACATCAACGGGTGGTTGCCTCTCACGTGCCCCCTACTGGGGCCCTGGCCTGCAACCCAGGCATGTGCCCTGACTGGGAATCAAACCAGCGACCCTTTGATTCACAGGTTGACACTCAATCCACTGAGCCACACCAGCCAGGGCCTCTTTCAATTTGTGAGGGATAAATATTCAAAAGCGTACTCATACTTAAGCAGAAAAATATTTTTCCCCATAAACGCATCAAAACGCAATGTGATGCTTTGATGGTGTACGTGTGGGAGAAGCAGCCATTGTACAGCCCTGGCTCCTGCGACTACAGCGTGTGCCCAAACAAGACTGAGAAATGCAGCAGATAAAAATGCTTTTGGTGCTTTCGAATTTCAGATAAACAGGAAGTATGTAAGACATACTTCATGTAAGTATATCTCAAATAGTGTGTGTCATACTTATACACACACAAAAATATATGTTGTTCATCTGAAATTTAAGTATAAGTAGGTATCCTTTATTTTATCTGGAAACCCTCTGCCCAGACCAGCAGGGAGCGACTGCTCAACGTGTACGGGTTTTATTTGGGGCAATTCAAACGTTTTGGGACTGGGTGGAGGGGACAGTGGCCCAAGGCTGTGAGTGTAGTGAATGCCACTGCATTGGTCACTTTACAACGGTCAATCTATGCTGTTTGACTTTCCTTTCACTTAGCACATAAGCAAATAATAAACAGAATATATAACATAGGATAGTATATATAACAAATATAAAGTTTACTGGCAACATGATTCTTTATGTTGAGGATCCAAAGGAATCTACAGATAAACTAGAAGACTTGGTAAGTTTTACGGGCTGAATTGGATCATGTCAGAATTTATATGTTGAAGTCTTAACCTCCAGTACCTCAGAAATAACTGTTGGAGATAGGACCTTTAAAGAGGTAATTAAGATAAAATGAGGTCATATGGCTGGACCCTAATGCAGTATGACTGGTATGCTTATAAGAAGAAGAGCTTAGGCCCTGGCTGGTGTGGCTTAGTGGACTGAGTGCTGGCCTGCAAACCAAAGGGTTACTGGTTCGATTCCCAGTGAGGGCACATGCCTGGGTTTCAGGCCAGGTCCCCAGCAGGGAGCACATGAGAGGCAACAACAGATTGATGTTTCTTGCAATCTCTTTCTTCCTCCCTTCCCCTCTCTCTAAAAGTAAATAAATAAAATCTTTAAAAAGAAGAAGAAGAGCTTAGGACAGAGACATGCACACAGAGGAGAGATTGTGTGATTAGAGCAAGAAGGCGGCCGTCTGCAAGCCAAGGAGAGAGGCCTCAGAAGAAACCAAACCAGCAGGTCACTTCATCTTGGACTTCTAGCCTTCAGAACTGTGAGAAAAGAAACTTCTGCTGTTTAAGCCTCTCAGTTTGTGGCGTTTGTCATGGTGGCCTGAGCAGACTATAGAATAAGTAAGTTTCATAAGGTCAACTGGATACAAGGTCAATACAAATATCTGCAAACACAAAAATGGAAGCCAAAGGCACCATTTCCTCCAACATTAAAAAAACAAGTTTTTAGGTATAATCTAACAAAAATGCACAAACCTCTATATAGAAAACTATATAAATTGCTGAAAGAAATTAAACAATACCTGAAGAAATCTTCATATACTGGAAGGCTCAATATGATACTAATGTTAATTCCAGCTCCCCTCTGAAGAGTCAGTGCAGTTAGAAACTTATTTAAAAATTAGATGGAAATGTAAAAGACCAACTATAGCCAGGATAACCTTGAATGTGAAGCCCAGAGGGAGCGTACCTGCTATGCCAAATACCCAGGACCATTACAAAGTTACGGTAACGAAGACAGAATGGCGTTGCACAAGTACACCAACCAGACAGAATAGGGCATAAGAAAACCAGCTCACAAACACACAATCAACGGATTCTGGATGAAAATGGTACGGTAGAGCAGTAACGGGAGAATGATCTCTTCAACAAACAGTGCTGAATGAACAGGGCAGAGTCAACATCGTAATGACTATGGAAAGTGACAGATGGGTGCGAGACTTACTGTGATAACTGTGTTAGGTACATAAATGTTGAATCGCTCTGTTGTGCACCTGAAGCTAATATTGTGCATCAACAATAGTTAAAAATAAATTAAAATGCATAAGCGGGGCCGTATCTGTGTATAGTGTCAAAGCAATGGAATACTATATAGCAGTGAACAGGAGCAAACTTCTGCAAACATCATGAATGACTCCCACCAACCAACACCCAGTTGAGCAAAAAGAAGTAGACGTACATGCACAGTTGTACAAAGTTTCAAAAACATGGGAAACCCAACCTATGGGACTAGAAATCAGAAAAGTAGCTAGCTTTGGGAAAGGGAGAGGGGGAGGTGATTGTGAAGAGGCATGAGGTGCTTTTCTAGAGCCCTAGGGGTTACATGGTACTCACCTGGGGATCATTGACTAACTTGTAACCCTTATTATCTGTACACTTTTGTGAATGTTTAATGTAATTCAATAAAAAAAGTTTTTAAAGTATGTATACTCATTTGATAGTGCTGTGTAACAAATTCCCACAAACTCAGTGGCTTAATACAACATCATTTACTATGTCACAGCTCCCGCAGGTCAGAAGTCCCGCCAAGCTCAGCTGAGTTTCCAAGGCGGGGGCACCCTTCAAAGTGCCTGGGGTCATTTGCATACAGGAAATGTCCTCACTAGAGCACTTTAATTCATTTCTGATACAGGCCGAGTCTTGCACTCCCGCCTCCCTCCGCTTGCATGTAATCCACTTCAAAACCGTTAATAGCTGTGAAGAATGTAAACAAATGCCAAATGCACTTAGGAAGCACTTTACATGAGATTCTGCAGGTGTTGTGAACCCTAGTGGGACCCCAGCTTGCCTTCCCAAGCCTCACTCCTGGGAGTCCGTCTGCCCCTCCGGCTGTCTGCTGGGGCCACTGGCCTTGGGATCAGGAAGTGACTGCCTGATTCCATGGTTTTTGATAACACTAAAATGACACTTGGCATAGACTTCTGGGTTTGTCTTATCTGGGGCAGGGGGGGCAGGAGGAGGGAGTGAGAGCCAGCTGGGAGAGCTCTGCCTCCTCGCCATGCTCAGCACAGAGTACAGTAGTAAATATTTGTTCAATTTGGTTGGAAGGAGAAAAATTTTGGTGAGATACAATTCTCAGCCATAGCCATGGGTAAAAGTCTACGTCAGATTTTCCCTACCCTAACATGGTTTCCAGCGAGTGCATCGAGATTATCTCGTCTTACACATTCGGCACACTCTCTTGAGTAAGCTGCCCCCGAATTCAGCATTGCTCGGAATTCTTGGGATTTGTTTCTCTTCTTTGCTGTATTTCCTGGCTCAGGGTAGGAAAGCGAGTTGTTTTCCTGGCCTTGCCTCGCCTACACCCCCTTTTAGAAACTAGGGCCGAGACTTCACATCCCCATCAGCTGGAGTGAGATTTAGCAAGAGAAAGCCTGCGTGGGCAGACCCCGCACTAGGGGGAAACCGAGATTTCCAGGAGACCAGGTCTCTGGACTACTGTGTCTGGGGAATAAAGGATAAGGGGGGTGGGCTTGTTGGTAAAAGACAAGACAACAAGCAGTTTACAATCCAATGTTGACTATGAGGTAAATTCTGGCCACAGGGTGGGGGGTGGGGGTGGGGCTGTACGCAGGGCCTCTCAAGAGAAACCGAAACCGGGGAAGCCCAGAGCAAATGGCCTCTGGGCTAAGTCTCCAAAAAGAAGCCAGTTCAAGTTCCCCCTAAGAACAACCTTCCAAGTCATAGAAAAAGAAATACTGTTGACCCTTGAACAACACAGGGGTTCCGGGCACTGAACCCCCAAGCACAGTTGAAAATCCACATATAACTTGTGACTCCCCCAAAACTTAACTATTAATAGCCAACTACTGACTGGAAGCCTTACCCAAAACTGTCCACTAACACATATTTTGTATGTGATACCTATTATATACTCTAGTCTTACGATGAAACAAGCTAAAGAAAACATCATTGAGAAGTCATAAGAGAAAATACATTAGTCTTTACTGAGAAAAGCCCACATGTCATTGGACCCGCACAGTTCAAATCCATGTCGCCCAAGGTCAACAGTACAAGCATCCCATGAACTAGAGGAAACAACGCAAATCCAAACAACAACAAGATACTATTTTTCACATACAGAATTAGCAAAAATTAAGAGGCTCCGTACAGCCAGCTGGTAAGGATATGGGAGGCATGTGGGGGAGGGGAGAAAGGGGAGGAAAAGAGACTGATGCAGCCTTCTTGGAAAACTAATTTGAAAAGGTTCACCTTTTAACCAAGCAATGCCAGGGCTAGAAATTCACCAGCTGGTTACACTCTGGAACATTCCTCAGGACGCTCGTCCACAGAGCTCACTGCAAAACGCAGACACACGCCAAGTGTCCATTCGTTGATTAAAAAATTTATAATGTGTCTCTAGAGGGATTCATATGATATACCCCCCTCAACACACACACACATGAAGGGGGTCCTCTGATAAACCCTTCTCTTCCTATCCAGTTTATATAGCTGGACTGGGTTTGTCTTCCCCAGAGACTGCAAATCTGTGTGAGCAAGAACCCACCCTTCTAAACCCCACACAGAGATCTGTGGCGAATGCAGGCAGATGGGGTTTCCAGGTGCTGTTTAAGTTCCTTGGTGAGAACGGAAAGCCATTAACTTGTTAATGAACGGGCGCGGTTTTGTCCCGAGCTATTGGGCGCTGAGCTAGGTGGGATTAGACGCCCTGCCCACCTCCGCTGGACCCACTCCCCAGCCCAGCCTGCCTGAATGTTCCGGACACAATGACAGGTAAGACACGATGCGCCCGTAGGAGTTCTATGATAAAAGTAACCTTTAACCTTAAAACTTCGTCATTGTGCTGGAGAAATGGCTGTCTTTTCGGTTAATGCTTTAGTTGGGGTTTTATTCTCTATGTTCTCGTCCAAGCTAAGCTCATCGCCTAATGCGTCCTCCTTGAATTTTGGGCACACGCGGGAAGTCTGTCTTTTGATTACAATGTTGTTGGGTTTGACTGTTCTTGGTTGGTTGGATGGTGTTAAGTCAAATGCTTATTTGTGTGGCTTTAAACACACAGGTCTGTCTCTCTTGCCCCAGTTTTTAGTACACAGCACCTTAGAGAGCTGTAGGGAAACACCCCAAGGCCAAGAGCATCGGTTTTCATTTTCAGTCTTCAGTGCCCTCCCTAAGGGAGGAGGGGGGCTGCCCAGGACCGGACAACCCCCATTTCACGAGAGTCTCCTAACCCCAAGCTTTCTGGGACTCGGACATGGAGCACTCGCGGGCTGGAGGCTGGTGGCCTCTGTCAGTTCCAGCAGTGACGGAGCCCAGGTGTCCAGTGGCCCTTCTAGAATCGCTGCTCAATTCCCCCATGCAGAGGCAGAAGCAAGTTTTTGCAGTTACCACAAGTACAGTCACTGATTTATTGTCCTTTTTTCTCCCCTGAGACACAGTGGGGTCACTTCTCCTGACTGTGTCTCCAGAGCCTAGCCCGTGACCAGCAACACAGTAGACGCATCGAATACCTGTTCAACAAACAGCCTGGCGGTCCCCAGCCCAGTCTCAGATTCCCAGCCACTCAAATACCACAGCATCCCCATCCTGAACCCTGACCAGATTCTCTCTAGGCGGCATACACCTGACTTTCTCCACCCTCTGCACCTGGGAGGAATGCGGGTCTTCAGTGAGTTCCCGTCCTCTGAAAAGGCACTTGGTCCGGCAGGAGGGCTGTAGGCTTAGGGTGTGGGCTGAACTCACCCATCGCCAGACTCGGGGTCCCATTCGTTCCTCTGAAAATGGGGAGGCTCTTCCCAGGGGTCCTAGCTCAAGTTCTAAAACTTCCACAACAGCCCCTTTGGATAAGGAGGCACCAATGCTGCCAGTTTGGCCACAGACCTGCCCACCCTCCCTGGAGAAGACCTTTAAACCCCCAAGGGCAGTGAGTGGTGTGTGGATAAAGTGAGACCAGAAATGCTTGGGTTTTGAGGACTGTGAGCGCTGCACCAAGTACTTGCTTTGTTTTCCTAAAGCCTCCTCGCCACTCCCGGGGCTGGGTGGGTAGCCGCCTACGCACCGCCCTCCCCCACATCCGGCTCCACAGCTGGGGCCAAGTTGCCGGGTCCCCTAGGGATGTGTGCAGCCACCGGAGCCGGAAGGCCACACGGAGAGTTCAAGGACAGTGGGAATTCCACGGCCAGCGGCTGCGGGCTTGGGGATGCGGCAAGGTCAAGTAAATGGGCTGCATCCACCCACCGCTCTGATAATGGCCTTCCCCGCCCCCAATAAAAATAATTTGACATTTAACTCTCCCAAGATGCAGCTGTGGCGGCAAAGAGCTGCCCTTCTCAGCGCCGCTGGACCCAGTGCGGGGACACAGGTAGACAGTGAAGCCAAAGGGCCTCGGTGCGGCGGCTCGCCTCTGCCGCGCGTAGGTGAACGGGGGGCTGGTGACAGGGGAGCTGCAGGAAAGCTTCTCATTTGTGGGACTTGCCGCGTTTGGTAGACGCTGGACTTTGACTTTAGAAATTAGAATTAAATTATCTTTAAGAACTACCATGACTTTGGACGTATTTAGTAACGAATTAAATACTCTGGGGCGCACCTCACCCGCTGGGATGTGACCACCAAATAGACGCACTGAGGATCACTGGAGACCCCTCTGAATCCGGGGTTAATGCTGGTGTCGTGGGGGGCGGGGCGGCGAGCGCTGGGAGACTGATAAAATCTCGGTGAAACCAGGTGCAGAGCTGAACCGGCCTCCCAAGCTGTGTTTCTAGAACTTTTTCCTGGGGCAGGCCTGACCCCCTGACTGCGGACCCCCAGGGAGGCACAGCCCCAGGCTGCCCCCTCGCACCTCCCTCCCCCCCACTCCCGCTTCCTTCCAGCCTCCACTTGCAACTCCAGGAATTTACACGCAGTCACGTGAGGTCAGGAACCCCTCTGGGACCCTTCCTGACCCTGAACTTCTGTCTGCACTGCTGACTGCCTCGCCTTCGCCCCGCCCCCCGCGGGGGGAACTCCCCGCCGGCCCACCCGGGTGTGCCCAGGCCACAGCATGGCGCTGCACCCACCTTTCTTGGAACCTCAAAGCTGAAAGCGAATTTCAAGAATTGAAACTTGGCAATAAAATATCAAACGCCTTGAGAGTCCCAAAGGCGGTGTTTAGAACTTCCTGATTAAAGCCATTACTTCCCACCAACCTGGCATCACCACTGGACAGTGTAATTGAATTGCCTCCTTTTTTCCCCCGAAAAGTAAATCTGGTATTTTAACCCGCAACTACCGATAGATACTAGGCCTGGTTAGCCCCAGTTTTATAAGACTCCGCCTTTCCCACTCTCTGTTTGGGTGGCTTTACGGCCTCTCACCCCGGCCCCTGGAGAGGTTAAGCGCTGTCACAGGCGAGGGTCGCGCCTCCCTGCCCCCCTCTCCCGCCCCAGACGTCGAGGGGAGGAAGGGGAATCCCTGGAAGGCTGAGTGCCTGGCTAAGGATTGGGACGCCCCCCTCTCCCGCCCCAGACGTCCTGGCTCCTGGTTCTCCTAAGACCTCAGAAACGCATTTCTCATCTGAGATATTTTTCTTTTTAAATTCCCATTTGCATATCGGGGTAGCAATGAATTAAAGCCACGGTGACATTTCTCCTCCTGAATTGTTAGGAGCGATGGGCCGCACGAAGATGGAGCGCTTCTCTTCCAGGTATGACCCCGTCTTTCATGGGAACTTTTGGCTGCTAGAGCTTGCCAGGGTGAGAAAGAATGTCCCCCGCTTCTCTACCGTCTGATTTCATCTGCTCGAACCCAAAAAGATCTGCCCACCACGCTGCTGTTCTTCCTGACCCAGCTGCACACTTACTCCCCTTTGCACGTGGCTTTTAAGATTTTCAATCAGGTTAAGTGGCTCTGTTACCGGTGTTTTTTGAGTCTCGTGTAAGGTCAAATATTAAAACGAAATTAAAAATCTGTTTCTGAGAACATTAAAGGCATAGACAGAGTCAACATTTGCAAAACCATTGAGAATAATGGGAAATTTTTTTTGAACCTAAAAAAAATCTTTCAAATGACTGGTTTCAATGAAATAGTAAAATGTGATTTGTGAATTACAAAGGACTTTATGCCACACTTTAAAGTTCGCATATGAAAACTATATAAAGGAGAAAAATATATGTGAAGTAGGTGATAAAAGGTTTACACCTACTTAAATCAAGGTACACACAGAACAGAGACAAAGGCGTAGTAATACACATTGGGAAGAGTTGGATGGTAGGTGGGTTTTATTCTCACTTTTCTTTTTGTTGTTACATGAGTTAAAAGAAAGGCGAGAGAATTACTCTAGAATTTCTCCTTGGTGCTCTGTGGTCTTGACCTGATGATGGGAAGCCCCAGGTGTTAACTCAAAAGGTTTTATTTGCTTTGTCTTGCTAACAATGTCTGATTTCCTCCCTAGGGTGATTTTGATCGTGGCCATTTCCAAAGCATTTGAACTGGAATTAGTTGCTGGTGAGAGACTGTTGGTTCTTTAGATCACTAGTGATTTTTATGTGGCCCAAAACACAGACTCATGAGTCGATTTTGTCATTAAGCGTTAAGCCACCGTGAACATGCACGTCCGTCACAGGGAGACCTGGCCTTCCAACATGACAGCCTTTGGTCCCAGGAGGAGCCAATAATTCGCCATCGGCCTTTCCACTTTGTGCCACCCCTGAGAATCCAGGACAGTAAGACCTACCTGCCTTAGATCTGCACTGTGGGTGATTTCACTCTCCTGGTCCTCCCTGTGTTTTCTGTCTTTTGGTCCTCTGTCACCTGAGAGAGTGGGAGGAAACCTGCTTCTGAGTTTGGGCATTTGGCGGGACAGGTTTTCATTATGGAGGCGAGTCAGGCGTGAACCTCACACCCCTGGAGTTTCCTTCGCCTGCTTCCAGGTCACGCTGGGGACTCTGGGAACCACCACTGGCCTCTGCATGAAAAAGGTCTCCCTGCTCAAAGGCTCAGGTAGCAAAAGGAACACTGAAAACCAGAGTTTCACTCTGTGAGGTTAACAATGTTTAGACACCTACCAACACTTCCAGGAGACTACGTCCTTGGCACTGTGCTAGCCTTTGCTAACAGAAACTCAGCTTTTCAATCCCTCCACCCGCTCAGCCACCTCTTACATTTCAGGTAAGGAGCTCAACAAAACCTGCTGCCTGAACGGGGGGACCTGCATGCTGGGGTCCTTTTGTGCCTGCCCCCCCTCCTTCTATGGACGGAACTGTGAGCATGACAGACGCAAAGAGTAAGCCATTAGGAGGGGGTGCGGTGGAAAGGAGGGGAAAGAGAGTGGGGATTTTAAATACGCATGTATCGCCTCACCTGCTCATCCTCAGGAGCTGTGGGTCGGTGCCCCATGACACCTGGCTGCCCCGGAAATGTTCCATGTGTAAATGCTGGCACGGCCAGCTGCGCTGCTTCCCTCAGACGTTCCTACCGGGCTGTGGTGAGTGGAGAATGCTGGTTGTTGGACAGGGGCCTGTGGCACTTAGCTAATGGGGTCTTTTTTTTTTTTTAAGATTTTATTTATTTATTTTTAGAGAGAGGGAGAGAAACATCAATGTGTGGTTGCCCCTTGTGTGCGCCCCCTACTGGGGACCTGGCCAGCAACCCAGGCATGTGCCCCAACTGGGAATCAAACCGGTGACCCTTTGGTTTGCATGCCAGTGCTCAATCCACGGAGCCACACTAGCCAGGGCCTAATGGGGTCTTTTGTCTGACCTCACAGCCTGCTAGAGACTGGCAGTTAAAGTTCTGCTTGTAAAAGCGTCAAGGGCTCCAGACGGCAATCACCTTGGCATCCTTGATATTTGCACCCCAAAACGCCGCTAGCCCTGCTGCCTTTTGGAGAGAATTATTCCTAGCCTCTTTGACATTTATAGTATGTGACCGTCTGTTGAGGAAAATAAACGAGAAAAAGACTTGGCCTCTTAAAACACCAAGAGATGTTTTCTGGTGTTCCTTTCCTTTGAGCCAGGAGACCCCAAAAATCTCCAAGGGGACAGCTCAGTTAGTGCCCACCCCAGCAGCAGGGTGGGGGGCACCCAACTCCAATTAATGCCCTTAAATTATACCAGAGGCTTGGCCCCACCCTCATTCCTTAGGGACTTCATGGTTTCTAGCAGGTCCCTGCACAGACTGCCCCCACTTCCCCCCAGTGATTGGTCTCAGACCCCTTTCACCTGGTTGACTTTTACTGATATGAAGAAAACAATGACAAGAAGGACAGGGACCTAAAGGGGGACAAGAGGAGAGGCCTCTCTTCCCCACTGTGACCTGAGCCAGATTTCTAGGTCCACCCAAGTCAGAGAGGCCTCTCCCAGTTCCAACCCTGTCAAAGTTAGGAAGGGAAGCCATTCCACTCCAGAAAGTAGGTGAAAGCAGTTGCTTCACTTGAGTACAAGATGGGACCCCCGACCCCGGGGGAACTGCATCTGCGTCTGTCCCATTTGCGTCCTGAGTCAGGCGGGACAGGCATTTGGTGAGTGTGAGTTGAATGACTGGATCGGTGGGGACTGTATTTTCCTCCTGAGACTTGGGACCCAAAACATGCTGTGTGCCCCTATCCTCAGGGGCTAATCGAGCTCAGCTGCAATCCATTGAAGGTGTCACTGGCTAGGGTAGGTGACCAGGTGTGAGAGCACACGTCTGGGGAAGAGCAATTTCACAGTCAGCCTGTGGCAACTCTCACTGAGAGATTTTTTCAGGAGTCTGAATTTATGTAGTCGGTACTGTTGATCCCATAAACACCCTGTGCTCATCAAATGTTGGGCCCCTGCTGATTTTTGGCTCGTGTGAACAGGCCAGTGTGTGGGCAGCAGGATCTACTGCCGGAGAGATTTCCTTTAATGACCAAGGGCCCCTACCTTCCAGATGGCCAAGTGATGGATGAGCACCTCACGGCTTCCAGCGCTCCAGGATTAACGCCATCTGCATGGGCCACTCTTCTGCTGGCTGGCACCTGCCTTGCTGTACGGAGTTAATACCAATGGACATTTGCGACATTTGTCATGCAGATTTCTTGCCCCGTGAGGTGGTCGCTCCAAGGTCCTGAGAGATGATCATTTGTTAGTTGCCTTGAAGTAGTGATAGATTTCCATAATGGTCCCTGATACCCCTCACAGTGCAAGCTTGCCTCTGAGGTATTGCAGGTTTGGCTCCAGACCGCCACCGTGAAGCAAATGTCACAATAAAGTGGGTCACACAATTTTTCCAGCTTCCCAGTGCGTATAAAAGTTATGTTTACACTATACTGTAGTCTGTTATACTAGGGTATGTAGTCTACAACATACATACCCTAATTAAATATATTGTTTCCAAAAAATGCTAACTATCGTGGGAGCCTTCCGTGAGAAGTCATCTTTCTGCGGGTAATGGGTGTTCCCTTCGATTTGTTAAAAAAAAAAAAATGCAATGTCTTTATTGTGTGAAGCACAAATAAAGCAAAGTGCAACCGATGAGGTTTGCCTGAGCCAGCTATTCTCTGCCCAGCCCTTTCCAAAACGCTAAAGAAAAACCCTCAGCCATATCTACATTGTGCCCCATTCCCATGTGTCTTGATGCATGTAACTACCAAGAGATTCTTAATACTGTCCCTTGAACAATTCTGTTTTCAGATTAATAAAAGCTAATCTGATGTGGATCTGAGGCCAACGCTTTGAGTAGGTAGAGCTGAGCACAATCAATTAAAGACAGTATCTAGAGAGCAGGTGAGAGGGGGCAGGGCACACACTAGAGGTGAAGGACCAGATGTGGATGCTGGGGGAAGGAAGGGTTCCTGTGGCCAGGAAGACCAGGTAGAGAGGGAGCAAATGGAGCGAGGAAACAAAATGGATTACTCGATTCCATGGGCACAGAGAAGCAAGTTAAAAGTTAAGTCGAGGGGCAAGTTTCCATAGGAAGCTGTAGAAAACAAGCACACCCCTTTTTTCTCAAGGCATTGTGAAGAGAATAAAGTCTTCTTGGGAACAGAAAAATATCTAAGTTTCCCCGCAAGAGTGCTTATCAGCTATGGTTTTTCCATACCAGGCAGTTATTTGAACTGTTGTAAAGGAGAAAATACTCCCCATGCATTTAGTTGTAAACCAGGGGACAGAGCTGTGTATCGCGATGCCCATTTAAAATAGGTTGTGTAGTACGTAGGCAAGAATGAAGTAAGCTGATTTTACTCGGAATCCCTAGAAATCAGCCTCACACTAGACATGACCCATAAGCATCCCTCAGCAAAATGACAAACTACTTACAAGGTGTTAGAGATCTTTGGTTCACTTCAAAGGGTCGAGTCACGCTTCCAAGATCCATGGAAGTCAAGGGTGTTAGGTTCTGGGTTGTGACCCCTGGTCCTTAGATTTCTTCTGAATATAACTCCTCCTCTTTGTTAATACTCTCCGTGGTCCCCGGGGGAGAGGGGGTGTTGGAAAAGCATAGGAGTGACAGAAGTGTTGGAGTTGCCACAATAAAGGAAAGGAGTTGTTGGCATTCAATGGGAAACCAAAGGAAGGGATGATGAAATTTTGCCCCTCTCCAAATGCCCACGGCTCTTCTGTGTGGCGGCCCTCAGCCCATTTGACTTTTTTATTCTTTTTTTTTTTAAAGATTAATGGTCTTCCCAGTTCAGGCTCTGAGTTCACCTTTTGACTTCCGCCAGAAACCATGCTGCCCTCGTAGGTCTCCGTCTCCGAGTTGACGTGTCTCATTCCTTTGTCCAAAGAACACTGGTTTCCCCCTCTCTCCACTTTACGGGCCGTAATGAAGAACATGCTGTGCAACCAACAACGAGAAAAGAAAAACTAAAGTAGCCTGTGTGTGTGCGTGTGCCCAGGGAAGACGGGACGTGTACTGACCCAAATGTGAACTGCGGTCACTTCTCAGCGGCGCCGTGCCTCGTGCTTGGTGGGTGGGTTTTCTCCCCTCCGTGCGCTCTCGTGTTTTGCGAGGTGAGGGAATGGAGGGACTGGGAGAGCCGGGAGTCCGGGCAGTGCCCAGAGTTGTTTCCGGCTTTGGTGTGTGTTCTGCTTTGAGGGACAAGACTTGTTCCCATCATGCAGCTACTGATTGGTCTACCACTCGCGTTTGTCCAAACCATCGCCCTGCAGATGCAGAATTCCAAGTGAGTGGGATTCTTTGCAGTGCCCAATGGACAGGAGGTGAAACGGGTTAAGGGGGAAGCAGCGAGGGGACACCCCAAAGAGCTCGTAGCGGAAGGTGGGTGGCCCAGGGTGGAGGGCCGGTCTGGCCACTCGCCGGCACAGGGGCCAGCTTCCCAGTCCGTGAGGCAGGGTTCAAGCCCACACTGCAGTGTGGTTAGAACGAAGCGAAATAAAACAGAACACTGGCCAGAAGGGGGTTTCCAACAAACATCACATTTCTCCTCTTCCTACCTGCCTCTTTACCACAGAATGGTTTAAAACATTCCTTGTTGCCCAGAAATGGAAAATGCACGAGAGAAATAAAGGAAGAAAACTTCGGAGTACTGAAAGAAGTCTTCTCGTTTGCCTGCACGTCCTCCGTAGCCACCCCGGGTGCGGCTGGGACAGGTTTTCCGAACTTGGGCATTCATAGACCGCCTTGCTTTGGGCCACATCATCTGTGTTTAATGTTTTTCTTTACATCAACTCATTGTGTTCATTGTAAAAAATAACACATAACATAAAACTTAGCATTCTCACCATTTTTAAGTATAAAGGTCAGTGGTGTTAAGTGCATTCACTTTTTATCTTCCCTGAAGGAGACTCTACTGGTGAAACGGGAACCCCCGTGGCCCCTGCCCCAGCCCCTGGCAACCACCATTCCACTTTCCGTCCGTGAACTTCACTGTCCCAGGGCCCTCACCTAGGGAAGTCACACAATGCACGTCCTTCTTTGGCCTGCATTCCCCCTCCTCCCTTGTCTCCCCGCCCTCGCCCTGACCACCACGGGGGGTGGGGCCACTCCCCGAGCTAAGCTAAACCCTGCCACGGGTCTCACAGACCCCATAACACTCCCTGGTGAACTTGTCTCCACGTCTGCCTCTCCCCACTGGAATGTAAGGACCCTCAGCACCTGTGTGCCAACCACTGGGGACCCTGCTCCCTCGATGCTGGGTAGATGCAGAAAGGGAGGAGGGGTGAGGAAGGCAAGCAGGAGCTTTCCTTATCTTCCTCAGCAGCAACTACTCCATATAAGACAATTAGCACTTCCTGAGACCACGCCCACATCCCCTCAGGGGGAGATGATGGAAGAAGAGCTGGCAGAGCTCCCTGTGACCAAAGGTGTCCCCAGCAGTGTCTGGCACCTCCAAGGGTCTCCCCTTCCCTGCAGACTTGCCAGCTCCATCTGTTGATCTGAGGAGGGGACGGCGGGGGACAGGAATTCGCCTGCTTTCTTCTAAGCAACACAGTCCTTCTAAACTACACAATTACTCCTTATATTGAACGTATGGTGTGAATTAGCCCTCACAACTTTGCCTCTGCTCCATAGGGCATCCTCCCGCAGCGATGCCAACACCAGGGATCCGAAGGCAGGTGAGAAATCATCTAATTCCAAATCACTCAGGTTGTCTTTTAACTGGGAAAACAAAAGGCAGGCAAGGACTATGGGCTAGACAAATCAGCATGTAATCATGTCAATCAGGAAAAAACAACATTGATTATTACAGGCTTTCAACCTCAAAAAAGTCAAAACTGACTTTGGCTTTACCGAACATCAAAACCCACATGCTATGAAAAGAAAAACAAACCTCACATGGTATTGGGAAAAGTCAGATGTTGATTTTTTCATAGTGCTTGGAGATCTTTGAGAGAAGGCGCTTCCCCCTCTGTAAGGAGCCCTAGGTCCGCTGGATACACAAACGCATCAGTTGGAAATATCCGATAGCCCCCCAGACAAAAGATGGCCTTGGGTAGATCCTTTGCATAAGACCCTCCCCTCCAAGCTTAAGGCTGTCTCCACTCACTGCTGCTGACAGTGACCCCCACACACCGCCACACACCGCCAGACTCCGTCAGCCCAGCCACAGCCTGGCCAATGGCCTCTGTCACCCCAAGTCCAAGACTCCTCCCTGTATGCGCGGGGGACGGAGGAGGGGGGTCCACCAAGGGAGATCAGTTCAATTGCTTTGCAACTCCATGAGCCCCTAAGAGTCCCAAATGAGAAGCATCGGGACAGTCACTGGTGATGTGGCCTTCTCCTTCCTGAACCTTCCTGCCCCATCCCTGCCTTTCCCACCAGCCTGGGAAACATGGAAGCTCTGGACCAAAGTCAGTCAGAGCAGCTCTTTGGAGCTGGTTCTGAATCCAGCTGGCCTCCTCTCACCTCTTAGGACAGGTAGTGACAGCCCCCTGGTACACATGGGGCTCCAAAGCCACTAATGATGCCAAGAGTGCAGATTTGAAAGATTTGACCCTGTCCCAGATGTCCCAGTCCCAGCCTCCTTTCCCCTTGAAACCGCTGGGTGGGCAGAGCTGACTGACAAGCATCTGCCATCTACCCAGCATCTCCAGAGCTCTTGGAAATGAACGAGGCTCTGGCCCCAGCTTCTGTTGATCCCAGGGGCAGGCGCTCTCACAGAGCTGTGCTAACTGCCAGTTTGAAAATAGCCAAAAGGAGGCTCAGAGCCTTAAACAGAGAGGTCAGTGTGTGTGCATGTGCACACACACCTACACACCCCCGTTCACACATGCTCCTGGAGACCAGACACCAGCGCAGCCGGTTCTGCCTCCTCCCTGAAGGGCTAGCTTCCCCTTGGACCCAGAGCAGGCCGAGCCAGCCCTTTCCTGGCACTCAGGGCGAAAACTATTCCCAGGTCAGACCTCTGCTGGGAAGAGCAGGGACGATGAGAAAGAGGGGCCTTTAGAGAGGACAGAGGAGAGCAGGAAACCCCAGACACTCCTTCTCAGGCTGCCAAGAGGGGGTCTGTCCAAACATTGGTCTTTTTACCAACACAGTGGGTTTAGATTCGAACAGGCTGAAAGCAAAAGCCAGCGCGGCCTGTTACAGGCAAGTCACTTAACAGTGTGCTCTTTGGCCAGAGGAAGGCATGGCAGGCTGTTCATTGGGGTCTCTCAGCCAGTGCAGGGCATGCCAGAGGCGTTCAGTCAATGTGTTGAAAAGCAGTGTAAGGAAGGTCCAGCCTCTGTGCTTCCCAGCATTCCTCGGCTCTCGTCCTGCAGGCCCCTTCCACCCACTCTCCCCGCTACAGTGTGTGGGCTCAATACCCCTGGCCACATCCTGGGTGGCGGAGAGCACAGCCCTGGTTCCCTGGCTTTAGGAAGCAGGCTGATGAGGTTCTCATTTCAATTGCATTACTAAGAGCCTTGTGTTCTTTTTTTCCCTTCCCTTTATTATTTTTTTCGATTGTTTTTGCAAACATTTTTGTGGCACCCACAGAGTAGTGCTCGATCACTTGAGCTCAGCAACTCGGCAGCCCGTCCGGGTCACAGCGCCCCTCAGTTCCACTCCTGAGCAGGACAGCAGGTGTGGCCGGAGGCAGCCAGGCTACCCAGGCTGGGCTTCTCTGTGCCCTGCCTCCACCTCAGTAGATGTTAAGACCAAAACCAACAGGTGACTTCCCTGAACGTTGCAGGGGTATCTACATCACTTTTGTTGCTCTTGCCCAAAAACAAGGTTTGCCCCTGCCTGGCCAGCAGCCCCAGCAGGTCAGGGGGGTTGTTCTTCTCCAAGGTGAGGGTCATCTCCGGGCTCCTGCCAACCAGGGTGGGCCCTGGATGGCGCAGAGGGGCAGCTGGCTGTCTGGAACTCCACTGTGTCCCCGCTGGCCTCTTCAAGCTGCCGGGAGGACAGCCCTGTGCCCGGGACCCTGACTATGGGCTCCCGCACTTTGATGTATGTGGGGGTGCCCTCAATGAGGGTCCCACTGAGACAGCCTCTGATGCTCTGAGGTCGCCGGTGCGAACACCTTCCACAGGTCTTGTCCGCATCCCGACATCGGTCACGTCACGCACGAAAGCAGCATTCTCACACGTGTTGTCTGTCCTCCACCAGGACTTACACTCCGTGAGGGCCGAGGTCCCATGTGCCTCGGTCACTGCTGCATCTAGAAAAATGCCCAGCACGGGGAGGGTGGCCCACAAACCGCTGTTAAAGAGGAAGGGAAGGAGCTCTGCCTTCTGTTGTTACGTCGAGAGGCTTTGTGTTTAGAGATCTTGCTTCTTCAGCCAGGTTTCCAGTGGTTTGTTCAGCTGTTATGAAACAGTGTCAAAGCCGCTGACCCCACCAGAGCCCTGGCAAGCTGAAGGGGCAGGCAGGCGGCCGAAAGTCACACACAAGGTCACCACGCTACATCTCCCTCGGCTGCTGTCATCACAACTGTGCAGCGCTGACCGAGAGGACCCTGCTCTGTGCCCGCGGAGCAGTGCCAGCCCCACCTCTGCTGCTCCTGAGCAGGGTGGCTGCAGGTGATGCTGGAGCTGCTGCCCTCACCTGCGAGGGGACGATTGGAAGAGCTGGCCCTCTGGGCCAGCGTGAGAAATGGGTGAGGGTGCCGGGCATTGCAGTGGGCGCTCGGTAACTTAGCTGTCGTATCTCTATCTTCACTGCACAGAAAACCGGTCTTTCATAGACAAATGCCATGAGTGAAATGTGTGGCATCACAAATATAGAACCAGGCGTACTGCCAAGGAGACATCCGGTCACCAAGGGTCCCGGCCACGGTGACTGCACTGGAATTTTCAGTCTGTGGGGCCTCGTATGGAAATTTGCTTAATGAGACAAGCCACTGGAAAGCTGTGGGGTTGGCTTGGGGCAGAAGAAACCCAGGGGCTCTCTCGGTCTCGCTTTCCCTGTCCCTGCAATGGGGGTGATGTCAACACCCAGGTCAGAAGGGTCCCTGTGCGGACGGCATGAGAGCATCTGGGGGTCCTGCTGGGCTGAGCCCCGCATGTGGCAGGGGCCGGCACATCACACCTCCCCAGCATTGTTGGCCAGGTTTCCCTGGGGCTGGGCTTGGCTGGGCGTGCGGGACAGCTTGGCCATGCCGCATGGCTGTGTGAGTTTAGGAAGTGATTCGGGCTCCCGGTCACCTGTGTGCCAGATGAGGCGCACGTGCATCACTCAGAGTGGCAGTTCAGGACAGTGCACGGCATGGACCTCGGGATCCACGGTGCCCAGGACCATGCCTCCAACAGCAAGGTGCACGTCCCCTCTGCCCGTCCCTGGACACAAGGCCCAGGTCTCAGCATGTCATGTCACACGAATCTAAACCAGCCAACACGCTGGCCCCATAGTCTCTGTGGCTCTGACTTCTGCATTTCTCAAAGCATTTTAGAACTAAACACAAGACAGTTTTGACTCGTAGCCAAAGGCCAGAAAGCCACCATCTTTGAATGCCTGACCGTTCCTGACCCAAGGACCAAAGTAACGTTACCTGGCACAACCTTTGCTTAAAGACCTCTTGGTCTCCAGAATAAATATACACAAACACAAAGTTAGAAGTGTCAAGCTTGACTGCAATGAAATAATTTTTCCATGGTGGGTGTTCTACAGAGAAACATTTCATAAACAGTGATTCATCTGTTATGTCCCTCTTATCTTTTTATTCTCTTTGTTGTTGTTATAGGTACATGTTTGGGGGACAACAGACCACAGGCTAACGTATTGTTGCCACAGAAAAACTAATAGGCCAGCGCAAGACCTGGGAACCCCTTTATCCACCTCTGGGAGGAATAACAACAGCTTGGCTTACACAGGACATTACGGGACAATCACAGGGACCCCCTCAAATCGGCCACCTACTGTGAAATGCAGACTGTGTGAAATTCATGCACCCATCCTATTCTTTATGCACCAATCCCCCATAGCTATTAGTGAGGCTTTGCTATTCATGATTTAATTTGTTATCGTTGATTTATTACAATGGACTTATTATTGACGGAAGTTGGCGTTAATGATTTAATCGTTACTGATTAAAATCAACACTGATGATTTCAATCAAAAGAGAAATTCAGCCTTAAAATACCTTACTAGCTCTTAGAACCTCGCCTCAGCTGACGGAAGAGGGATTCTTTCGGATACTCACAGGAAGTCATTCCCTACCCATGTGTAGTGTCATGGTCAAGGGCTTGGGCTCCAGAGCCCACAGGCCCACTGCGTGACTCGGGGCAAACTGCTGACACTCTCTGTGCTCCTGACGGCTGATGTGCGGCCTAGATGGGAGTGATTCATATGAAGAGTAAGAATAGCCAACAATGCATGCTAAGTGTCATTGTCACTGAGCCCTTTGAGGATTTAAGGAAGCTGTGGACTCTATTCAGAAAGAAACCCACATACGAAGGTACATACAAGGGCTTCATGGACCCCGTGAAGCCTGTCGATGATCCACAGACCTCAGGTTAAGAACCCTCCCAGAAACCATTGTGTTCAAGTGGGAGGTGACCTTGAACCCTCTGGTTTCACAGATGAATAAAAGGAGGACTTAGAACGATGAGTCTCCAAGACTGGACAGAGGCAGAGCCCTTAGTCTTAATTCGGCCTCTGGGCTCGCCCAGCCCCGCAACCCCACCCCAGGCTGCCCCTGGCGGCACCTTGACCATCAGGAGAGAACAACATCCCGGCAGACCAAGGAGGCCCTCAAGTGCGACTGCTGGCATCCGCCATCCAGCCACAGCCCCAGCCAGGTGCTGTCACTCACAGATCACTGGCTGCAGTCCAGGCACAGGGTGTCACATGCCTCAACCAGGACATGTGTTCTCGCTCACGCATGTTCTTGGTCACCTGGGTCCTGGTGGAGGGTGGAAGAGGAGCCCCATCACATTACCCCTTCAGCCTGACCCCTGCTCCACGAAGCCAGCCTCGAGGCGGCCAAAGTGCTGCCCCGTGGGCCCCGCCCGCCCACCTTCCCCAAGCTGTACCCTTGAAACATAAGGACGTGCTTGGCCAGATGTGGCTGGACTCAGCAGTCTCAATCTTAGTGTCTGGAAAGACCCCAAAAAGTGCTTGCCCCAAATAATGTCCAGGGCCTCTGCTGGAGAATCTGTCCGCACTCTCATTTTTCTTTAGAGATGACAGGAAAGATTCCAGTGCAAATGTTGGTGTAATCCAGGGCAGCTCATGCTCCACTGTCCCCTCCCCACCATGCAGGACCGGCTTACCCCAAGTCATGGAATGCGGATCAGGCTCACAAAGGACTGGGAAAGGTCAGGAGAGAGGCTGCGAGCCCAGGCCCTGCCAATTTCGCAACTCTTATCTTTCCCCAAGCACGATTTTAAATAAGTCCTTGGAGAGAAAGCTCCAGGGGAACAGACTTCTCATTCCCTACAGAGTTAGTGCATCACGAAGTGGTCCAGTGCTCCAGGGCACAGGAAGGCACTAGAAGCCTCTGGGGAAAGCTTCTGGCAGAATTTGCAGGGGAGGTAGTCTCTTCAAGAAGCCCCAGTTCCCAGCTCCGTGTGAGGTGGGGTCTGCGGAGGACAGAGGCCTGGGCTGCTTGGGAAACAGGGCCGGTGGGCCAGCAGGTCCGTCTGTTAAGTCCTGTCCCGCCTCTGCCCGGGATGCCCGGCACTTAGGGGCCCGTCCACCTACAGACCCCTCCCTGCCCGTCCCCCAACAAGAGCAGCCTTACCATCTGGGGGGCTTCCCAGGCTTGTCTTCTGTCTTCCGTCACATTCGCCACACTTCTGCTCCCTTTTCGTTACCCTCATCGACGACTCATGAAATTACATGATGTGATCGAAAGCACTGTGCCAGCTAAAAAGTGTCCAGCGAAACCTGTTGAGCTTTGAGCTTTGCAGAATTACAGTCGTGACACTTGACCTCTCCACAGGGTCAAGAGGAGTCTGGAAACAAGGAGCCAGGTATGGGGGAGGAATCCCCGAAAAGAGACAGAAGGAGAAGCAAGGTGCTCACCTGCTTCCTGTTTAGCTCTCACAGGGTCCAGGGGGAGGAACACGGGTTCACTGAAAGCTAAAGCCACCCAGAGATGGCAGAACAAGGAGCACAGCCCTGCAGGAAACTGCGGCTGCAGCTTCCGGACTTCCCTCCGATTTGGCTCGGCCACCGGAAGACCTCTGTGCTTATGGCAACCACATTTTACAAACCAGAAAAAGAGACGCCATGGTTTCCAAGCAGTAGCATCCTCAAGGGTGAAGAGGTTAGGGTAGCTGCAGTCAGGAATGTCCTCAGATGTTGCTTGGGAAGGTCATCTTCCCTCTGTAATCTTGGTCATGGGCACCGTTTAACTGCCTGTGCTTGGTGGGGTGGTCCTTTGGGGCTGGACACTCAAGAGGCTTCTTGTTTTCCACTCAGCCCTTGGCCACATCATAACAGAAGTTGAGCACGCCCTGTGTTCCCCGGCGGATGAAGCTGGACGCTCAGGAATCCCAAGAAGTCAACAGGTATGTAGCCCCCACATTCTTAGACTCCAAGCCCTCACCTTCTATTGGCCAAACCCCAAGAATCCAATTTTATTTGGCCATTTATTTGGTCATCTGGTGCTTTAACATTTCATTTATTGATCTCGGAACGAGAGAGGAAGGGAGAGAGAGAGAAAGAAACGTGGATCTGTTGTTCCATTTATTGGTGCATTCACTGGTTGCCTCTTGCATGTGCCCTGACCAGAGATTGAACCTGCAACCTTGGCACATCAGGGACGACACTCTAACCCACTGAGCTGCCCGACCAGGACTTGGAATCTGTTTCTAACTGACCACACTGGCCATTGAAAGCACCAGGCCAGTTTCCAACCTTCGGGCCTGCCTGTGACTCAGTTGTCCTGACTTTCTTGGTAGCCTGAGACTTAAATCCAAACTCTCTCCTATGGCGCACAATACACATCTGGCACCAGCCACAATGGCCGGTGGTCAGACTGACCCTCCTGTGCCTGGGAACAGCCCCGCCCTTTGCCTAACTCGTTCTCCGGGCTACATGCTGGAACCCTGAGGCAGCTGCCTGGAAGAACAAGAGACTAACCTCTCCCCTATCCTCCCACAAACCCTGCACTTTTTCTTTTAAAAAACCCATTCTTGCCTTCCCCCGGTGCTGAACTCCACCCACCTCAGCCCGCCTCTCAGCGCAGCATCAAATAAAGGCACTTGGGTCAGATCATCTGGTTCCTCCCGCAGCTATTTCTCTTGCATTTCTCACAGCCATAACTATAAATGTATATACATATACATTTATATATCTAATCCTCACCCAAGAATATATTTATCGATTTGAGAGAGAGAGGAAGGGAGAAAGAGCAATATGGATGTGAGAGAGAAACAGTGATCAGTATCCTCCTGCCGGTGCCCCAACTGGGGATTGAACCTGCAACCCAGGTATGTGCCCTGACCAGGAACTGAACTCCCAACCTTTTGGTGTGCAGGACAATGCTCCAACCGACTGAGCCATCTAGCAAGGGCTGGCCATAGCTATTTTCTATGTAAATAGCAAAGATTTAACTTTGAATCCCCTGCTTCTTCCTTATTAAGATAATGGCCAGGGATGACGACCTCCCTTGAGTCAAAGGTGGCTCACATCACACCACGTCACCGTGATTTATATGGATATCTACGATTTACATTTTAGGTGCCGCGTATATGACAGCAAGAGTGCTTGCCTGCTTTGAGTTTAGACCGACGTAGGTCCGAGTCTCAGCTCTGCCATTGACAGCTCTGGGACCATGGGCTCGTCATTTGGTCTTTTTCAGCCTCGGTTTTCATATCACACAATAAACCCAGGCGACGACTCTCAGTGAAGAACCACAATATAACACAAAATGCTTCACAATATAACATGCACAAATATTAATGTTATCTTCCCCTCCCCCTTCTGGTAGACAATTAGTCTCCTCTGCTTAAATTTAAACATTTTACCTTTTGACTAGGGGAATTTTCCACTCCTTCTGACTATGAAGCAATGGGATGGATAACTGGTATGTCCTGCGCATGAGAAGCACAGTGAGCTATTGGAGGGAATGGAGCTCCTTGTTAGAGGGAAAGATTATCTTATGTTAGTAGGAAGGCCCTGTGCTCCCAGCCCTGGGAAGACCTTTCCTGGACCAATTGGCTTTTCCCAGCAGAGCATCCAAGCGGAGGCTAGACATGCCATGGAATCTGCAAAAATACTCCAGGTGTCGCAAACCCAGCATCAGTAAGAGGTTGGAATCGGCTCAAGAAGCCTGTGGGCTCCTGGATTTCTGCCTCAAGGAACTTGAAATTGCTTATTAAAAAAAAAAAAAAAAAAGGCCTAACATTGTTTGGGGAAGTACTTGCCTTCTCAACGGAGGTGCTGGTTGAGAAGACCCCCTGAAGGCATCCCTGCCCCCCCCCCGTTAAATACATTGCAAACACAGAATGAAAATTTGGAAATTCAGAAGGTTGTTGATTCAAAATTCAGTCGAAATGGAAAAATCATAAATGTTTGTCCTCTGAAGTAACAAATTATGGAGCCTGTGAAATTCTGTGCTAGGGGATTAGGGAGGGTTTTTTTGGGTCCCTTTTGAGCCCAGGGGAGTAGCCACACTTAAGAAGCTTAAGCTGATCAATTTTTCTTAAAGGACTTGCTAGCTTCAGTAAAGTTTGAGGAATCTCATGTAACCAAAAGCCTTTCTCAACATTTGGCATGTCAGTGGGGGAAAAATATCCTTCAAGATAACCTTTCACCTATTAACTATTCAGTTCCCCTGTGGATTTCTTTTAAAGAGGGAAAGGTTTTACTGCTATTTTATCCTATCCTCTCTGTTTGCATATCTCATCAGCTAGAAAAACACTAAAGCAAAACGGGTGTTTTTACCTGGAAATATACTTCGGTGATAATCACTGTTGCTCTGGGTATCGTTTCCAATAGGTGGTGCTTTGAGACGTGGCCCCAAATCTGCTTCCCAGTCTTCCCTGTGAAAAAACCCTCCGCTGTACAACCTGCCTCTGCTCTTTCATAAGACATGCACATTAGGAGGAAAAAGCCTTATTTTAAAAATATATATTTTATTTATTTACTTTTAGAGAGGGAAAGGGAGGGGAACAGACAGGGAGAGAAACATCAATGTGTGAGAGAAACATCAATCAGCTGCCTCCTGCACACGCCCCAACCTGGGACCACCTGCAACCCAAGCATATGCTTTGACCAGGAATCGAACTGGTGACCTTTTGCTGTGCAGGATGATGCTCAACCAACTGAACCACAACGGTCAGGGCGGGAAAGGGCTTATTAAAATACCCCACACAATCAAGATCAGCGATTGCACCTGCTTCACTGCCCTAGGCTTCCACAGGGGAGATTTGAGCATTGATAGGCAGGGGTCATGGCCCAGCAGGGTTTGATGGCGAACTGATGGTCCCAAAGGGCCATTCCAGATGTTAACCCAAGAGCACACTGTGCTCATGGTAATGGCTGGATGTTGCTTTCAACTGAGAAGCCCTTCTGGGTTTGAGGCCATTCTCTGGGAGACAGTCATCGTTCCCTGGGACACAGTCCCCAAGGCCAGTTCCCGCTCCTGCTGGGGAGAACTGAGCAGACTGTGAAATGTCTTCACCACCCTACCCTCCAGTCATGGATTAGCAGCTCCAAAGGACAACAGGCCTCTCTAAATCATCCTGTAAAATGACTCCAAAGTGTGACTTGTCACACCATGCAAGGCTCCTTTACCCCCAGGGGCGGAGGGCGGCTTTGCCCAAGGCACAGCAGGTTCGTGCTCCCTGATAATCCAGGGCCCGTTCTGAACAATAACTGGTTCCAGCCAAGTCATGGCCCCTGCAGGGTCTGCCAGAGCAGAGCTCTCCAGCCCGGGGTGGGCAGGGGAGCAGGGCCCAGGGGCTATTTTTCACCAGGAAGGAGGCCACCATGTCCCTGGAATGGGACCTCTGTGATTCCAATCCTAATTCGGTGCATGGAACCGCGAAAGCCTGGGGCGTTTCTGCAACCCCTCCACTCTGCATATAAAGGGCTCAGACCCTGAGTTTCAGGTCCCGCCCAGAGCTGTGGTTCCCGCCCCGCTTTGCACCATCCAGACGGCAGCAGATTCATCTCTAAGGTAAAGGGTGTGAACTTGAGTGTGCTGGGAATGGAAGCTCACCTTGCACTTCTTGGGGGAAGTGAAGTGGACGTGGTCCTTGCAAACCTGTCTTTCTCAGCCCCTGAAATTCATCCTCCCCTCTGAAAGCCTTACCTTGCGTCTGCTTGGGAGTGACTTAGACAGCTCAGTGGGGCTTTTCCTATCTAACACATACATTGAGACGACACTTTCCAAATGAGCTAAACTCGGTGCGGAAGCCAGAAGTCAGGGCCAGTGTTCACTTAACAAGGCTCCCAGGAGGTGAGATTCTGTGAAGAAAAGCAGTGCATTTTGAGGGAAAGTTGCTCACTCCCCTAAACCGACAGCCTCAAGGAACTTTAAATAGGGAAGCTCCCCACAGTGGGCTGTGCAGAAGACCGAGGCTTAAGAGGACATGCTAGGTTTGGGTGTTTGTCATTCCCAAGCAGAACGTCTTCAACTTTAACAGGCACGTGAATCATCTGGGGATCTAGTTAAAATGCAGATTTTGATTCAGGCTTTGGTCCTAACAGCTCCAGTGCTGCTGGTTTTCGGGGGCAATCAGTAGCAGGGTATGGTGATACTTCAGGGAATAATCTTTAGACTTTTCAATGGTTGAATCTTATCAAATCAGCAAAAAGTCAAAATGGCCCTGATGGGTGTGGCTCAGTGGTTCGGGCGGTGTCTCGCAAACACGAAAGGTCACCAGTTCGATTCCTAGTCAGGGCACAGGCCTGGCTTGGGGGCCTTGTGCCCAGTTGGGGGCATGAGACAGGCAATGTTTCTCTCCCTCTCTTCTCCTCTCTCTATAAATAAATAAATAAATAAAACCTTTTTTAAAGAAAGTCAAAATACTACTAGAAACATTTCTGTTCTATTTTTAAATTTTTATTTTTGTATGCACATCTGGTTAAAAAACATCTCGTGTGTGTGCTCAGCTCTATGAATTTATCACACCCACAGCTCCATGGAACCACCGCCACAGTCAGGAAACAGGACAGTTCCCGGGCCTCCCTCCCCCCAGCTCCCTCACGCTCTGCCTTTGTAGTAAAGGCTCCCCCACCTCTCAGCCCAGGCAATTGTTATGGTCTGTCTTTCTGAGGCTGTCCTATGACTGGAATGGCAGAGAATATATAATCTATTGAGACTGGCTTCTTCCTCTCAGCTTGATGCCTTCGGGATTCATTCAAGTTCCTGAATTAGTTTGTTCAGTAGTAGTAGTTTGTTCTTTTTTATTGCTGCACAGTATTGCACTCTATGGCTGTTTGACAGTTGGTTACCCATCCACTCATGGAAGGACTAAGGTTTTTTCCACTTCCTGGCAAGTACAGCAAGAACTGTGTAAGGGGCACAGGTCTTTGCATTTCCCTAGGCTACACACTAGGAGTGGGGTGGCTGGGTCCTGCGGTGTGCGATTCACGAGAAACGCCAAACTGTTTCTGGACTGACACTACACCTGTTGCCTTCGTATCCTCTGGGGTGAAGTGTCTGTTGGAAGCGCTCTGCCCATCTGGTAGGGGCTGTTTGCTTTCAGGTTGCTGACCTTTGAGAGTTCTTGATATATTCTGGATACAAATCCTTTGTCACATATGTGATTGGCAAATATTCTTTCTGACTTTGCACCTTGTCTTTCACTCCCTTAACAGTGTCTTTTGCAGGGCAGACTTTTTCATTTTGATGGGGCCCAGTGTATTATTTTTTTCTTTTGTGAACTGTGCTTTTGCCGTCATTTCTAAGAACTCTGCCTAACCCCCAAGCCACAAACGTTTCTCCTATGTGTTCTCCTGAAGGTTTTACAGTTTTACATTTTAAATCAGACCTATGATCCATTTTGAGTTAATTTTTGTATAAGGTGTAGGGTTTAAATCAAGGTCCTTTTTTTCCTTTCTTTTTTTCCTTTTTTTTTTTTTTTTTTTTTTTTGTATATTGGTATCCTGTTGTTACAGAAGCATTTGTTGAGAATCAGTTTGCCTTTATCTGTAAAAAATATCCACCTTGGGTTTTAATTAGAGTTGCAGTAAATCTACAGATTAGTTTTGGGACAACTGATATCTCTGCTGTGTTGAGTCTCCCAACCATTGACAGGATAATGCCTCTGTATTTGCTGATGTCGTCTTTCATTTCATTCATCAGCAATTTGCAGTTTTCAGCACATTTTGTGCAAAAGATTTATACGTATTTCATTGGGGAGTTATTGTAGATGGCAATGTGGTTTGTTTGTTTTTCTTGATCCTAACCTGAGGATATGTTTACTGACTTCAGAGAGGAAGGGAGAGAGAGAGAGAGAAACGTTGATCAGTTGCCTCCTCTACACTCCCTGGTCAGAGATGAAACCCGCAACCTAGGCATGTACCCTGACTGGGGATCGAACCTGCCACCTTTTGGTGCACAGGACAACGCTCCAACCACCGGAGCCACCCGGCCAGGGCAGCAGCTTTTTTAAAATTTCAGCTTCCACTTGCTCATTGCTGGCACATACTAATGTTGTGTATTGATCTCATATCCTGCATCTTTGCTGAACTCACTTATTGGTTCTAGGACTTTCTTTGTGGTTTCCTTCACGGCACTTGAAAGGAACCTGTGTTCTGCCACCACTGGGTGGAAAGATCCATGAGTTACACATCAGTCTAGCTGGCTGAGGATGTTGCTCAAGTTTTCTGTAACTGTGAAGGTTCTCTCCCCACCAGTTTCATTGTTTGGGATCAGAACCACCCCCCGCAGCCCACCTGGAAGCCAGCCTAGGCGCTCAGAAGCAATTTTTATGGAGTCTGTTTCTGGAGGTCCATCCTCTGTGGTCTCCCCAGTGATTTCCAATTCCCTGAACTCCCCTTTGTTGGCCCTTCAGCCAGAAACCTGGGGCTTTGGTGACCTGTTCTGCCGTGCACTGTGTGCTTTGAGTGGCTGCACTCATACCTGGGGTCACATGCCCAGGGGACTGAGAGAGGGACAAGGCAGCGTGGGTCCACACCACAGGACTGGGCACAACTCCTCCTGCTGGAGCGAGTTTGGCTGTCCTCGGGAGTCTCAGCCTGTACATGGGGACGGTGAGGGCCACGCGTGGGGATGCTGGGATGGGTAGTTGTGCACACGGCTGTTGGTGAAGAGCTGAGACACCAGGCTTCTGTGGGGGGGGGAAGGAACGACAGAGGTATCTGCCGGGAGCCCAGGGCCCGCCACGCTTCTACGTTCACATCATTGGCCCCCTTGACCGTTGTTACTCCCACTGCCAAGCGTCTGCACCTGGCTGCGGTGTCCCTCCGGTGAACGATGTTGGCACCCTTGAGAGTCCGGGGAAGGGGGTCTGCGAGCGTTCGGCTGGCATTTTCTCTTTCAGGGGATGAACAACCAGTACGTGCGCCGGGAGGTCTTCTGCCGGAACACCTGTCACGAGCTCAAGCGCTTCTGGGAGAGGGAGATCGGCAAGCAGACTTACTACCGTGAGTCAGAGGAGCACCGCCTGGGACGGAGCGCGCTGCGAAAGTGCGTGGCTCACCTGTTTTCAGTAATGAGTTTTTAGAAAGAGACTTTATTTTCAAGTGAAATTGAGTATCCTTGTGTGTCTATTTCTGTATGCATAATTGATTTTGTCAGAGAAATGCCAGATGGGCATCTCAGAGGATGAAATTATTTAAATTTTCCACGTATATGGTGCTGCCACCACCTATAGTTTTAAAATTCCTCTAAGTTAACAAATGTACACTGCTTATCTTTATAAATGGGGGGAGATCCCTCCTGTCACTGGCTCTAGTGCATGCGGGATACACCAAACTTGGGAGCAGGTGCTTGGACACCGCTGTTTTTATTCCATTTGACCGTCTTTGCTCTTTACCTGGATTGTTTACATCACTGACATTAATGGGTTTAATTGGGTTTAAATCTGCCATCCTGCCAAGTTTTCTATTTCTCTCATCTCTTCTTTTTCTGCCTTCCTTCAAATATTTTTATGACTCCATTTTATCTCCTTGGTTGGCTTTTTAACGATATCTTTTTGTGCTACTTTAGCGGCCGCTTTAGGATTTAGATGTACGTCCTGAACTTATTACGCCTGCCTCCAAGGCCGCATCGCTCCCCGTGCAGCGTAAGAACCCGCAGCCCCGCTCCCCCTCCCGGCCTCCGGGCCGCGGTACCAAGCGCATTTCGACTTCCACATGTGCTGTAAACCCCTCGTTACGTAGTTAGTAGTGTTGCTTTCAACCACTGATTATCTTCAAAAGAGGTTTAAATAGTAAGGAAAAGTTATCAATATGCACCCACACAGCTGCCTTGTCAGATGCTTTCATTCCATGGGGATCCCGATTTCCGTGGGGTGCCATTTCCTTCTGCTTGAAGGGACGGCCTTGAACATGCACCGTGACAGTCTACCAGTGGTAAATTCTCTGTTTTTTACACACCTGAAGACCTGTTTTTCAAAGACAGTCTTGCTGGGTAAACAATTCTAGATTGACAGGGTTTTCCCCCCGATATGTTAAAATATTGCACTTTCAAAGAAAGTTAAGAGGATTAAGATTAGAATACTCTGAACAGACATGAGAATTAAAATATGTATATAGTTAAATTTGCAAGTCCTCTGTATACCCTTTACAACCTGAAGACACACACACACCCCTTCAAGAGAAAAAAGGAAGGAAGCTTTCCCTGAACTAAGAGTCAAGGAGTGAACCCTCCCTTTCTGTGGGTTTTGTTCCTACTTTCAGGCTCAGAGAAGAATGGAAGCAGAGGCTGGAAACCAAGCTCAGGCTGCGGAACAATCAAGACGAGACCGAAAAGCAGACAAATGTTGGCCGAGAGCTTCTGGCTTCACTGACACCAGAGGACACAGAGCCCTGAGGCCGCTCTGCTGGGAGAGGTCAGTCAGCGCACACGGCTGAGCCCCTCTGCTACGCCAAACAGGTCTCATGCCACTGTCTCCCCTCCCTGTGAAGGGTTTACCTGCAGGCCCTTTCCCAGTGCTCGATGGAATTATCAGCCAAATTAGTCCTCCCTGCATGTCGCTAAAGATGAGCTTGTTTGATACCAAAGCTCCATGTCTAGTATTGAAATTCACTTCCAAGCACACTAGGGGGATGAGCTTCGTGGCCATACTTGAAACATTGCACAGTAGTGTTGCTCCATGTTTTTCTCCTAGGAAACAGTTTCCTGCCATCCTTTCTCTTGTTTTCTTTTTATGAGAAGAAAAATGCATCTATCTGCAGAAATAAAATACTGTAAATAGTCATTACAATAAGGTTTGCAAATCGACTGATCTAACGCTGTATTTCTTCATATGAAAATTAATTTTGGCTTACTCAAAAACATGATTCTCTAGACCCATTCAATAAGGTCAGGGTAATTTTAATAAAACTTGGTTGCCTGATGCTCCCTGGTGTGTGTTTTATTGCTTTATTTAAAATCGCCACTCGCTTGCCCTGGTTAACTCTCTGGCAGCTCAGCTAAAGTCTCTCTGGCCGCCCCGACCCAGTGTCTGCCTCACAGATTCTGAACCATGAAATGTCACCACCATCCCCGGACCTCCCTCAGGTCCCCGGTACAGGGTTGCTGATTCTGAAAGTGTAAACCGGAACTGGGCCTGGGGCAACAGTTTCCAACCAGGCCCAGGGAGCGAAGAGGTGCATGCGGGAAAGTACATGACAGCTGTAAGTCACACCTTCCACACACAGGGGCGACGTGACCAGGAGACACAGGTCAGGGGCGATTCTGGACAGTAGCAAGTTCCAGTCCTCAAAATGCCCTGATGTGCCATGAGGTGCTCCATCCATATCCCCAGGGAGCCAACAAGGCTTCCTCAAGGCAGTGGGAGCCAGCAGGAGGCCAGAGCACTGGGGAAGCTTTTGCCCAGGCCCCCCACTTCTGCAATCCAGGGCACAGGGCTCAGAGCCCTCCCACCTGACAGGGTCCCTCATGCAGTCTGGGATTCAATCCAACTAATAAACCATGAATTCCAGCCAGGTTCCTTTGGGGTCATTTTGATGAAAGAGCTTTTGTTGGGTATAGAAGGAAAATAGGAATTAAATAGAGGGAGAAGAGAAGACACGGCTTGTGGGCTGGGAGGCTTTCCGAAGCGAAGGCCAGCCATTGTGAACTGCAGGATGCTGCTGCTGGAATCTCATGCAGAAGAGGGAGGCAGGAAATGCGGGTGAGGTCTTTGTGTGTTTACTGGTTCAGTGTGAACCAGGCACTGTGCTGTGTATAACCAGAGCAGGGAAAACCAGAAGCATTGGCTCTGGAGGCTACAGTCTAGGGAAGATGGCAGAAAAGTCAAGTTCAACACTGGGAGCCGCAGCAGGTAGTGGGTGCCCTGGCCCAGGGAGGCTTCAGGAGGAAAGGCTGGTTAAGCCCAAGTAATCACCATGCAGGTGAAGGTGAGATTCAGGGCTCCCGGGTCCCAGGAGCTTTGAGGGGATACAGTCAGGAAAGCTGAATGGTAGTGAGAAGAAGGGGTAGCAAGAGCAGCATCTGCAGAAATCATCACGCACGGCTTGTTGGCACAAGAAGGCACTGTAGGGTGCTGGCCAGGGGAGTGCCGCAACGGCCATGGTCCTAGAGGGTTGTCCAGCACCAGCAGGTGGGAGGACTGAGGTGGGAAGGCCAGCTGGGAGCATCTGCAGATGCCTCCCCGGAGAGGCAAGAATGCCCACACTCGGGCACTGGTGCGGCCCAGGCAGGGAAGGGAAGGGAGAGAGGCGTGAGGGCTGTCCTCTCACAGCACTGGAGGCCGGGAGGCCGAGATCAAGCACCAGCGTGCTCCGCTTCCTGTCTTGTAGATGGCCGCCTTCTCACCATGCCCTGACATGGCATGAGGGTGTGAGTGCTATCTGATGCCCCTTCTTGTAAAGGCACGATTCCCACCATGAGGGCCACCACCCCATGCCCTCATCTAAACCCAATTGCCTCTCAAAGGCTTCAATCTCCAAATACTACCACGTTGGGGGTTAGGGCTTCAACCTGCACATTTAGATGGTGGGCGAAGGGGGGAGCACACAACTCAATTCAAAGCAGAATGGGAGGCTTGAAATCTGTGTGTCAGGTCCTGGACACATCACATCTATAAACCGACCAGGATCGACACAGCAAACCCCGCGATGCATGGAACACGGCCCGGGTTCCACACTGGCCTCTGGGTAGCCCATGGCAGCGCTGCTAAGGCTTTGACAAGTAATCAACATGGCCACAAACACGGGCCAGGACATGCCTTCTAACATAGATTGCCTACCCACTAAAATAGATACGTAAGAAGGATGGAGAGTCTCATAACCTTGTACTCAAAATGTCCAGGAGACAGTCTAAAATTTCTTATACCACAAGCCAAGGCAGTCTCAACTCAAAGGAGAAAGGATAAGGAACAGACCGAGATGCTGAAATTATCTACGAGGATATTCAAGCAGGTAACCAATACTCCAATTATGAGCAATCATAAGCACTCCTTAAGCAAATTTAAAAAGTAAATAAAGACTTCCGGCCAATATGGAGGCATAGGTAAATACACGTTGCCTCCTCACACAACCAAAAGGACAACAAAAAATTTAAAAACAAAAGTCAACCAGAACTGCCAGAAAATCAAACTGTATAGAAGTCTGACAACCAAGGAGCTAAAGATGACACATTCATCCAGACTGGCAGGAGGGTTGGAGGTAGGCAGCCAGGGTGGAAAGGACTCACAGCAAGACAGCCTGGAGGACATGCAGGACCAGGGTGGGTGGTTCCACATTTGCAACAGGATAAACCAGGAGGAACAACTGGGGAGCGAGACAGACTGCAGCAACTCAAAGTTCCAGCACCAGGAAATAAAGCCTCAGAATCTGTGACTGAAAACACCTGTGGGGGTTGCGGCAGCCCGAGAAACTTCAAGCCTCACAGGAGAGTTCATTGGAGAGATCCACAGGGTACTAGAATGTAAACAAGCCCACCCACCCAGGAATTAGCATCAGAAGAGCCCAATTTGCTTGTGGGTAGCAGGGGAAGTGACTGAAAGCTGGCCCAGAGCCCAGCAAGTGGCACTGTTCCCTCTTGGACCCCGCCCCCACATAAGGTGCCACAATGCATGGATGTGGGTTGCCCCACCCTGGCGAATACCTAAGGCTCTGCCCCTTACTACGTAACAGGCCCACTGAGACCAAAAAATATGGCCCAAACGAAAGAACAAAGCTCCAGAAAAAATACAACTAAGCAATGAAGAGATGGCCAACCTATCAGATGCACAGTTCAAAACACTGGTGATCAGGATGCTCACAGAATTGGTTGAGTATGGTTCCAAAATAGAGGAAAAAGTGAAGGCTATGAAAAATGAAATAAAGGAAAATGTACAGGGATCCGTGAAGGGAAGCAACCTGGGGCTCAAATCAATGGTTTGGAGCAGCAGGAAGAAAGAAACATTCAACCAGAACAGAATGAAGAAACAAGAATTCAAAAATGTGAGGAGAGGCTTAGGAGCCTCCAGGACAACTTTAAATGTTCTAATACCCGAATCATAGGGGTTCCAGAAGGAGAAGAGGAAGAGCAAGAAATTGAAAATTTATTTGAACAAATAATGAAGGAGAACTTCCCCAATCTGGCAAAGGAAATAGACTTCCAGGAAGTCCAGGAAGCTCAGAGAGTCCCAAAGAAGCTGGACCCAAGGAGGAACACACCAAGGCACCTCATAATTACATTATCGAAGATTAAAGATAAGGAATCTTAAAAGCAGCAAGAGAAAAGGAGACAGTTACCTACAAAGGAGTTCCCATAAGACTATCTGCTGATTTCTCAGAAGAGACCTTACAGGCAAGAAGGGGCTGGAAAGAAGTATTCCAACTCATGAAAGGCAAGGACCTACATCCAAGATTACTCTATCCAGCAAAGGTATCATTTAGAATGGAAGGGTGGATAAAGTGCTTCTCAGATAAGGTCAAGTTAAAGGAGTTCATCATCACCAAGCCCTTATTATATGAAATGTTAAAGGAACTTATCTAAGGAAAAGAAGATCAAAAACTATGAACAGTAAAATGACAACAAACTCACAACTATCAACAACCGAACCTAAAAAAACAAAAACGAACTAAGCAAACGACTACAACAGGAACAGAATCAGAGAAATGGAGATCACATGGAGGGTTATCAGTGGAGAGGGGGTGGGGGGAGAATGGGGAAAAGGTACGGAGAATAAGAAGCATAAATAGTAGGTACAAAATAGAAAGGGAGAGGTTAAGAATAGTACAGGAAATGTAGAAGCCAAAGAACTTGTATGTACAAACCATGGACATGAACTAAGGGGGGGCAATGAGGGTGGGAGGGGGTATGCAGGGTAAAGGGGAATAAAGGGGGGTAAATGGGACAACTGTAATAGCATAATCAATAAAATCTATCTTTTTAAAAACTCAGCAGAGAAATAAGTTATAAGGAACCAAATGGAAAGTTTAGAAAGATATAATAACCAAAGTAAACAAACCACAAAAATAACACTGGCTGAGCTCCACAGGAGAATGAGGGATCCAGAGAAGAGCACCAGTAAACTTGCACAGAGGTAATAAAATGATCTACTTTGAACAACAAAGAGAAAATAGTTTTCTTTTTAAAGAAGGAACAGAGTGTCTGATCTACGGCAGGGCCACCAAGAAGCAGCAGCCAGTGGGGTGGAGGCCAGCTTGCAGCGGAGAAAACTGCGAGAAGATTCCAGCCATGTGGGTCAGCTGTGGGCCAGCTGTGGGCCGGGGAAGCTAAGACAGGGCAGGGCCAGGAAGACCCAGGCCCCACAACCGCCCGGGGCCCAGAGGCTGAACGTGAAGGCAGAAACTTTGGCTGCCGCAGCATACGATTCAGCCCTAGGGCCTGGACCAGCATCGATAACATGTTAGGAGACACAGAACTTATCTGTTGGGTGAATGAATGGAGGGTTTGCCTGTAACACAGGCACACTGCTTTCTGAGGAACCCCAAATAATACCCCATTGAAAGTAGGACCCGAGACACTGAATGAGTGTCTCTTGAGGCTATTTCCTCCCCCTTCTAGCGGGGAGCCTGCCAAGCCTGCCTGTTAGTCAACATGAGACAGAATGATGTCACTGGCTAAGCTTCAGAGGCTTCTCCTTTTTCCAAGGCCACTTCCTGACCAGGAGACCTTCCTTATTTCATAGTCATCCCAATGTTTCCATTTGCCCTACAAAATGAAGGGCCCAGCAGGGTGTGGTGTTTCTGGAACCTTCCCACCGTGTGCCCAGTGCAGCTGTGTGCTCTGTGGCTTCTCTGCTTGCAGTTTTTCCCCGACAAACACAGTTGTCCCTGGGAATCCTGAGAGGCTTTAGTGACGGGCGGTCCCTGCCCCACAGTCAGGATCATCCCAGCCCCAGTGGCTTCTTGGAGGACAACTCCCAAGTCGACACAGGACTTGAGACGGGAAGAGGGACGGATGCAAAACTGAGGAAAGTAATACCCACAGAGAAGAGGGACAGCATGGTCTTCTGGAAAACCACTTGCGCACGGTATAGAGGAGTCCATGTATGGTCCGACTCAACCGGCAGAGGCTAGCCAAAGCCACTTGGTTGGCTCATGCAGCATTAAACCAACCGCAGACGAAGCCAACCTGCAGTATAGGCCTTAGCCACATCGCCCAGGCTCCTGGATCCAACCAGCTGAACAAGCCCCATCAACCAACCGTCAGGGATTTCTACCTTAGAAAGCCAGGTGGCTTTCTCTTGGCCTGAAGGATTGGTCCAGGTGTGGCAGAACATCCTAGCAACTGCAGACCCCACCTTGGCGGGCAAGGAGGAAGTCTGGGACACTCTATCATCCTTAACAGCCCTGGCCAGCAAGCTGAGGCTGCTCCAAATGTCCAGAGCCCAGGGGATGTCACTGATCACTTCCGCTGAAACCAGGGACAAATTTCACACCATTTTCTGTGGTCGGATGACTCCCATTACAGGGAAAATGACCTCAGGGTCACATGCATAGTCTGGGTAAACAAAGGCAGCCTCGTTTTGAGATCTTCGAAGTTGTCTGAGGGCCACAGGATCCACTGGTGGTCCCTGTGACGACGACAACCCTCAGGTACAAGTTACCTACAGGCTTGGTAGGACGGAGACAGGTGTGTGACAGCGATGAGGGCAGTCTTGTGGGGCTGAGCCCTTAACCTGTGGGACCTGATACTGTCTCCAGGTAGACAGCACCAGAATTGAGTTAAATTGTGGGACATCCAGCTGGTGTCTGAGAATTGCTTGCTTGTATTGGCAGGGGCAAGGAGGGGGTGTATCAGAATTGGTGACCAGAGCCTTAGGGAGAACGCATTTCTGTGTCTTTCCCAGCTTCCAGAGGCCTCACATTCCTGTGCTCCTGCCCCTCCCCCACCTTCAATGTCAACAACAGCCTCACCTTCCAGTCTTCTGCAGTCCCCCCCACCTCCTCCCCCCAACCTCTTCCACTCTGACTGGGCCCACCCAGACAATCCAGGATAATCTGCCCACCTCAAGGTCCCTAACTTCATCACATCTGCAAAGTCCCTTTTGCCATGCAAGGTGACCCATTCACAGGTCCTAGGGAGTAGGTCATGGACACCTTTGGGAGACAATTATTCTGCCTTTGACCCCCAGCAACTTAAGACTGAAAAGGCAAAGCAAGACTTAAACAATTATAGGAAGCAGCTTCCTGTTCCTGGGGCTGAGGGAAGAAATGGAAGAGGCCAAAAATATTAAAACCCCACACTTGGAAGATGGGCCCCATGGGGCAGGAACCCAGAACCCTGGGAAAGGGGTGTATCTTGGCTGGCTGTGAGGTTTGGGGGTGGGGGCTCAGTGATAAATGGGTTCTGCAAACAGTGGCTCAGGCTAGGCGGTCCTGAAGAGCCTTTGAGACATAAGCGTCAGGCGTCAGTGACCAGCACTTGCGCAGACTGGAGTCAGGTGGAAGGGCAGCTGATACTCAGCCAAGGTGACACCCAGTTTTGATTATGGTAACGGCCTGGTAGGCACCGCTCAGCACACCCCCACCAGAGGGCCACTTACTGGCTTACAACTGGGCACTGGTAGACAATGGGAGACCCGCTTCCCAGGTCTCGTCCCTCCCTGGTGTCTCCATTGTGGAAAAAGTGGGCCCTGCCCAGCAAGCCCGTTATTAAATGGAAACAGTCCCTCCAAGAAAGGAGTAAACCAGCCTCCAATGGACCCTCCCACCTGCATGGAAGGGGGCCAGCCACCCCCAGGAGCAGCTATCCCAGAGGTGGGGGCTGGGCCAGCACCCCTGGCACCTTGTAAGCTTCAGTGCTCCAGGTCCTGCTGCAGCTGGCCAAGCACGGGAAGGACTATCTAAAGCCGTGTACGAAGGCCCTGCCCCATGGACAGAGACGCTGTTGATGTGCTCTGGCACCTGGCAGTGGCACGACTGGATGGTCAGGTCCCAATGCCTGTGGGGACAAACCCTGTGGCAGCAGGCTGCACGGGACCCATGCCCTGTGCTCACAATACACACGGGCGCCCGTGAACATCAGTGGGACCAACAGGCTGACCGATTCTGCATCACCCGGGTAGGATCCCAGCCACCTGGAGGCGCCGCCTCACGGGGTATCAAGCTACAAATCAAAGTCAGGCGATGTCAGCACACAGTGCCAAGGAAGCCTGGCCAACGTGCCTGACTTCCCCACCATCAAGCGACAAAGGGAACCCCAGTGGCCAGAGTCCAGTGCGCTGACCCTGCCAGTCCCTGCAAACAGACCCTATAAACCCCTTCCCAGGAGTACCACTGGGTGTTGACTACAGTGGACACCTTTTCTGGGTAAGACAATTCCCACTTGCAGAGTGAATGCAGGCCATGCTATCCAAGAACTAACTGTCCAGCTACGTAGCTGAACTCCCTGAACTCCCAGATAACGCCGCCGCCCTGGTGGCCAAGAGCGCCAGTGGTGGGCAGTTATCTGCGCATTCATAAGACAAGTGCCGTTAGAAGATAAAATGGCCCTGGCTGGTGTGGCTCAGTGGGTTGGGTGTCATTCCACAAACTGAAAGGTGGCTGGTTGGACTCCTGGTTGGGGAACATGCCTGGGTGGCAGCCATGTGCCCTGGTTGAGGGCGGGCAAGAGGCAACCAATCGATGTTTCTCTCCCTCTTTCTCACTCCCTTCCCCTCTCTCTAAAAATAAATAACACCTTTAAAAAATAAAAGATAAAATGAACTCTTAAAAAAACCTGTTAAAGTGGGACCAAATTGTGGTCATTCCCCAGAAATGTACCACCCATTTCAACAGTTTCTTTACGAGGTGGGAAGGGGGGATGAGAAAGGCCCATAATGAGCCCTTCAGGAAACAGGCCCCTGGGGCCTACGGACGGCAGAGAAGCGCTGGGTGTGGGAGTCCCACCTGTGGCTTCTCTTACCTGCTGCCCGCACTTGCTGGGCGGGCTGTCACGGACACCAGCGACATGGATCGTGAGTGAGGTGGGCGATGCTCTAAAATGGCGCATCGTAATCACCTCGGGACGAACCCAGCCAGTGGGCGTGGGCTAGAAATGACGGATTTTTCAGGGGGTGAAGTACCAGCATAGCAAGGCCAGGTCATGCTGCCCACGGCCGTGAAAACAGAGCCACCCGGCTGGAGGGGAAGGAGCACCTTGGGCCCCAGGAGGTCAGAATTGGCAGGTGGGACCAGTATCGCCTTTTGGCTCCCACACAGGAAGCCTGGCCCAGCCTTTCATCTCAGAATGCCGTGATACCCTGTCCCAGACCGTCACCACTGCCCTCATTCCGACTCTGGGTCCCCTGTCCTCTCAGAGTTTCGACTAAGAACTAGCTACCTGGAAGGCAGGACGGCGACCCAAGAGGAGTTTCCTAGATCTGACTGCTCTCACTAGGGCTCCTGTTATCACTGCCCGTGTCCGGGGGTCTCTCTCCGCTGCCATGGCTACTGCTCTCAGCTGATTGCCGGGCTGTCATCCCCCACATAACCAGACCACTGCCCCTTCCCTGCTCTCTGCCAGCCATCCTCGGATCAACCCTAATCCCTAACACCAACCTTAACCCTGACCTAACCCTAAACACACCCCTGTCCAAGGGGGCAGTCCAGCCCCTCAACGATCCCACGGTGGGCAGCCATCCCTGTGGGAGAGCCGACCACTGAGGCCGTGTGGCCCTCACTTAGGTCCCTGCTCAGAGACCATTCACCGTGGGCAAGGGACTGTGCTGCCCAGCACAGGCTCCCAGCCCATTGGGGGTGGCCTGGATAAACAGAGGCCTGGTCAGGACCAGGGTCCCTCGAGACGCCGCCAGTTCCCGCTTGTGGACGCTATGGACCCCATTTCTCCAGCTTCCTTTCTCTCTGCCCAGCAAGCACAGGGGGTCTGCTGGTGCCTCTGGGGGTGAGGAAGCCAGCCCTTCTCACCTGGACGGAGCTGGGACCTTGCTTGCTATGTTCCAGACCATCACCCATACATGGCCCAGGGGTGGCACCCCAGAGGCCCCTGGTGAGGCTTGGTGACTGAGGGATGGAGGCAATCCCTGCAGCAGGCTTCATGGGGCCACCCTGTGCCCCTGCTCCTTTCAGGACACCGTCCCCACCAACCACAACTGGGTCAAAGGCTGTAACCTGGTCACCACAGGGCATTTCCTCCAGCAGGAGCTCGGTGCCCTGCAGCAGACCAGTGCGTGCAAATGTCCGGCCAGACTGGCATCACCATCACCGCAGGTGCCCAGGCAAGGTCAACCTGAGCCCTGGAGTAGACAGAGAGGGCGGCTGTCTTGTTTCTCCTGTGGCTGTGACATCAACTTCTTGCCTGTTTACAGCCCAAGGCTGGCCCAGCCTCCATCGCCCTGTAGGTCCCTGTCTGTCCTGGTCGAGCGTAAAGAACTTATTTGCACAGATGCACCCTGGCCAGTCTTAAATGCAGACCCGCCCTGGGGTCCAGAGCCCTTCACAGTCTGACCTTTCCGGAGCCGACCTGCTTCCACCCTCGTCTCCCACTGCTGTTGACACAGGCCCAGGGAGAGGCCGCGAGCAGCGTCCCTGGAGGCAGCCAGGGAGCAGGCACCCACCTGCCACTTACCAGTAACATGATGGGGACGCCACAGGGGTTTTTGGAAAAACCAGAGCCCAAGACCCTTTGTTCTGGCTGCCACATAGGGGGAAAGTGGTTAGAGAAAGCTTCAGCCCTCCCTTTCTGACAGTGGCAGTGCAGGGAGGCAGCCGGGTCTCTGGCCCACTGCCCCACACCATGTCTGAGGGTCCGTGGGTGCCCCCCAGGAACTCCCAACCCTAAGGCTCCTGGTGAGGATCCAGCCTTTGGCTCAGGTGTATCGGGCTTTCTCAGAGCCTCCCTCAGCCCTTCCCTCACCGGCTGAGGTGTGTTCTTCGTTTACTGGAGCCCGAAATGGGGACCAACTTGCTTCAGTACAAGGCAGAGTGGCAGGTCGGGCCGGCAGCTGCATAAACACACTTTCCCCAAGCTTCACCCATGAGCAGAGGCGGAAGGAGGCAGGTCCCAGGACAAAGGCAGGTAGGCAGAGGGGTCACTAGCAGCTTGGAGCCTCCAAGCAGGAATGGGGAAACAGGGAATGACACCGACAGTGACAGCATTTCAGTGACAGCCCAGAAGGACTTCCAGAAGGACTCCAGCAAGATGGGTGAAAGACCCTTTACAGACGATCGAGACCGTTTTGCAGACTGCCACCCTGAGGCTCAGTGACCTGGGAGCTAGGCTCCAGCAAGGGGAAGCCAGCGGCTCCTCGCCCCCAGCCCGAGAGCTAGTGCAGGTCAAGGTCATCTGAGACTGCTCCAGTGGCAGGGGAAGGGAAACCACCAGCTCTGGGGCTACACCTGCCACCCCTCACCCTCATCCCAGTCGGGACGGGGATGCTGCAGCATCTCCCTGTGAGAAACTCGTCGCCTCCAAGAGCTGCCTGTGACGGTCCATCCTGCCTCTGCTTTTGGGCCCCGAGAGCCAGGCTGGGCCACGCATGCTGCACAGAAAGTCCACGGCGGCCCCTCTCAGCTCCACGCATTGTCCCAGAGAGGGTCCATCCCTGCTACCAGGGCTCCCTGGAGTCCCAGTGGCTGGGCAGTCGATGCATGTCGTCCCTCTGGAGGTGCTCATAACAGGACTGGAAGGAGAGAGGTGAGGCTGATACCCCTGCCCTGCCCGCTCCCCGCCACCTGCAGAGGCTTCCAGGCCTGACACCAGGGAGAGCCCACCGCCCGGCCTGGACCACTGTAACTAAGCTCTCACCACAGTCTGCAAGGCAATAAATAGGGCCTCCCCTCTCCCACCGTGCTCGGGAGCGGGCTGGAACACACTCAGGGCCCTGCGGTCCCGTCCCCAGACCTGGCAGGCACTGCGGCTGTCTTCCAGCCCCTTTGACAAGGGCAGGACCAGAGCTTGGTGGGGACCCCTCCCATGGAGGCACACAAGTTGTGAATGTGAGTGAGCTCATCCCGACAGTGGCTAGGGTGGGGAAGGCGTCTGCCCCAGTGGCCGGGGCATTTCTGTCCCTCACCTCCAAGGCCGTGAGCAGGAAGTCATACAGGCCCCCCGTGTGGACAGGGTCCATCATGTCACGGATCAGGTGGATCTCGGCTCCCAGGTGCTGGATGCTGGAGAACAAGCACCCCGTGAGAGGAGAAGGGGCCCTCGGGGCCAGGCACTGAGCAGCAGGGGAAGGAGCCCTGGCCTGGGAGGCTGGACATCTTCGACTAGGTCCCCGCTCTGCTTCTGACACCCACAGGACCCTGGGTAGGAGCCTGGGACCCCTCCTCTCTGGGCATCAGTGCCTCCACCTGCGCTGAGGAAAGCAGTGTCCGTGGGAAGGGCTGGGCAGGCAGGGCTCCAGCCCCGGCCCGCTGCAGCTCACCGGGCGCGCGACACCACGTAGATGAGCAGTGGCAGCAGGTCGTCCATGGGCAGCTTGTGCTCCTGGCCCAGCACCCGGGACACGGTGGCCTCGATCTCCCCGTACGTCCTCTCCAGCACCTCCAGCTTCTCCCGGGGGTCCACCGTGGTGCTGCAGTGGGGTGGCTGGCTCACATCAATGCCCTCGGGTTCAGTCCCAATGGCGGGGGGCCCCAACACTCCTGCCCCCACCCACCCCGCCCAGGGCGCGGACTCACATGATCTTCTGCAGACACTCAGTAGCTGACAGGAAGCACTTGTCCTTGATCAGGGAGTGTCTCTGTGCAGCAGGGGGGCAGGCGGGTGAGGCCACAGTCCCCCCAGCTCTGTCACGTCCTCCTCCTTGGCCACCCACCCTGTCCCCATCAGTGGCCTCAGCTCAGCCCTGCCCAGAGGGTGGAGTGGCCCAGGGCAAGTCCCAGCTGCGCTGCGAGCCCCAATTTACTCAACTGTAAAGTGGGGTAAACAGTCGGCAGGAGGCTGGGAGAATCAAAATGAACAAAGAAGAGTCATAACAGCCAAGGGTCACTGGGTGCCCCCCAGTTCTGACTGCCTGTGTCAATGGCTCTCGAACCCAAGAACGGGGTGAGACGCCGACCCCTGGTCATCCTCGAGTTTCTGCCTCAGGAGGTCTGGGGCGGGTCTGAGAACCTGCTTTCCTGTCAGCCTCCCAGAGGCTGCTGCTGAGGCTGCCGGCGCAGCAGTGCCGGGGAGGGCCAGCCCCCCTCCCCACGACCGTCCTGTGGGGTGTGCTAGTCCTGCAGCAGGGGTTTCTTCACAGGTGAGGAAACTGAGGCAAGGAGACCAATCAGCAGGCCCTCAGGGACACAGCCAGCACAGGGGTGATGGGGCCCTTGTTTGAGCCTGCTCACCTGGGGCCACCGGCTCCACCCTTGGGAAGCCTGGTGTCTCTGCCCTCACACACCACTGCCCCTCCCCGGTCCTCTGCAGCCCCTGACCTGCAATGTAGAAGCTTGAGCGAATCTGGGGGTCCAGCTTAGGGCTCAGGCCTCCCCCTCCCTAGGGCAAGGGAAGAACCCGCCCTCTCACCTGATGGATTGTCAGCGAGAGGTCCTTGAGGGGCCACAGGTGCCTGAAATGTAAAAAATAAGACAGAAAGCTTTTCCAAGAAGAAGGGACAGGGTCTGAGGCAGAGGGCAACTCCCTTGTACCGCCACAACCCCCAGCAGGGCTGAGCACAGGAAATGGGTCCACAATGGCACCCCAGGCTGCGTGCGTGGAGCCCAAGGCTGAGAGGGACTGCTGGAGAAGACAGACCTCCATCTGGCCTGAAAACATGAAGGAAATGTGGCAGCCAGAGGGAAGACACCTGGGAAGCCACCGGCCACCAGATCTCTGGGCTGGTAACTGGTCAGATGCAGGGAACAGTCTTCATGGTGGGAGGGGAAACAGGGTGCCGGGGGTGGGTGGGAGGCACCGTCACCGAGCGACAAAGACCAGCTGTGGGAGCAGAGCGTCCATGTCACCCAGAGTATTAATGGGCCACAGGGACGCTGAGGAGAAACGCTATGGTGGCAAATGAGCGCAGAAGGGAGGCCTGACCTGCCCCTGGAACAGGCCTCGGTTTCCCCCTGAGGATCTCCCCTCCCCCACTCCCAGTCCAAGTGCCAGCAACAGGTGACCTTGGCCCAGCTCCAGCGGTAGATACCAAGACAGGCCTGGCCAGTCTGGGCCACAGCCAGCAGTCAGGGTGCACTTAAGCCCAAGCCAGGGAGGGACTTCAGGGCTCTGCTGGAGCTGCTGGGAAGGATACACCAGCTCCCTGTGGAGACAGGGGGGACTGAGCTGGGAAAATATAGATGTTGAGTGGCTGGTACCATGCTTGTCATCATGAGGGGGAGCCAGAGACAGACCAACAGAGAGAAAGTTGCTTCCCTTTATCATGCAGTTGAGCACCTAGATCCAGCCATCCCTTAATGTAGACACCAGCATAACTCTAAAAATTCATGAGTACATGGCCAATTAATCCCCTCTTTTGTTTGCTAAAGACAATTTGAGTTTTTATCCTCCGCTATAAAGAGCCCTGGGGAATGTGGTGTTGGGGGAAGGCTTACTTCTGCACATCCAAGAACTCCAGAAGCTTGGTGTCGGGGAACAGGCTCAGGTTGGTGATGCCCTGGCTGTAGAGGCTGTCCTCTCTCTCATGAAGAAGCAGGTAGAGAGTGAAGAGCTCCGAGTAGAAGCTGGGCAGTATGAGAGGCAGCACCAGTCCATACACCTGCAGGTCCCTGAAAGACAGAGACCAGGACAGGTTGGGGTCTGCAGGGAGGCGGGCTGAGGGTGGTAATTGCTACTTGAGCTGCCCTCCAATGAGCCTACATTGCTCCCTGTCCCACGGGGGTGTCCCTGCCTCCAGCCTCCTCTGCTCCCAAGAAAACCCTCCTGAGCCCGTTCTCAGTCACAGCACAGTTGATGGATACCTGTGGCCACCTCATTGTCTCATTTGACTTGGAGACCCCACATAGCAGGTAGGGCAGAATTTTGATCCCCATGTGACTGAAAGCAAAACCAGGGCCCCAAATGGACAAGAGACTGGCGGCAAAGCCCTCAGCAGCCCTTCCAGGACAGTCGAATCCTGCATCCCAGTTTTCTGTGCTTCCTGGGGCTCGGGGGAAGTTCTCCCTAGTGTCTAACCCCCTCCTCAGGCCTCCTGCAATACAGTGATAGCAAGGTCTCTCTGATCTTCGGATTCCAGGCCGAGGACACCCTGCCAGCACCCCTAGGCCTAGAACCTGAAGGCAGCTATGCAGGTTTGATCTCAGGGGACTCAGGGAGGCAGAGTAAGCCCTGCTGGGAGATCTCAGAGTCAGCCCCTGCTGGGCTGCAGGTATGAGGCTGCGCTAACACATTCTGAACAAAGAGTCACATGGTGCACCAACCCCCTCCCTGGAGCAGAGGTCGGGGATTATTCTCACCCTCAAACACTCAACAAAGCTGGACCAAGGCGTCAACTCCCAGCACTTCCCCAGAGGCGCCCCTTCCCTGAGGGAGACCCGGGGAGCCAAGGTGCCCCGGGTGGAAGGAGAGGAGCCCGCAGACCCCGTGGGGCCTGGGGTAACCACCTTGTCTCTGTGTCTTCCTCTCCCTCTGGGGCCTGGCCCTTCCGCTGTAGAGCCACCTGCAGCAGACCCCTGTAAGGTGATGAGAGAGGGACAGTATGGCTGCCACCTCCCACAGAACTACAGCCCCACCTGCCCCTCACCAAGGGCAAGTGGCCTCACCCCCCAGAACCGTGGAGCCTGAGCAGCAGGGTGCAGCGGGGAGACAGGAGCCCCACAGCAGAGGGCAGGCGGTACCCCGGCCCTCTGTGTAACAACTGACCAGGCACAGCTCCGCCAGGACTGGAGATGCAGCCTGTGGCCAGGGTCAGGCTCAGCCTGTGGTGGGGTTAAAGTTCCCCTGGGGCCAGGGGCTTGCCCAGGGCCAGGTCAGGCCTTGCCATCATCTCCCCACCCTCAGCTCCCCCACTGCACGCTGACCCACCCTCAGCTTGGGAGAAGCACCATTCCTGCCCAAGGCTCCGGGGACAGCCAACACTGGGAAAGGTCAGAGCCCACTCCCCGGGGTCATGGGGCAGTGGCTGTTCACAAGTGCCACCGAGCTCACCTGTAGGCGGCCCAGAGTTCCCGGGCGTGCTGCTTCACCTCCTCCTGGGCCAGCCCCTGCAGGTGCTTGTTGGCCCCAATGCCTGCATACGTGGCCTGGAAGGTCAGCATCAGCGTCCGGAGCAGCATCCCCAGGGGGTGCAGCGAGCTGCTCAGAGCCTGGCGGGCACGTAGGCAACAAAGGGGTGATGCTCAGGGCGGGGGAGCTGGAGCCCAGCAGGCCCAGACAAGGCCCCCAAGACTGCTCCCACTTCATACATGGGAACCTGCGGCCCCCTGAGGAGACAGGGCCCACGGCCTATCCCCTCGGTCAGCAATAGGGGCAGTGAGGACCCCCGCGGGCCCCACCCCAGGGCCCTCACCTTCCTGAGGTACTGCTGTAGGGCCTCGGGCTCACGGTGCCGCAGCACCTCCTCCAGGATGTCTTCCATTCTGCCTGCACTGTCGTCCGGTGGGGTTCTGAGGCAACAAGCACACACATCTCTCAGCCACGTCTGAGCCCAGGTCCACCCCCTCCAGGAAGCCTTCTGGGTGTGCTCCTGGGTGCACAGGCACACACCCGCCCTGGGCCTCACCTCTCACAGCACAGGTACTCCTGCGACTTGTGCAGCTCCCTCGAGCTCTGCACGTGGAAGCCCAGCAGAGCCTCCAGTAGGTCCCCAGGGCAACCTGCGCGCACGAACTCCTGGAAGGGGCCGTAGACACCCTGCCAGCGGCTCTCCACGGGGAAGGCCCCCAGGCCCAGCTGCCTGCGATAGAGGCAGTGGGGGGTAGGGGGTAGAAATGGAGCTGTGGGGGGCAGGCCCCTGGAGAGGTGGCTGTAGCCAGCATGGCCGAGTCAGGGCCCAGGAAGGGTGGATGGATTGGGGGTATAGGTGGGGCTACCTCCAACACTCCAGGAAGAGAAAGGAGAAGCCGGGAAGGGACAGAGAGAATCTACACTTTGGTGGAGAGTTAAGGAAGGGCCGCACAGAGCCCTGGAAAGGTGACAGAAAGATCTGGAGAGTGGGAGGCCCTGCCCAGAGAGTGCGGTTTTGGCCTAAGAGAGGTCAGTGCCCAGAAGTCCAGAATTCCCCAGCCGTGAGACCCTGCTCTCCCTCCCACCCCACCTGGTGCCCTGCTGAGCTTGACCCCATCTTGGCCAGCTGGCCTGGGGGTCTGGCTCTGTGTGTGTCCAATGAAGCACTGCCCTCCCCCATCACAATCACAGATTTCCCTACACTGCACCTCACTGAACTGGGCCCCGCCCCTGAGATGGCCACCATGCTCAGCGTTCAGGGACCACGGGTCAGGAAGTCACCTGCACCCTTCCCCACATCTGACATGCTGGCTGGTTCTGCACCCTGTTAGAAGCCCCACCCACAGAGATACCCTCATCAGTGCAAAACCAAGTCTTCCTCTTCCACTTAGCAAGTTTCCTTCTTCGCCTTGCCTGCCAGGGAACTCAGAGCTAGACTAATGCTCAATCACAGCCATTATAAGGCCTATCTGCACCTTCCTTTCTTTTAAACTCAACTCACATTTTTATTTTCTACGTTATGCCTGTTTGTTTGTTTTGTAAGCTGTCTTGTACCCTTCCTAGAAAAAATGCAGGGCCTAAGCAAAGCCTACTTGTAATATTTTTCTTCAATTTGTGGCATGCAGCATTATCGTCACATGGCCCTTGATTCCAAGAGTCTCTGGTGTGCCCTGGGCTCTCTGAACTCTCCTAAGAGCCAAGAGGAGGCACAGAAAAGCGTCTCTGATGACACCTGAGTCCTCGGGGTAGAAACAGAGATACAAAGATGCCCCAGATGGGCTCCAGAAACCCCAGCCAGACCACAAGCTCTCACCTCTTGCAGGTGCTGCTTGGGTCAGGCGGGAGGGCAGCTGTGTCCAACAGGCCCTGGGTGTGCAGTCCACTCCCGGCCCCAATGCCAAAGGAGCCCTCCAGGGTGAAGCCGTTGGGGAAGGTGACCTTGCCCTGGAAGCCGGGAGGAAGGCGCAGGGATGTCTACCTGTCCAGATGCCCTTCCATCTGATCACGGCAGGTCTCATGCCCGTCTATCCCAGGTGACAAGAGTGTAGGGACTGGTGGGTGGCCTTCCCTCCTCCCATTTAATCTTCCAGACCCCGAGGGAGCTCCCCAAGCTCCCCCCACTGCAGGAGCCCCGCCCCCTGCAGAAGCTCCCCCAGCAAGAGCCATGCCCATCTCCCAGAGGATCATCTCTGAGGGAGGTGCCAGGGACAAAAATGGAGACAAAGGGACTCACAGCTCAGAGTGGGAGAACCTCCGCTGTGGGGCTGGGGCGGGCATGTCCAGAGGTAGGCAGGGGCCTGGGAAGGGCATGGGGCACTACTGGCCCTGGAGAGGGGCAATTCTTTGCTGCATGGGGCTGCCCCATTCCCAGCACTCCTGGTCTCCACCCAACAAATGTCACTCCTAACAGAACCAAAACAGCCCCCACATTTCCAAAGGCCCCATCAGGGACTCGACTGCCTTCTGCTGGGTCAGCCCTGGCAGGAAAGACAGCCGCTGCGGGCACCCGCCCAAGGCACTGACGATGGGGTGGAGTCCCAACTAGGGGGCCTGTGGGGGGACACAGGCAGGGGACCAACAGCACCCGCTGTGCCCAAAGCAAGCCCACCCCCTCTTCTCCACTCCTGCCAGGACCGAATCACACCTCTGCAGAGGGAGGGCCCCTGGGATGCGTGGAGATGGGAGAGGCCCTCCCTGCCTTCTCACCCGCTGCCTGCACCCTCAGCCCTGGGCCCCAGGGGCAGGGTACAGACGCCAGTCCTGGCCTTGGCAGGGAGTGGGGTTGGCCCTCACCTTCCCCAGGAGGGTCAGGTCCCTGGTGAAGGTGCCCTCATACAAGGAGTCATCTTCAGAGAGGAGGATCCCTGGGCCCTAGGGAAGGAAGTCAGGAAGAGGAGTGGTGGGTTCTGAAGGGCCAGGAGATGGGGGGGAGGGGGTGGTGGGAGAGGGGAGGTGGGCACTGATTAATGGGGAACAGGGTTCTGAGCCCCATCTCATCTTCCAGGACTGTGTGAGGTGGCATGCCAGCCCTGGGCCTGCTGTGCACCGAGCATGCGCCCTGAGGACCTCGTCCCTGATTACCCTGAACAAGTGCCCTGGGACCCTGGCTCCTCCTCCCCAGGGGCCTCTCTCAGAAATCCTCCCTTGGCTCCTATGGCTCAGGAAGTGCTGTGTTCTCCTGAACCACCCCCATGGCCCTGTCACACTCTGGAAGGGGACAGTGGGGCAGATCAGACACCCCTGCTGCACTGGCTGGCAGGGAGCTCAGAGCCAAACAGGACACAATCTCTGTTCCACTTACTTCTGAACCTATTTTACGTGCCCATCCTTGTCTTTTCTTCCTCCTTCAATCCCTCCCAGAACAAAGTGCAGTACAAACAAACAGACAGGCCACAACAGCAGTGACGGCCATCAGGCCAGGGCTCCACTAGGTTCTAAGGCCCCCGCAGGGTGCTGGCAGGGCAGGAGCTGAGGGCCAGGTGCCCAGGCTCAGGGGACCTGGGTCGGAGTCTCAGCTCTGCTGCTCACTAGAATGTGACAGCAGGCAGGTTCTCTGACCTCTCTGAGTCTCACATCTGTCATTCGTACGTGAGGGACAATGACGCGACTCGCAGGGCTACGGGAAGGACCCCACAAGGTCGAGTTGGGAGGCTGAGCCCAGACGGCGCCTCCAGTCAGGCCCACACATGTTGGCTGTGCAGGCTGCTGGGTCTCCGTCCCCACACACCCCGTTCTTACTATTTCACTGAGTCCTTCCCATCAGCAGTTGGCCTGAGCTGCTGATGGGGAAGCCGAGGCTGGGAGAGGCAGGGACTTGGCCAAGGCCAGGGTAGGTGCTGCCCACGCTCTGGCTTTGTCCAGCACCTGGGAACCCAGCTTCCTGCCTCATCCACCCCTGGCTGGCCTCAGCTCAGCTTCAGAGTCCCTGGAGGGCGGACTCCAGAGTCCAATCCGAGTGCAGGGACAGGGCAGCTCAGGACATGTGCGGGTCACCCCACTCACCACCATCTTGTCTGCCTGGAAGTTCCCCTGGTAGCAGACTCCTGCCTGGGTGACCATGACCCCCGGGCCGTGGCGTTGGTCGGCCTGCCACATGCCAATGTAGCGCTCACCCCTGGGGAGGAGGGAGAGTGGCCAGAGTTGAGTCGGAATTGTCCCCATGCCCCTTCTGGTGCCCTGCTGTCGCATGTGTGCATGTGTGTGTATGGGGGGAGGGGCACAAATAAGGGTCAATGACATCACCTGAACCTACTCAACTCAGATGAGGGGCAGGTTAAGTCAGGACCCCCAAGAGGATAGAGGAGGGAGGGCACGTGCCTGGGGGAGGACATCTTGGCAGGCTTCCTGGGGGAGGTGGCAGGAAGGACAGAGGGAGTGGGAGTGCCATTCACACTGTGTAGAGCCATGGAGGCAGGAGTGTCCAACAGAGCGGTGGGGTTGTTCAGCAGTTTAGAGGGCTGGAGGGGCGCATGGGCGTCCGGGCAGGAATGAGGTCAAAGGAGCTGGCGAAGCTGCCTATGCCGGGCCAGGACCCCGAGCTTTGTCTCACAGCCCAGAGGGCCCAGACAGGCTGGGGCCCTCAGACGGCACCAGATCAGGGGGTCAAAAACTCCTTTCAGACAGCACAAGGAGGAGCTGCAAGAGCTGCAGCAGCTTCCTGAGCCCAGAGACAACCGAGGGGGACAAACAGAATGGACTCATGCCTAAAGAGAGCCTGTGCTTTGATTGAGGCTGTTTGCTCTGTGAGGGTCTTCTCTGCCCCCCTCCGCCGATCCTGGGGGTGGCCATGGGGTGCTCACCTATCACTGTCCTCCTGGATGCCATAGCCGCTCCTCTGGCCCCTCTCCCAGTGGCCCGTGTACTTGCAGGACTGAGGGAGCTGCAGGGCACTCTCCAGGACCCCAAAACCATGCCGCAGGCCCTCCTGGAAGTGGCCCTTGTACACCTCGTCAGTGCCGTGCCTGGGGAGGGTCACCAGAGGCTGGCCCTGCCTCCCAGAGCTCGGCCCAGGGGACGTGCCTGCACCCGGAGCCCACCTACCACCAGGCCAAGGGTCACTTACTCACAGATGCCATAGCCACACATGCTGCCTTCCCGCCAATGGCACTTGTAACAGTCAAACTTGTCCTCAGTGGCCTGGGGCACCAGGCAGATGCCAAAGCTGTCCGTGTGGGTGGGCGGGGAGGGGAGTCAACAGTGGCCCCGGTGCTGACCCAGCAGTGTCCCTGCCTCCAGGGGCTGTCTGTCACTCGGGAGACTCACAGGTGCTCAGCCCAGCTCTTCTTTCTGAGAGCTCCTCTCAGGACAGCCCCTACATCCTGCCCCCATGTACCCTGGGAGCGCCTTCTGGCCCCGGACCACTCCCTCCATGGCCCGCCCACTCTCTGAAGGGCCTCAGTTTCCCTTTTGTACAAAGAAGGGGCTGGACCAGGTGGCCTCTAAGTCCCTGCTGGGGTTTGGGGATCAGGATGGGGCCAGGCTGGGGACGTTGGCAGGGGCGAAACCAGTCTCCTGCCCATACCCCACATCCTGGGCCCAGCCTTACCCGTGCTCCAGGCCCTGGCAGAAACTGCCCACGTGATTCCGCCCGTCCGGCCACTTCAGCGTTCCCCTGGAACACAGGTGAGGTCCACAGGCATCAGGCCCACCAGATCCATCTTTACATGCAGGGGACCCTCGCCAGCATCTGCCACTGACCCTCTCAGAGGCCAGGGCTCCACTCAGACTGGACTCTGCACCCCCCCAGCCCTCTTCTCTGAGCTCTAGGACCCCGAAGGGGCTCTCAGTCCTCTGCCCTGGCACACAGGTCCCGGCAACCTTGAGGGGCCCAGTCCCCACACCCTGTAGGGAGAGTGCTGGAAACGTCCAGGTTCCTTTTTCCCTTAACTGACAGGAAGCTCAGAGCTGAACTTCAAGCCCAAGCCAAGTGCTAATCACCGGGGCTCCCACTGCCCTCCTCTCCCCTTCTGATGTGGTGTGGTCTCATCTGCCTTTTTGTTCCTAAGTGTCCTCAAGCCCTTTCTGACAGTAAAGAATCAGGACGTCAGAACTACAGACGTGCTGTGAGCGGAACCCTGTCGAGTCCCTTCTGCTTTCTGGGCCTTGGTTTCCCCAGCTGCAGCACCGGGTGGGTTCAGGTGGACCTGAAATTTCGGCCAGGCTCACCCTATACCCTGCCCTGAAGGCCTCGGGCAAGTCATGCCAGTCTCAGGCCTGTTTCCACACCTACAGAGTGGGTGACACGGCTCCCCCAGAGCACTCCTGTGAGGACCGGCGAAGACAGGACGTCTGCAAACTGCCCCCCCCCCCCCCCCCCCCCCCCCCGCCGCCACACGGTGGTGGGCACACGTGAGGACTGCTCTCCCACCTCCGGGAACAGACTGCAGGCCCTGCGGGCCGGCCGCCTGACACTGGCCCACGCTCTTGTCTCACAACGTCGAGACTGTGTCCGGCACACACCCACCGTGGGCCAGGTCTTGTCCAAGGAAACTAAAGAGAAACTCAGGGGGACACACAGAACTGACCACGTGACTGCAGGAATGAGAGCCTTTGGCTCATGTCCCGAGACCATGAGGCCCCCATGGGTCCTGCCTGCCCCCAGCCCCTGGGGGAGCCCCGGCCACTCACTTGCCATGAGGCCTGCCCCGGCACCACTCGCCCTCGTAGGCGGCATGGCAGAGCCGACCCTCTGACAGGAAGGTGTACGCCACGGAGCGGCAGGTGGGGGTCTCGGAGGGCTCCAGGCCTGCCCCCAGCACCGGGAAGTCTTTCTTCCCACGGAGGGCCTGGCACACAGCCTGGGTAACCTTCCACCGCCAGACCACCTGACGGGGACAGGGGAAACACAGGACAGGTCACTGCTATGCCCCTCCAGGAAGCCTTCTGGGGTGACTCCAGTGTGACCCCCTCCACCCCCCACCTCCAGCCCCGCCCCTACCACTCGAGGAAGCGCCACCTGCTCCCTGCTGCTCCCCAGGGCCCTCCATCCAGACCAGAGCTCCTGGCCAGTAGTCTCAGGGCCTGCCTGGGGGGGCCAGATGGAACCCCAGGCAGGGACCACCAGGGCCCCAGTGCCGGCTCTACAGAGAGAAACACCTGCCTCTGTGCCGCTCTGAGAGGCGCGGCCCCGGCTCCCTGGCTCGCCCTGACCATAGTCCCCGAGGCCTGGCAGCCCCACGGCACCCCCAGGGTGGTACGCTAGAGCCTAGGCCCCAACCCCCAAGTCATAGTTCACCCACACTCACCTGGTCCTGGGGGTTCTTGGAGGAAAAAAAGAACTCTTCCTCAGGTGTGAGGAGGTGAAACGGGCACCTAGACAGACGGAAGTGACGAGTAGGCCCCAGTTCTGTCCAGGAGGGTGCTGAGGAGGGCCCAAGTCGAAGCCTTGGGGTGTGGGCAGGCTTCACGGGATTGAGGGAGGAAAGGCCTGGGGTGTCATTGGAGGAGGTCGCTCACCCGTCCTGTTCCGGATCCACCCACACCAGCTTCAGGTCAAAGGTGTGGACATTGTGGCCCTGGAAGAAGACAGGGCACAAGTGTTGTCCAGAGCCCAGACCGTCTGGACGCTCACCGACCCTTCAGGCCCAGCCTCGCCCCAGGTGCCAGCCTGCTGGCGCACCCTGGTGTCCCCAGACTGTTCGGTCTGGCACACGCAGCACTGGGTCCCTCACCACCCGGCCTGTGTCCCTCCACCAGGGCAGCTCCTCCAGCTCCCTTCCCAACAAAGGGCCTGGTGGGGAGCTGGGGATCAGCCTCCCCCACTCCCAATCCTGCTCCATCATGACCACCAGAGGGCTCTTCTGGAAACACAGCTCCAGCATCAGCCTCTGCTGGAAACCTCTCTAGGGGTCCTGCTGCTGGGGGGACACAGGCCTCCCGGCTGAGCCCCCCAACTGAGGCCGCAGAGCTCGCCCAGCTGACGTGCCTCGCCTACCCTCTCCACACTCAAACCTTCTCCAGCTAGCACCACCCTCTCCTTCATCTGATGCTCCTTCGACCTGAAATACCACCCTTGCTCTGAAAGCCAGACTGGATGTCCCTTCCTCTGAAGATTTTGTGCAGCAACCTCCCGCCCGGCCCAGGCTAGCCGACCCCTGCCCCACTGCCACAGGAGGGGGAGAAGGCACCAGGCCCAGTGCTGAGGGAGGAGGTTGCACCAGACACAGGCCAGGGACAAGAGGGGGTGCAGCAGAGACGAGGGGACGTGCAAAGGTCCAGAGGTAGGAAAGGGCTCAGCGCACATGAGTGACAGAATCTCTTCGGTGTACCTGGAGCACAGAGTGTGGAGTCAGAAGTGGAGGGGAGCTCAGACCGAATCAGAGCAAGCCCCTAAACCAGGTTTCAGGGCGCACAGGTTTGGGCTGGCCAGGTGGCATCTCCCCCTGTCTGCAGGAGAGTTCCAGACTGACCTTCCAGGGGGCACAGAGGACAGTGCTGTGGCCGTCACAAGGGCAATGTGAGTTCAAGTGGACAAAGCGCAGTCAGGTTACCGGCCACGTCACAACCCCAAGCCCAGGCCTGGCTCTCCCTGGCTTCTGTACACCGAGGGCCCAGGCCCTGCTGCTGCATGAGAGCCTTCTCTAGAAGCCTGCCCATGCCCTGGGTAGGTCCTCCAGCTCTCCTCAGCCTCCACAGGCCACCCAGGACCCCCCACCTACGACCCCTCTCCTATCTGAGGAAGAGACCTGAGCTGTCCGGCATCTGTTCACAATTACCCTGTTTTCCAGATGAGAACCTGAGGTGAAGACATTTACAGGGACCCCAGCAGCCTCTCCGCACCACTCCTGCCTGCTGCCCCCACCCAGCCCTCTGCCTTTCCGCCCCGCCACCTCCCCCACGAGCCCACGTTCTCACTCCCACCTCCTTGTCTCTTTCCCACCTTTTTCAGCCAGACCCCGGGCCCCCACTGTGGCCCCCAGACCTCTGGTCTGCCCCCCCCAACCTGCAGAAGGACGAGGACATCATCGAAGAGCAGCACACGCTCTGCCCGCAGCGGGGCGACCATCACGGGAACGTCCCGGCTGTCCTGCAGGAGCCGGCGAGCAGGGGTGCACAGAGCATCCTGGTGAGGGAGGGGCGGTGCAGGGCTCAGGCACCCATCCAGGATGCAGCCTGCCACTTCACTGCCTGCCTCCACCCCCCACATGCCCCCCCCACTCCCACCACCTCCTGGGGACCCCCAGGTCAGTGACAGACACTGAGGGACGGTGCTGGGGCCCCAGGGTCTGGAGGGTCATTCCCAGCCACCCCAACAGGGTAGCATCACTGTGGCCTCCTTGACACACCTCGAGCTATGGCCCCACCCAAGCCCGTCAACTCTCACCTGGGGTTCCGCAATGCCTGCCTCCCTCTGGCAATTCTTGTCCACTGCTCTCCCCCACCCCACCCCCCCAACCTGTTTTCCTGATTCTCTACCCTGGGCCCGGAGCCTGTCACACCCTCTCAGGGCGCAGGCATTTGTCCCCCCTGCAGGTGCCATGGTGGGCAGGGACGTAGGGATGCAACCTTGTGGTGACATTCCAGGAGACTGGGCCGGTTCTGCTGATTGCTCCTGCCCAGAGGCAGCTCAGGGCCCAGGCCCAGGCCCAGGAGGTGCTCAGCAAATGAGTGAAGATGGCTAGATGGAGGGACTGTGCAACCACCTGGTTCAACCGCCACCCAGCTTCCAGAGGGGGACGCTGCGGCCCAGAGAGCACAGCAAGCAGCTCGAGCAACCCAGCAGGCCCCTGCCTAATGGGACTCACCCTTGGCCGGCTGCTCAGGGTGTGCCAGAGGTCCTGCGTGGCCACAGCCTGGTCCATCGCCTGCCTCAGGAAGGACTGCAGGTTCCCAAAGAGCGAGGCTGAGTGTACCACCAGCGCCCGGGCAGGGTGGCACTGCGGGGGGACAGAGCAGCCAGGGCAGGGGGCTTATCAGAGCCTCCCCCACTTGGTGAGGGCTGCCCCAGCTCTGCATGTAAGCCCAAGTTCACCTTTCCTCCCCACCAGCTCCCCCTCCAGGGAGCTGCCAAGACGCAGGTGCTTGCCGGGGAGTCGGGACCGTTCCACGACCCACCAGCTGGGCCTGTGCCCTGGGCCCTCACACCCAGTATATGGTTCTACGTCAGCTCCCTGGGTCTCTGCCAGCTCCCCCAGGGCAGGGCCAAGAGCCTCAGCCACCCCAGGGCAAATACATGTCCCTTAAAGCCCCCCCAGAACAGAGCCAGGTCCCCAAAACCTGGCTAGGTCCTTCTCAAACCACGGTTCCTGAGGACGGCAGCTGTCCTGAGCCAGGGCCCTATGTCTCCCCACCCCTGGCTTCCCCACAGGCGACACATGCCTGGTGAGCAGTGCCCGGCCACTTACATCCTCAATGGTGTCCCCCAGGCTCAGCAGGAGGTGCACATACTGCTGCACGTGATGGGTGAGAGGCTGGCGGAGGGCCTGGACCAGCGCGGGGCCCACAGAGCCCTCGGAGCTCACCCCCCACAGGAACTGCCGCAGTGTCTTCCGCTGCCCCCGCCAGTACTCGCTGAGTGGAAGGAGGGCCACACACGACTGTCACTGCCCCTCCTCCATCCCTATGCCCACCACCATCGCCTCCCTGCCCAGCCTGAGCCCAAACCTCTCTCCTAGCAGGTCAGTGCACAGCCTGAGTGGCCCTCTTGGAGATTCAATGGCAATATCTCAGGGTTTCAATGGGTTAGTGATTACAACCATCCACCCCAAGCAGGAGTGCTCCCCTCCCCGCCCCAGGGTCACCCTGGCTAGTGGAGTTGGGAGTCTGCTCTCAGCAGGTTTGCCTCCCTCTGAGAGCCCGGAGAGCTCAGGATGAGTCACTGGCAGGGCTGTGACACTCAGGGCTCTGGGGCAGGGCCTCTGCAGCCCCGCCCTCCCAGCCACCCCGCCTACCCAGAGGCTGGCCCCGCCCTCACCTCCTCCGCTTTGCTGCCTTCTGAAAGGCCTGCACAACCACACAGCTGGTGTAGGACTCGATGTACCTGCGGGCAACACAGGGGTTACTCTGCAGGCCCAGCACCCCACTCCAGACTCTGCCCTTGCCCTTCTGGGGTGTCCAGATCCCACTCACCAAGTGGCTGCAGCCCTGGCTTGAGGCACAGGTGCCCTCAGTCCTGCCTGACCCAGTAAGGCAGTTCTAACTCACAGACTTTTTCTTCCTTGCGGGGCCCTGAGGCTCAGGTCTGGGGTGTCTGAGCCGACACCAGGCTGATGCCCAAGCCCACGGGAGGCCAAGCCCAGATGTGTCCCTCCCAAGGCGTGGCTGACCTCAGGTGAGCTCCACCCCAGGTGAGCCCCACCCCAGGTGAGCCCCACCCCAGGCTCAGCCCAAACCTCTGCCCAGCCCTGGCCCATGTGAGCCCGGGACCAGGTGGTACTCTGACCACCCTCCTCGCGGTCTTACTCCATGTGGGCCTGCAGGACGTAGTCGGGCTCGCACAGCAGCAGCACGGACTCCAGGCCCATGGCGTCTGGGTGGCGCAGCCTCTCCCGCAGCGAGTACAGGCTCTTCTCCGTCACTTCCCAGAGCTGCTGGGAGCTCCTCTGCAGCTGCTGCAGGAGTCGCTGGCACTCTCTGCCCTGGGGGTCTGAGGGCTCTGGGGCAGGGCCACAGCCACACTGTGAGGGGTGTGAGGCTGCCCCACCTTCCATGGAGCGCACACAGGCCCCAAGTGGCCACCTCAGGGCCAGCAGCACCCCACAGCCCGGAGATGCAGCCAGGGTTCTGCAACCCTGGGCTCCTTGGGGCGAGACTGAGAGCCTATGTGCCCCTTGAGCGGGCAGGGTGGGGTGGTGAGTAGCACTCTGAGGCATAAGTAGAGGCACTATCCACCTCCTACTGAACAGGAACAGCCCAATGACCTCAGGGTACCCAGCACATTGATGGCCCAAGTCAGCTTCCTGGGACCCAGAATGTGGAGGCTGTGGGGCCCTGCAGTCCCTGCCACTCACAGATGCAAGATAGAGCACTGCCCTGCCCACCCCAGAGGAAGGCACCTGCCCTAGGTCACTTCGCAAGTGAGACTAAGCTGGAGGTAACCGTGCCTCCCTGCCTCGCCCAGGGGTCAGCAAGATAAGAACTCAGCCAGAGAATCCAGGCTTGTGCTCCGGAAGAGGCGGAATTTCATCTCTGGGCACAGCTGGGTCTGGATTAGGATGGGGTTCACGGCCTGGCCCCTCAGGGTCCCCCGGAGAAGAAGCAGCCAGCCACTGGGGGCCAGGACCCCAGTGCCCAGAAGCTGCAGCTCCGAGGGCCCGACAAGGTAAAAACCAGGTCCCTGGGACAGTTTCTGCATCCCCCATCCTCCCCATCGGAGACCTGAGACTCACCAGCCTCCAGCAGGGGCAGGAGGACCCGGCTGTTGATTCGAGCAAGGGTGGCCGAGAAGACCTCCTCCAGCTGCAGCAGGGCCGCCTCCTCAGGGCTGCACATGGCCAGGGGCCGGCCTCAGGGCCTGTGAACGCGTCCGGATTGCAGCGAGACAGCACTGAGCTGCGGGCTCAGTGCCCATCCTCTTGGGTGTGTGCCAGAAGCGAGACCCGTGACCGCCCCCCATCAGAATGGAGCAGTGAAGCCGGGTCACCTCAGAGAGAGTTCCCAGACTGGCCACTGTCCCCTGCCCACCCTCCACCTGGGCCAGGCTGCAGACAGCCTGAAGGAGTGGGGGGCAGGGCTCACAACCGCCAGGGAAGCATCCCTGGCCTGCTTGCTCCCAGGCTCAATCACCCGCCCTGGCTCCAGGACTCAGAGTGACATCTGGAGGGCTCTGACTGAGCCCTCTCTCCACTAAGTCTCTGGAAACAAGGACACGCTGTCCGAGGAGCCCAGCCTTTCTCTAGGCCATGGTTCAGGCCTCCCTGTTTCCCAACAGGGCTGGGTAAGTAAGGAGACATCTGGGGGACTGGGGGGTTCTACTGGAGCCACGGGGGATGGGCAAGAAGTAAAAAGGCAGAGAGGAGGACAAGGCATGCAGGTGGGGGACCATGAGAGCAGCGTCTCACAGGCACAGGCTCTGCAGGTGGCCCACCAAAAGCACCTCAAGTGGCCATGGAGGAACTCAGAGCGAGGGAGTGGTGTCAGTCAGGCGTGGGGACAGCCGCAGAGGACACGGTGCTGAGCAGTGAGACAATGAGGTCAGGGTGCGTGGGGGCCCCACTCTCCATGCCCCTCAACCTGCCTGACCCTGCTGATTGGGTTCTACTCAAGACATGGGCGTGGGCAGGTGGGCTCGAGCCTTTGGACTTCCTGCCCTGGAAAAAAGGACCTTCCAAGCAGGCAGGGATCACCTGGGAATGCAGCCTCCCGACTGGAGGAAGGGGCAGCATGGGGCCTGGGCTCAATCCGAGCCCCACAGCCAGGCCACAGCCTCCCAGTGGACACAGCCCTCTCTCACCAGACCTTGGTGCCCTCACCTGGCAAAGGAGGTCATCTGCCCAGCTCTGCCCTTCCCTGGCGCTGACGCTCTGAGGACGTAGCTGACCTGGGTGGGGCAAGAGACACAATGCAGGCAGCCAGTGATGGGAAAGGGCAGGAAGAAAGGGGTCCCATCCCTCTACATCCATCCCCAAGGAGCCTACAACTCCCAGGACATTGGTCCTGGGGCAGAGTGGCGTGGGCGCCTCGGAACTGTGGCCAAGGGCCAGGGTGGGCCCAGGCATTCCCGCCCCACCTTTCCTGCTCCTGCTGCTTTGGGAGGGCAAGGCCTGTGGGGAGGGACAGGAAGAGGAAGTGGCTGGACGCCCAGCTGCAGCCTTCTCTCTCTGCAGGCCCCTGCAGCAGCCCCAAGAACCCCCACCCAACCCCCAGAGAAGGCAGGCAGGTTGCTCCAGGTCAGCTCAGGCAGGCCAGCAGAGCCCAGCCAAGGAGTCAGGGGTGCGGCAAATACAGCTCAGGCCCATGTGACCCTCACCCATATCTCCAGAAACTGTTGGAATGGAGAGGCCCTTTGGGCGGTGACCTTTCCGCCCTCAGCTGGCAGGCAGCTGGGGTCTGGGCTGCGAGGTGAGGACAGTGGCTAAAGGTGGAGGAAGGAGGGTGCAACCAGGATGGGAGGTGCTGACTGGGAGCCAGATCAGGGTGAGCCAGCGACCTGCAGTAAACACCTCACTGCTGGGAGCCTTAAACACCAGCACCCCCACACTCACCTGGGGGCCTGGCAGCAACCCCGTCCACCAATGCCACACTCAGGATACGGAGCTCTCTGCCCCCCTCTCTGTATCTGGCAGCTGCTCCCCTATCCTGCAGCTATGGCCCATACCTCAGCTGCTCCCACAGGGCCGCCGGGCCCCCTCCCCAGCTGTTCAGCCCGGCCATGCCCTCTCTCATCCAGGGCCCTGCTCCTCTGTGGCCCTCAGTCACCTCCTCTATAAGACAGGGGTCTGACTAGATGAGAGCTTCTCAAGTACTCAGTTCTCCCTAAAAAGGATAAACGGGAGGAAGGGGAGTGGCTCCGGGTTTGGGGACCTGGCCCTCGGCCTCCCTCACCTCGCAGAGCTGCCTGGGGCCCCTCGGCATGAGTCTCACAAACCTGGCTTGCAGACGCTACTCTGGGGCCCTGGGGCCATCCAGGTCTGTGGCCCCAAAGGGGTCTCTAATGCTAGGAAACTGAGTCACACAGACCAGAGGAAAGGCCAGAGGTTAGACAAGGCTGGTGAGGCATGGGTGGGGGAAGGCTGCGGTTGAGGCTGAGGGCCTGGTCTGGTGGCTCCCAGGTTAGTCAGCTTTGGGCTTCATCCCAGAGGTGAGGAGGGTGTGAGGCAGGGGTGAGGCCCTGCAGGAGTATGTATGAGTTTGCATGTGTCTGCAGGGGAGGAACAGGGGAGGTGCTAAACTTTAACAGAAGAGGGACCCAGCAGGAGTCCTCCCCTCTCTCACCCAGCCCCACTCCGATGGCCGTCTTACGTCTTACCCTCTCCCTCCATCCAGGTCTAAGGTTCCCTAGTAGTAGGCTGCACATGATGTACGGATGGGGAAACTGATGCCCAGAAAGGAAGAGGAGAGCCCAGAAACGCTAGCTGTAGGCCTCTGGCTCCCAGTCCCACCAAGCTCACCTGAGCTAGTTGGTTCTGAGAAGCTGGGCAACTCACCTGAGGGCCCACAGCAAGGTCCTGACAGGGCCCAGACTCCTACCTCCCCAGGCAGCCTTAAGGCTCCCCAAGGGTGGGGTAAGCACGGGGCTGGCAGGTCTAGGCACGCCCAGGTGCGTCAGCCGCCTGTCCTGGGTCAGTCTAACCAGCAGCAAGGCCTGCTCTCTCCCCTGCATTCCTGGCTTCTGGCCACAATGGGTCCCTCTCAGGCAAGGTCACTGGGGCCTCCCCTGCCCTCTCCAAAGCCGGGCTCCTCTGACCCCTCAGCCACACCCTGTCAAGGCACCCATTCTGGTATTTCCTGGTCTGGACAGGCAAGGAAGTTCTACTTGCTGTGGAGAACTTTTCCTGGGCTGCCCTGGAGTCCCCTTGATGAACCAGCAGCCCAGAGGTAAACAGCTAGGCTGGGGCTGATCAAGGGCGGGGCCTGGGCCCCCTCTCCCCCTTCCCTCTCCCCAGCATCCCTGCTCTGCCCCTCCGTGCTTCCAAGCTTCTTGTCCTAGAGGCTGCCAGTCGGGTCGCATACTTCACAACTTCCCCTCCTCTCCCTGCCCAGGCACACGCAGACACTGGAGTTTCCCAAACATGGGCTCCTGTTCAACCCCCAGGCACGAGCCCACGCGGTTCTCACCGCAGGCAACGCCAGCCAGCGTCCCCTCCTCCCGGCAGTCTCTCAGGCTAGGTGAGGCCAGGACCCTGCACCGCGGCCCAGACCAAGCCCCAGGGCGATGCGCTCCCCTGCCGAGCCGGGCCCCGGGAGTTGGGAGGGGGGACGGGAGGGGGAAAGGCTGCCCCGAAGCTGCTCCTAAACCCGACCGAGCCGGGTGACCACAGGACAGGGAGGACAAAGCTTTAACTCCGCGGGGTCGGAGGGGACCTTCGGACAAACTGATGTCGCCGGGACCGACCAGCCGTAGAGGGGCTGCGACGCGTCGGCCCGAGGGGGCGCGGAGGCGAAAGTCCCACTGGAGAGAGGCGAGCGCGGAGCAGAAGAGCCCGCCCACAGGCGCGCACCTCCACCGCTCTTACCTGCGTGGCGCCGGGACCCATGCGGGGCGAGCAGGGCGGCGGTATGCTCACCGCCTCCCGCACGCCGCCGCCCGCCACGCCCCTCCGCGCCACGCCCTCGCCACGCCCCACCGCGATTCGCCACGCCCCCCCAGGGGTTGCTCTCACCGGCTGGAAGGGCCCTGCGTGTGAGGCCCAACTAGGAAGAGGTGGGACGTGGCGTCAGTCCGCCCTGCGTCCTAGGTCTCTGCTGAGGTCTCCCTCTGGTGTCCTTCCGGGTCCAAAGGCTCCTGGGACCCAACGAGGAAGACAGCAAGAGGAAGGGGGTGAACTTGACCCTTCCGCCCCCCACCAACTCACTGTCACTCAAGCCACTCAAGCCCAGGCTGTTCTCACTTCCAGGGGCCAGGGCTCCGAGTAAAGCCAGAAGGGGCCTCGGTTTTCTCCTCCCAGCAGGGCCTTCCCGGTCCCCGCTCAGCCCCCTCCCCATCCTGATGTTCTACTGGCTTAGGGTGCAGCCCACGACCTCAACCTTCACCGAGTCACGGAGACCTTCGCAAGCAGAGCCCTGGGTGGGTTTTGTGAAACCTGAGACCGTGAGTGGGGTAAATTGAGGCTGCCCCGCCACCCCTTGGACCAGGCGGCCATGGCCAGCCTCCACTCTTGTCTGTGACCTTGGGGAAGTCCTCCTCCCCCCACTCCTGGGTCTCCACATGGCCTGGTAGAGCATGAAGCCAGTGGTTGTCCACACCAGGGCCTGTGACCTTGAGAAGGGTGGCGTAAGCCTAGTCCCGAGGACCTCTGGGAGGGGGAGGGACCAGGGTCGATGCTTGTAACAAAGGAGCCTACTGTCTGACCTGGTCCCCCTCTGGCTGCTAGGCCAGCTTCCCACCTCTTCCTGTAGCTCACAGTTTCCAGGGGGTGACCAGACTCACTGGGCCACCTCTGCCTCTTCCACTGCTGAAAACACTGAGGCAAAAAGGGCTGTCCAGCGGCAGGCAGTGCAAGAGAAAAAAGGGTGACCCACCAACCCCCTACCGAAGTGTGAGGTGGTGGCAGGCATGTCCCATCCTGCCAGGCTGAAGAGACATCCTGGTGGAGGAGGTGCATGGCCAGTTCCAGGGGTTCCTTAGCAGATGGGCAGGGGCTTGGGAGGTCTGTGGGTCTCCTGGCACGTGAGAGTGGGCAGGCAAGGGGGTCTTTTGGGCTTGGGAGGAAGGGCCAAGGGCTGGAGAGTGTCCGTGGCCACATGGGGAGAAAGCAAGGTCATCCAGGAACCTGTGGTCTCACCACTGGTGACAAATGGGGTAGGCAGAACCCTAAGCAGGAGGGATCTCATCTAGTGCTGGGTGTCTCTGTGACAGCCCTTCCCCTCTCCGGGCCTCAGTTTCCTTATCTGTACCTGTAGCCAAGGAAAGGCAATGCTGCCCAGGCTCAAGCAGGAAGGGAAGGGTCCCATCAGCTTCCTCCCCAGAGTTCAGACTTCCTGTTTAGCCACATCTAAGGGAATTGGAAGACTGGGGGCCAGTCTTCGCTCACCCACTCCCCACCCTCTGGGTGACCTCACGGGCATTGCCAAGTCCAGTTTTATTATCTGCCAAATGGGTTACGACCTGCCCAGCCTCTCTTCCAGCTCGTCCTTGGCTTGGGGCCAGGTAATTTGTAGTGGCCCAGGTAGTGCCCAAAGGACAAGCTCCACTGGGTCCACCTACCCTGGGCCACCTGCAACACAGCCAATCCCGCCCCACCCCCGCACCCCCAGCATACACTCACTTGTGCCAGACTGACCCATTTACTATGGGACTCACTGGCAGGGCCTCAATGTTGCACAAGTCAGGGGCAGCCCTGCACATGGGCACACGTGTGCAGACCATGTACGTGTCCACACGGATGCAGGCTTACACACTGCTCCATGAAATGCACGCTGAGACGCACCCCCAGACACACAGAGGCAAGTGCATGTGTACTCTTGTGCACACAAATGCCTTGGGACACAGGCTTGTGCCTGTGCACTCGCAGGTACCACCCAGGCCCGGCCCAGCCCCAGAGCTATTCTGAGCCGGGCGTGGGGCCAGCAAGGTCAGAGATTGCCAGCTCCCAGCAGGCCCCAGCCGCTTGTCACAGGCCCAGGCTGCCCAGCCCCCACCCCCAGTCCAGGCTAAGTTCAAGGTGCCCCAGAGCCCACCCTGACCCTGACTGAGGGGATCCCTGCTTCCTCCTCCCTGTTCCCTCAGAGCCAAAGCTTAAGCCCTGGAGTTTCGGGCCCCAAGAGAGAACTCTCCACAGTGTCCCCTGCCCCTGCCGACTGACTCTGCTCATGGCTTCCAACCCAGAGGCGCTGGAAGCTGGACTGGGTTCCTGCAGGAAACCCACAAGAGCTAAAAATAGCACACAAGGGACAAGCAGTGTTCCGCAGGCCAGCTTTCATGCTACCAGGCATGGAGGGGACACCGTCTTCCAGGAAAGCCAGGCTGGGGGACCTGGGAGTCCAGAGCTCCCCCACCCCAGACCTGACGGGCCTGACTGGGAGCAGGGTGCAAGGGGACAGAGGAACTGTGTGAGAAGTAGAAACAGTAGCGGACGGTGGGCAGAGCTCGGGGTTAGGGGCTGAGGACCAAGTCTGAAGCCCCGGTTCTTGAGTGTCCTGAGGCAGAACACAACCCCTCTCTGGGCCTCATTTTGTCATGAGTGAACAGGGGAGAGGAGTAAAAAGATGAATAAGCCTTGAGCTCTCATGATGCTCCTCTCGGCATGGTGTTTACTCTGGGAGATGACGGGGTGTTCGTGGAACAAGGTATCATGGGGTTTCTTTCCAGTGTAGAATCCCGCTGTGTGCAGCGAAATGGCAGCGACAACCACAGTGACCAGCACTTACCGAAGGCCGGTGGTGTGCAGGCCCCTCGATCCTGCAGTCACGCCCGTTTTACAGGTGACAGCTGAAGCTCCGAGAGGTGAAATAGCCAACTGAGGACTCCCAGCTGTCAAAGGGATTCCGCCTCAGGAGTCTTAGTTCTAAGCATTAAAGCATCAAAACCTTTAGAAGTTATATAGCATGAAGCTACCAATTTACAAGAAACATAATTTCAAAGTTTAATTACTTAAACTTTCTCTCTGCTAATCTAGTGAATTTTGGATAATACCTTTTTTTTAGTCAACATTTGCCAAAGACATTTAAATAATGCAACTTTCAAATGGTGTTTCTCGTAAACGCGTCGCTTTATACTTCGGAGGTTATTAAAGCTTAAAACTGCACTGGGGCTTCCAGGACAGCCTGGTATTTTAAGTCAGTGTGACCTCAAAGCCTGTGTGACAGTGTTTGATGGTGTGTTTGGGGTGCGGGTGGCAGTGGTGGGGAGCTGGGGTACTTGTGTTGGATAAAAAGCTCTGGGGAAATGTATATGGTAAATGGCACACAGTGAGGCCTCAGCTGCATCTAGGAGCCTGCGGAGGAGTGGAGCCCCCTGGGAGCAGCGGCCGTTTCAGAGGACAGTGGGGACATATGTGATCGTATTCCCTTTCAGATTTCCTCATGGGGCTCACCCTGCTTCTTGGATGGAAAGACAATGATCTTTACGAAAAGAGTGACACCCCGCCCCTCCTGGGCTGAGCCATCCTGTCTGGGAGAGCCAGCCCCCCCCAAAGGTTTGCTCACACCCCCTCCCTCGGCCCTGGGGTGACAGTCTTATCCCCATCACCCCACAGATACAGACATGCAAGTGCAGAGGAGGGATGTTATGCCCGAGGCCACTGTTAGGTCCACTAACCCCAGCCCAGTCCAGCCAAGTCCGCTCTGACCCCATACCCCAAGGGTGACCCCATGTTCCTGGCCGGTCAGTGTGGCTTTCCCTAGCCTGGCCCGTGATGGGTGGCATGAGGAAGTGGGGCACGAACGGAGAGCTGCAGCAAGTGACTCAGGCTCTGGGGGAATCCCTGTGTGCCTGGCCAGGGCAAGCCTGGGGAGGGTGGGGTGGCCCAGCACACCCGGTCCCCCAGACACCGCCACCCACTGGGGAGGGTCTGCTTGAGGGGCCCCCGGGCCAGCCATCCCTGCCAGTGGCTCTCGCGTTTCCCTTCCTGCCCTGTCATCTCCCAGGCCGGACACCTGTGCGCGTCTAAGGCTGGCCTTCTGACCTCCGCTGCATCGGCATTGGTCCTTGCTCACCTATGGCCCCTCCCAGCAAGAGCCCCACGAGGCTCTGGATCTGTAGGGTTCCCGGTTCTGAGGGTGGGCCCAAGGCCCAAAGCACCCCAGCCTGCTGGGGGTCAACATCGGAGCTGCTCCTCCAGCAATCGGCAGGTGGGAGGTGAATAATAATGGGAGGAAGGAAGGAAAGGAGGAGGGAAGGGAGGGAGGGAGGGAGGGTGGGGAGAGGAAGGAAGATAAAGCAGAAGAGGCTGCCCACTCCTCCTCCACAGTCCTTTCCAGGTCCCACAGCCCCTCAGAGCCTCCCTCCCTCCTCCCCTGCACCCATGGGTTGTCAGGGCTCACCCTGGGGTCAGGACCACAGTGAGATGTGGGCCAGGTTCAGTGTGAGGTCAGGGTCAGGGCTCAGCTTTGGCAGAGGCTGAGGGTCAGCCAGAGTCCGCCTTTCCCGGGGAGCCTACCCTGTCCTGCTAGCTGCAGATGCCGGCTCCTTCAGGAACCTTCCACAGCACCCACAGCTGGCAGCTCTGACCATGCTACCCCCTGTTCCCCATCCCCCACCCCAGCTCTGGTGTCCAGGGTGACCAGAGCCGCCTCTGGGCAGAAAGCCAGCCCAGAAAGCCCAGGACATCCCTGAGCGCCTGTCACCATGGCAACCTGCCTGCCATGCCCCCTTCCACCTAGGTCCAGTACAGTGTTTCAAATTCAGAACGTCAAAGTGGGAAGGGCCTCCTAGATCAAGAGATTCCAGCCCCTCCCTTTACCCCAGATGGAGAAACTGAGGCCCAGTGGGGAAGGGAGGGTGGGAGGGTGGGAGGGTGGGCCCTCGTCCGACCGTCCAGGTCGGGGGGGGGGGGGGGGGGTGGTCTGGAGACTGATCCTCCCTGGAGGGGGCGGGCCCTTCACCGGCTCTGCTGTGGGGCAGGCGGCACAGCAACCAGACACCAGCGATGAATAAATGATGCTCACTCGCAGCCTGCGACCATATCGCCACCGTCGAGCGCCAGCTGGCCAGGGGACCGTCACCGGGCCTCCAGGCATCGCTGGGCTCCCAGACCTGCGGACCTGAACCGCAGGCGGCGCAAAGATGGTGGCCGGGCGGCGGCCGGGTGCGGGGCCCCTCTGGGCGCTGGGCGGCGCTGCGCTGGGGGTCTGCCTCGCGGGGGTCGCCGGGCAACTGGTGGAGGTGAGACCTGGCGGGGGTGGGGGCGGCTCAGGGGGGGCAGTCACCGTCCAGGCGGAGGATGGGGTGGGGGGCCTTTCTGACTGGGAACTGCGTTTTCCTTTCCTCTCGCCCTGGGAGACCTGGCTTAATGAGGTGACCTGCCCCAAACGCTTGCAGGCTGTGGGGAGACAGCCGCCACCCAGAGGGCCCTGGTGTGATGGGAGGGCGCAGCTCCTCACTTCAAGGACGTGGGTCTGATGGAGGACACTCACCCTGACCTGACCTTAAGGGTTCCCTATCTGACTGGGGGATACGGGGGTACCGGCCTGATGGGGTCACTCAGCACCTCTCCTCTAGACTCCAGGTCTGATGAGGGCCCTGGGGAGAGGGGATGCATAGTCCTCTAGTCTGATAGGGAGACCTAGTTCCTGATCATAGCATCTGCTAAGGAAACAGCTTCTGCCTCTGAAGACTCCGCAGGGTCCCCTGTCCAGTGGAGCCAACGCAGCCTTGGGAAGCAGGTGGGAGTATCCCAAGCTGGAGGCTGGTGACAGGTGTGAGGAGACCCTCTATAAAGCAGTCACAGGTTGAGTCGGACTGCCTGCTGAGCCTTCTGCCCTGCAGGGGAGGGGCAGGCAGGGCAGGACTCCGGGGCTTAGGCTCTGTCTTGGTCCTGGTGATAGCATGGAGCTAGTAGAAGTTTCTAGAAGGAGAGCATCGTGATGAGTCCTGGTTTGGACGGGAGAGAATAAATCGGGAAAAGGCACATTATTGGGAGAACTGGGAAGAGCTCTGAGAGTGCCCAGGAAGAGGGGAGGGAGATGACTGGGTGGTTGGCTGGGAGCCTGGCTGGGGCCAGGAAGGGCTGAAAGGGGCAGACTGGGGACCACCTACAGCCTCCCTGACCTCTCTGTACCCCATTGCTGCTGAGCCAGGAAGGGGTGCCAAAGAGGCAGACCAGACCCAGAATTCTGGAGCATGAGGCCAAGAAGCAGGGCCAGGAAGGTGTGAGGGATGGAGCCTAGCAAGCAGAGTGCAGAGAGAGCAGGGAGGCACCCAGGAGAGCCCTGAAGTGGCAGGTGAAGGGGACAGGATGGGAGAGGAAGGACAGAGCCTTATCCTGGGGGCCTGAGGGGACACAGCCCTGAACTGAAGGGTCTGAGGGGTATGGGTGGGACAGAGCCCTGCAGTCCAATGCTAGCCTGATGCCTGATGCTGCTGCTGTCCGGGGGTGTGATCACTGGAGTCAGATGTCAGCTCCAGTGTCCCTGTAAGGGGAGCCCGGCTGGCCTGAGCCCCATGGAGTGTATTTGGGCCCCTCACTGGCTGTCCTGAGGCCTCAGGTACAGAAACCGAGCTGGCCTGGGGGCAGGAGGGCCTGGGGATGGGTGGAGGAGTGAGTCAGTTCTGAGCTGAAGACTCTTCCCAGCCCCCAGGAGCACGTCTTCTCCCAGCTCATTAAGGGAAATTGCATTTGGGGTCCATCTGACTGCTATCATCCGACAGCCTGTGCCAGGGTCTGGCTGAGCCCAGGGGATCCAGGGAAGCACGAGAAAGATGGTCCATGGCACCGCCCATCCCCACCCTCCAGGCTTCACTCTGCTAGGCTGCGAGGCTCTGATGAAGGCCAGGACCTCCAGAATTCAGAGTTCAGACCTCCAGCAGTGCAGCCACAAGGAGACGCCACACAGCTACCCATTACCCTCTACCCCAGCCCTGGCCACCGCCCTGACGCTACTGAGGCGTGCTGACCACACCCACAAACATGTACCTGACCATGTGCGCCCCGCCCCCATGTGCACCTTAAACCACACATGTGCCTGACCCTACATACGTTCAGTACCAGCTCCAGTTCACCTGGTTAAGAGAAAGGAGCCGGGAATCACGTACCAACCCCGGCACAAAGATCCTCTGGGTTACCTGGGACCCATCACCTCCAAGTGTCCCCAACACATGCTGAAGGGTTTTTATTGGATGAGGAAGTGCCTGGCTGTGGGAGGTACCCAGGTCTTGCTGGCAGCCCAGGGGACAGACCGTGGGCTGCCCTTCCTTCCCTGAGAGCCAGAGAGACCCCTAGGTGTGTCCTTGTCTGCTTAGCCAGAGGGCCTATTGCAGAGATGTCCAGGTTCCTCTCTCCTTCTAAGCACTGATTCCCATCTACTCTCCTCAGCCAAACTTGGTGACAGAGGTCATATCCCTGTCAGTCCCACAGGTCAGGGACCGGTCTTGATCAGACCCCCCACCCCACCCCAGGGCAGGGCCTTGTCCCACTGGGAAGGCAGGAGGTGACTGGCGAGGCTCTGCTCAGACTTGCTCCAGCCATGCTTACATCTTTTGGCCTCCAGGTGTCGCTGCTGGACTGTGAACAAATTATCTGGTCCTGTCCTGTAAAGGCTGTGCTTGCCTGCTGGCCAGAGGCAGTGACTCTGGCAGGGGAGGCGATTGTTGAGGTCACCTGCTGGGGGTCTGGCCAGGTGGCAGAGTCTCAGGCCCACCCCATTCTGAGGGTACCTGAGAGCACAGTCCAAAGGGCAGCTCAGGCCTTGCCTTGTCTCTGGCCTTGGTCCTGAGTCCCCATCTGCCTGTGGGGGCCCCAACTAGAGCAGGAGGAGAGACCCACAGGCTGACTAAAGGGGCCTCGAACCTGATGGGGGCAGGCTGTTCCCTTTTGTCCCCTTGGGCCTTGGTTTTCCCAAGCACCAACCACCTTGCAGTTCAAGTCCCGGCTCCATGGGGCTCTGCTCCCTTCTCTTGCTTTAAATTGGAAACTCCCCAAGGTCTAGGGCATTGGTCGTGATTCTAGAAGATTCTGAAATGCTTGCGCTGAGTCCTTGCTGAGACCTGGGTCTCTCTCAGCCCAGTCCCAGCCCAGTCCCACCCCCGGCCTCTGCCCAGCTCACTGCCCTCTCTCCCCACCCACAGCCCAGCACGGCTCCGCCCAAGCCCAAGCCACCCCCATTGACCAAGGAGACGGTGGTGTTCTGGGACATGCGCCTGTGGCACGTGGTGGGCATCTTCTCGCTCTTCGTGTTGTCCATCAGTGAGTAGCTGACCTCACCTGCCCGACACACACAGTGAGAACTCAGCACCCCTGCCGCCAGCACCACCCCCAGGGGCTCAGGGCAGCGATTCCGGGCAGTGCGCGCAGGCCAGGCGCCCGCAAGAGGCCCGCTGCGGTTGCTGGCACCTCCCGATCCACACAAAGTCCCTGTGGAGGACTGACAGGCTGGTGGCGACCTGAAGTATTCTCCCCAGCCGGGGATGCAGCCACATGGCAATTACAGTAATTACAGGGGACTCCAGGAACCAGGACGAGGACGTGTCATTTTTCCCTATAGCGGGCCTCCTGATGCTTTTCCTGCCATTTGGCCAGCTTAAAGGGCCCACACCCAAGGTCCCCAGCAAGGCCACCCTGGCTGCAGCTCAGCCCAGAGGCTCCCCAGATGCCCAGCAGATGTGTCTCCCAGGCTGCAGACTCTGCCTTGTCAAACACCATTGCCCCGAATGACTCACACCCACCTCAGCTAAAAGCAGAAGATCCCTTCTCTCCCGGGACCGGGCACCCCGCTTTCAGTCTTGCTTCTTGGGCCAGGGTCTGGAGCTGGGTGGCGGGGGCAGAGAGATGCCAGCTGGGGTGGGCCGCATGGCACTGAGTGAGGAGTTTCCTACAGGCCAAAGGCAGTGGGCAGCAGCCCCCGCAAAAGCTGCAGAGAGGAGGGGTCCTGGAGCTGCCCGTGGGGGAGCATGGGTGGGGCTTCCCGGGGGGCTGCTGGAAAGGCGCTCCAGGCGGAAGGGATGGCGCGGGCACAGGTCTCAGCTAGCCCCTGCAGGACCTTTACAGAGGGCAGCCTGGGTCCGGGCTAAAGCGGCATTTAAGTCCCAGCAGGAACCATCCCAGATGAGGTCCCCTGAGGGCAAGCCCCCCCCCCCCCCCCCCGCCGCAGATGTGGGGCCCCAAGGGTGACAGGACACCTGATTTGCATGTGCTTCTCCGGGCACCAGAAGTGCCCTCCCTCTGAGAGAACATCCACCCCTCTAACCACCCCCCCACCCTTGCTTCTTGCCAGGGTGAATCAGACCAGGCGAGGCCCGATTGCTTCTCAGAACAGCATCTGGGCAAGAGGCTGCGCTGTGCTCCTAGCCAAGGCTGAAGCCCAGTCAGGCCGCTGGGTGGGGGCCCCATAGACAGACAGGCGTGGCTCCAGTGTCCACGGAGGGGCTCCCCGCACCAGCAGGCAGGGTGGGGGCGGCATCTGCCCTGCAGGGCCACAGGAGCAGTCTAGGGTGCGGGTACAGGGGGCAGCTCTGGGACACCCTGGGGAGCAGGGGTGAGGGCTTGGTGAGGCCTCAGAACACACAAGGGCCTCTCTGGGGCTCTGCTCGGCCCCACGTGGTGGAGGTACCTGGGGCCCAAATTGGCACTGGGACTTCAACCACGCAGACCGACCCCACTCCTCACCCCATTTCCTAGAAAAGGTAAGGGACGGTCCCAAAGGCCCCTGAGCCGCAGAGCAGCACTGGTTACCTCCACATAGGGCCCCAGGGAGCCGGGATGGCACAGCCTGTCTCCTGAGAAGGAGACAGCTTTCCTGCTCCCGGGTCCACGTGGGTCTGGGAGGTGCAGCTGCTACAGGATCATCACCCCAGGCCCGTGTGAAGAGCGGCTGGGACTGGGTGGGGTGCCTCTGGGGGTCTCCTCAGCCTGGGGCCTTGTATCCTAAGCCCCTGCCTGGCCCTGGAACTCAGTCCAAGACACTGCCTGGAGATAGGGGCCAGTTTTGAGCCCTGCCCTGTCCTCCAGGGACTGCCCCTGGGACTCCCTTGAAGCCCAGGCCTGCCAGTTCTGGGAGCAGTCCTCCTGGAGAGCCCCCGAGCCTGCACAGTCCCACAGAGGTGCCCCATGGGTGGCTGGAAGAGGCAGCCCAAGCCAGTAGGGTTGAGTTGGGAGACCCGTGGGCATTGGGTGTACACACCAGGGTCTAGAGAAGACCAGGACCCAGGGTTTGGGGTCAGAAAGGCCTGCTGTCTGCTCAGGCCTCCCCACAGACAGCAGAGTCCCCTCAGACCCGCTGTTAGGGCTCATGCAGCCCCCTCCCCACAGTGACCCTGGAGGCTATTGCCCGCCCCATCCATTCATTCAGGGGTCCAGTCTTGTCCTCAGCAGCTAAGGTTTTGAGACTAACTTTCTCACCCATTCATTCATTTTTTTTTTCTTTCATGGTGTGAGTCTGGGTGAGACTCAGCGGGGCCATAATGTGTGGCCAAAGTTGCACAAGATGCCTCCAGACGGTGCTCCAGCCCCGGCCACGTAGGTCTGAACCACCTTCCCCAAAATATGCCCGGCTTATCCTGCCTGGCCTTCCTGTTTCCAGGAGTCTGCCAAAAAGTCATGTCTGGTCATCTGATTTATAATAGGAAGTAGCTCCATCCCGTCTCCTGAGGCTGGGGTCAAGGTGGTCAGACTCGGAGTCGGGGGGTGGGGCTCAGAAAAATAAACTCAGTCCAACCAGGCCTGGCAGCCCTGCCCTGCCCTGCCGTGCCCCTCACCAGACTGGCCTGCCCCATGCCCTGGCCCGGCTAGCGTGGGCGCAGCCGCCCTCAGCAGGAAAACCACCCCTAGAATAACTGTCTGAGGTGAACGCCCCAGGGCAGGTCTGAGCCCTCTCAGCTGTCACCGGCAGGCGGAGCCCAGGCTGGGCCTCTGGGAGGCTGAGGAGGGTGCACCTACGTCCCCTGGGGTCTGAGCCTGTGCTGGCTCTGCTCTTAGGGGCCTCGGGAAGACACGCTAGGATGCACACAGAGCCCACAGGCCTGGGTTGGGGGCACAGGGCACCTCCAGGAAGCAGTGGCTTGAGTGCAGCCGTCTTTCCTGCTCTCCAGGAACTCTCAGTCCTGAGGGTCCAGGATCGGCAACAGGCCCGGCCCGGTGCCAAACGAAAATGTGAGACCCCTGTTCAAAACGATTAGCACTTTCAGAACAGTGAGAGCGGAGCATTCCCCCAAGCACCAGGCCCTTCTCAGAGCGGGGCGCTGTGTGAGTGCACGAAGCCAGCCCGCTCAGGAGAGAGCTTTAAAATCCCGGGGACCACCAGGGTTTTGTCACAGTGCAGAGCCTCCTGGCCCAGCCTCTTAGGTGAGACACACCTAGCTAGATGAGGAGATGCACCTGAAGTCTGGGGACCTTCCTGGGTGTCTGAGCTCTGGCCCCGGCCAAGCCAACTCTATCCCCACTCCAGTTATCACTCTGTGCTGTGTTTTCAACTGCCGTGTGCCTCGGACCCGGAAGGAGATCGAGGCCCGGTACCTGCAGCGAAAGGCAGCCAAGATGTACACCGACAAACTGGAGACGGTGCCACCCCTTGATGAGCTCACAGAAGTCCCTGGAGGTGAGCAAGTCAGGGCCACCAGCCCCGCCACCACCTGACCCTGGCGAGCCAGCTGGTCCCTCAGACCTGCCATACGGTAGATTCAGGGAGGGAACCCAGCTCTGTCCCTGGACACCAGAGGACAAAAGTTGGTCAGAGGGAGGCAGGTAAAACAAGGAGGTATCGTGCAGCGGGGAGAGGTATGGGAGGAAGAAGGAAGTGGAGGGCTGGACGTGGGAGGCTGTGGTGCAAGCCTTTGGATGCTAGTCACTCTGGCCACGCGTCTCTTTGCCCCACAGATGATAAGAAGAAGAAAAAGAAAAAGGACAGTGTGGACACAGTGGCCATCAAGGTAGAGGAGGATGAGAAGAACGAAGCCAAGAAGAAGGGAGAGAAATGAGGACAGCTTCCTGGAAGAAGCAGCTGGGGCTGGCAGGCCTGGGGCTTGAGTCCTGGCCAGGGTCCAGGCGTCTTGGACTGTGAGCTCATCCATGGACCACAGAGGTTGTAGGACATCCTCTCTGCTCAGAGGGAGTTGCTGAGGCCCATGGTCACGTCCTTATGGCCAATCAGGGGCAGGGATGAGACTGCAAGTATCCTGCCTCCCAACCCAGACTCCGCTCCTCTCACCCCAGCCTCGTGGCCGTGCAGCAAAGTTGGTCTAGGGCCACTGTCCCCCTGCAGATCCAGAGCAGCCTCCCCCTCACCCCACCCCCAGACATGGCTCTGTCCCACCCTTTGGCCAGACACAGCAGTGGTTCTATAGGGTCGATGGGAGGTGGGTTCACTTGGAGAAGGGCGCGTGAACTGGATGCTCGCCAAGACGCTGTGGCAGCAGGGGGCTCTCAGACTTGGCTGGATAGCAGTCCTGGGGCCGAGGGGTCTGGCCCGAGCCTGGCAGGGGTTCTGGCCTCGTGGGGTGAGCAGAGGTGGCCAGAAGCAGGAGCACCCCCAGCCCAGCCGACCAAGCTCCTGGCAGTGGCATGCACTTAGTTTACACGTTGTGATGGAGCTGAGGCTGCTGGGAGGCCAACATGAGGCTCCAGGACTCAGGGCTGCGGCTGCCGGGGTGAGGGTGAGGTCACAGGCACAAGACGGAGGCCAGCGGGCCAGGGGGAGAAGGGAAGAAAGCTGGCACCTGGACCCCATCTTAGGAATCCAGGGAATATTTGAGCAGGGGTGGGGGGCGGCCCTTGGGCTGCTTGGGGACCCTTTCTCTGCTCAGCTGTGGCAGAAGGGGTCAGGGCCCTGCAGGATCACCAAAGAGGGCAGCTCCTCCTATGAAGCGTTCTCAACGACAGCGCCTAAAAGGATCACTGCTGACAGGAAGGTGCAAAGGCCCCGGGGAGACTGGACCCACTAGGATGAGAGGTGCACAGAGGGGCTTCCAGGGGGCAGCGAGCAATAGCTGAGGCCTTCAGACCTGGGCCTGGAGACTAAGGAGACACCAGAGGTGTCAGAGCCAGGGGAGCTGTTGGAAAAGCCCCTGCTGTCCTGTACCCCGCAGAGGTTTGTAAATAAAGCTTAGTGCCTTTTCATACCCGAATGACCAGGAGTGACCCCTCCAGACAAGACACCCTTTTCTGGAGCATGTATGTGAAGGCTGACGCAGCCACTAGTGATAGGTGCCGGAGGCCAGGCCGAAGGTCCCTCCCCTGACTTTTCTCCAATCCTGAATTAGGATGAGCTGGAGGGAGAGATGGTGACCGAGAGGCAGAGGGGCAGCTCCCTCCAGTTGGGCACAGCCGAGGCAGGGCCTCAGGGCTTGGGGAGCAGCTGGCTCTCCCTTCCCCTCCCCTTCTCCCCTTGGTTTCCTATGGGCCTCTGATGGCCTGAGCCCAGTGCTGGGGACACACATGAGTCAAACCTGGCTCCTGACCAGGAGCAGTGAAGGGGCAGAGGGTTGTGGCAAAGGTCTTTCTGCCCCTACAGACCAGGGCCCTCCTGTGTGGATGGGCAGCAGGTGCCCAGAGAAGCAGGGGCCACTTGAAGTCAGAGGAGCAGCTGATAAAGCCTGGGGAGCCCAGGCTCAGGCTCCCTGACCTCTGACCTGGGGCCCCCAGTAGCCCTTTATGGACCAGCAGGGCTGCTGATGGTGGGGACGATTTCGGACCCCAGTGGGCACCTGCCCCAGTCTCCAGGGAGATGGTGGCGCTGGAAGGTCAGAGTCCACTACGGTGCTTCAAGGCAACGACAGGGTGTGTTGCAGCCACTTGCCAGGAGACGGGCTAAAGTCAAGCAGAGCCTGACTCCCACTAACGTGGTCCAGAAAGAACACACTCAGTTCCCTGGCCTACACAGAGCGACGCCCCCACCCAGCCTCACGCTGTGTTCTGGCAGCACCGTCTTCAGCCTGGGCAGTATCCTCCGACACGGATGGCATCCCTGCACACGCACTCCCACCGCCTTCTGCAGGAGCCACCCCCGACCTCAGCATGGAGGCGATCCTGGGCCTCGACACTGAAAAAATGCCGGAGTCCCCACCACACCCCATCTGGTTCAGTCACCTCCCTCTGGAGCGGGCCCAGGGAGTGAGGGGCCTCCAAGGCCCAAGGAAGAGGAGGCGTGGGGAAAGAACTGTTTAATTGAGCACCTAGCCCCTGCCCTGCCTTGTGGGGACGGGAGAGTGGCACCACAGCGTTCTGGATACGGAGGGTGAGGGGGTCCCCAGGGACAGCCGAGAGGGTCAGTGGGCAGCCAGGAGGCTAAGGGGCAGCGGCAGTGCCAGAAGCAGAGCCCCGGACGGGGTGGGCAGAGCCTGCCCACTCATGCGCTCCCAGATCCAGTGTTTGTAGGAGGAGACACGCAGGTAGATGGGTGGGGCCTCCTTCTCTCCGCAGCCTGGGCCCCAGCTCACCATTCCCACCAAGTACCACGTGTTCTCCACAGGACAGGACAGGGGCTCCCCACTTAACTCCTGTGGGGGGAAGGGGGGAGCAAAAGGGTCAGGGAGGCTAGATGTGGCCTGAGGGAGACGTGACCCAGCTCAAGGGCCAACAGGGTGCCCCCACACCAGATCTTCCCCACAGTCCCCAAGTGTCACATGGCTGAGGAGGACCCAGAAGACCTTCTGCAGAGGGCTTCATCTTCCTTCTCTCTGGTGCCAGTCCTCCATCCCCCCTTCTTTAACCCACCCTCCTCCTCTTCCATTCTCTCACTGCCCCCTCTCCCACCAGAACCCCATCTCTCTCCCCCACCCCTCCTCCTCTTCCCCATCTTCCTGCTCCATCACCCCGCTCGTCCCCTCCTCCCCTCCTCCCCCGTGCCCCTCGCCCGGTCCTGGCCAGGTGCTGCGGAAGTCGGCAGGCAGGGGCACGGGGCTCACATAGCAGAACTGTTCCCGGTCGGCGTCTTCTGCACACAGCATCTGGGAGTTCACGATCCGAATCACCAAGGGGATTTTGGAGAACTTGTGGTAGAAGCCATCACACTGCTTGCTGTTCAGGATGGTCACATCCTTCTCCTGAATGGTCTGGGATTGGGGCCATTTGCCTGTGGGACAGGGGCCCCACTCAGGCTCGGTGGCTCCACTGCTGCCCACTGCCAACGGCCTTGTCACCGACCTCCCTTGGCTCCTTGCCACTCCTCCAGCCTCTTCTACCTGCCACACAGCAGCCCTGGAGGTCTCTCCAGGTTCAGCCCACCTGCCATGCCAGTGGACTTTTCCCAAGCACCCCTGGAGATAGAGACCTTGGGGCAGGCTGCCCACCATCTGGCCTTGCTGGGCCTCACTTCCTGCAGAGCCCATTCCTGCTTCAGTGTCTGGTCTTTGCCTTTCCTTCTACCCCGAATGCCTACCAAGCCCCCCACCCTGGTCCAAACCCCTCCTTTTCTTCAAGCCCTCCTCACAGGCCTCTCTCCCCGCTGAGCTTGCCAGACACCCCTCCCTGGGTCCCAGGCACTGCTTCCCCCCTCCCCTCCTCCTGTCTCTGCCTCTAGCCTGAGAACCCAGGAGACAGGAGACTTCCGGCCATTCCAAGCCATTCCCCAGACAGGCCATGACAGGGAAGACCAAAAAGCCACCCCCCTCCCCTGGGCTGGCGCCCCTGCAGGGTGTTTTTAGGTAAGTTGGCTCAAGGCTACAGGGAAGGCCAGGTTTCTGGAGGGAAATGATAGGGGTCCCAGAAGGGAGTGGATGTTCCCGGGGCACGTGAGGAAATGGACCCTCAGGTGACCTGGGACAACACCCCTGCTCTTTGGGCCTTGCTCCTCAATCGGGATGACATTGGATTGAGGACCACTGGGGGCACCCGGAGTGACTCCCAACCTCTGGGTGCAGACCATCCTTGGCCGGCCATAAGGGGCTTCTCTGGGGAGCTCTTCACAGACACAGAACCCCGCCCCTCTCACTTCAGAGGATCTGCTTCAAGCTATGGCCACCCTGGGACGGTGCGGACAGTACACACTTCCTCTGGGCCCCTTCTGCCCCAAGGATGTCCCGTTTATAAGCCGTGGCCCGGGTCCCAGTGTTCGCTGCAATCAGTCTCTGTCCCCTAAGGCCTGAATGACCATGGGGTGCTCACCACTGAAACCCTCCAGGGGAAGGAGACCCTGGGTATGAGAGCCTGACAGGAAGGGCAGGGCAGGGGACTGGTGGGAACAATGCCTCAGACAGGTCTGTCCCCGGAAGGCCCCAGCCTGTGCCCAGGCCCTCTCCCACACCACCCACCTGGTCTGGGGAGGCTGCGACTCACCGTTCACCTTAGGGAGTCCCCAGCCCGTCACGGTACAGAGGGAGCGGTCCTTCACCACGTGCTCCATGTCGGGCAGGCAGATGGGCCAGACGTACTTGCTGAACGTGAGCGCCCACCGCAACTGGAGGAGGGCGATGTTGTGGGCCTGGCCAACCCAGGACCACAAGCGACGGGGCCGGAAGCGTCTGTTCACGATGACCTGGTGCACCGGGACGTCGGAGGCAGTCTGAGCCATCTGGTCCATCTTGGGGCTCCCCACCCGTACTGAATAGCTAGCATCCTTCCTAGGGGAACCACCAAGGGAGTCTGCCATCAGTTCTGGCGCCCCGCCCAGCCTCCACCCCACTGCTGCCCTCTGGGAAGATCCAGGCAGGCCACCCACCCGCTGCAAGCCCAGAGCCTACCCCTCACAACAGGTGGGTCAGGGCCCTGCACAGTGTGGTCATGTCCTCAGAACCACCCTTCATCTTTATGGAGGGGAAACCAAGGCTCAGAGAAACCCAGTGACCAGCTCAAAACTACACAGCTAGGAAGTGAGGGAGGCAGGATGTGGACACAGCTTTATCTGTTTCCAAACTCTGGTTCTGTCCAGTGCTCCGTGCTGGGCCCCAGAAGTGACAGGGACCCCCATGCAATCAGCCCAGGCCTCACCCTCTGGCCTCCTTTCCCAGCATGCCCCTGGAGTCTCTGTCAACTGCTAGGCTTGAACCAATTCTGCCCCATCAGCCCTGAGAGATGCTGCCCTCAGGCCATGCCCCTGGCACCAGAACGTGGGCACACCTTCTCTCTTTTCCCCACACTGAGCATCTCTTTTCCTGTCTGTCTTTCCAGCAACCTGAGAGAAGTGATCTGTCCCCTCTCTGCCCCCAGTGCCCGGGCCAGGGTCTGGCTTCCAAGGAGTGTCAAAGGCTGTTGGTTAAATGAAGGAAGGAACATGTAAGTGAAGCAAAGGGTATGGAATGAAAGAATTAGGCCATTCTCTCTGTGGATAGAGGGAAGGAGGCCTGGACAACGGCTTCCAAGCCCCCATTTCCTGTCTGTGGAAGACTGCACAGGACCAAGGGGCGAGGGGAGGGGGGCAAGCTCCCGCTCCCAGGAAAGAATCTGTACAACTCAGCCCCCACCTGCTTGGAGCTCCGCCAAGGGCACAGCTGCTACCGAAGGGCCAGCTGGAGGGAAGACTGGGCCCCACGTGGCTCCAAATGGCTCTCCACCCACCCACCCAGGCCCCAACTCACTGTATCAGGCAGTGGGCCACGGTCAGCACCCACTGGGAGGCAATGAGGGTGCCTGCACAGATGTGTGTGCCATTGGCCCGCACGCTGACCATCCACGGCCACCGTCGAGCCACAGCCTCTGGGTCCCTGAGGGTGGGGTCCTGCTCCTGGGACATACCACAGGCTGAGGAGGAAGGGGAGAGCTTGATGAGGGAGAGGACCTTCCAGCCACATGCCATGGCACCTTCCCTTCCCCTGCCCTCGGCCCGATCCCCCACCTCTCCAGCCTCTGGCCGGAAACTGTCCAATGACTCTCCTTCCCACTGGTCATCCCACAACAGTGCTGTTTGTCCCCATGTGGACTGGGGTGTCTGACCTCAGAATGGCCTCAGCGCTCCCCAGATGTCCCTCTCCCTATCCGCACTGCCAGGGCCCCAGATCATTCCCACTGGCCCCTTAGTCCTGGCCAGAACCTTCACACACTCATCTATGTTTCCCCCTGGCCCCCTGCTTCAGCCCAGGCAGATCCCTCTCCCTCCTCCGGAGCCCCCTGCAGTGATTCAGAGAAAGAGAGGCAGATGACCCAACAGGAAAACCGGCCATGTGCATGAACAGACACAGCCTGGAGAGGACACCCCCCACAGCCGTGACCAGCAGGGAGCCCCATCAGCACTCAGGGAGGGTGGGCCTGAATCACAGTGAGGCTCCTCCCACTCCACACACCTGCCAGGCTAGACTACCAGCCCCTGCTCCCAGGTGGTGGGGGGGACTCTCCCTGCAGACTGCCCACTCTGCTGGAGGGGTGTCAGTGGGTGCAGGCTCCTTGGAAAAGATTTTGAACCGCAAATGCACACAAGCCAACATCACGGAAGCCCCACTCCCTGGTGTGTTCCAAAGGGATCAGTGGCTTGTGAAACCGGAGTAGGTGGGCCACGAGCAGCGTTGTAAATGCTAACACAGGAGAATACGGGCAGAGCACTGCTGCGTCCTGTGTGTGAGGCCGGGGGTGGCGGTTAAGTCCTGTGGACTGAGTTCCAGGACAAGGAGTATTTCCCTCTGGGTCTCAGTTACACATGCCTGAAAGCCACGGCTCAAGACAACGCTGGCGTGTGTGCCCTAGGACACCCACAGGAGGGCTCCCTGGAAGCTATGCTGCAGACCCCCACCCCCGCAGTCCGTGTCTGGGAGCCAGGGGCACTTCCTGTGCCTTCTACCTCACCGGGATGGGAGGGCTGACCCATAACAGATGCTCGTGCAACACTTGTCCGCTGGGATCAAAGGTTCGGAAGACTCCTCCAAGCCCCCTCCCGGATGGAGTGAGTCCACAGTACTCACTGAGTGGTATGACTTGAGAATCAGGGCTCTCGGTGGTCGGCAGGGTCAAGGTCGGCAGGGTCAAGGTCGGCAACAGCGTGGTAGGGGCCTGCCGGGGGAGGCGAGGCCCACCTGAGGGACAGGTGGCACTGGGGGCACAGGGGGCGCCAGAGTCGCGGGGAACAGCCGTGGACCCTGCCTCCAGGGCTTCGCCTGTCCCCAAGCAACCTGTGGAAGGGTGCAGAGAGGGTCAGAAGTAGACAGCGTGGCCCTGGAGTGAGGAAGGGGAGGGGGTGGGCGGGCTCACCCTCCGGTCTGAGCAGCAGCAGCAGCAGCAGCAGGAGGCCAGCCTGGGCCAGGGAGGGCGCAGGTGTCTTGCACCAGGGCTCCATCCCGGGGTTGCAGCAACTGTGCCTGCCCCGGAGTTCCTCTTATGATGGCGCCCCCGCACTGGCCGCCCACGATGGCTCCTGGAGTGTGGTGGGTACGGGCGTCCCTGGTCTCGATGCACGAGGCGCCCCCCTGCGGCCACCCTCGACGGTGCTCCCGGGTTCCGCCCACAAGGGCGCCCCCTAGTGACTGTCCTCCATCATACCTGCCAGACCTGGAGGGCGCGCGCCAGTTGCCTGGTTTCTGGTTCTGCCTGAGGCCCCCTGGTTTCCTCGTACCGCTTGGCCAAATAGTTTCCTGGAGCCTCACAACTAACCTCGCCAGTTGCTGTACCCACTAGCTCCTGCAGCCCACTACCCCGGGCTGGTTTCATGTCTCCATCCCTCCCCTGGTGAGATGGCCCAACCCCCGGTTACTGAAATTAAGCATATTGAAAAGTTTTCAGTAAAGATTTTTAAAGACTGCACAATTTTGCCCTGACCGGTGTGGCTCAGTTGATTGGGCACCGACCAGCAAAGTGAAAGGTGGCCGGTTTGATTCCCGGTCAGGGCCCATGCCTGAGCTGTGGTTTGGTGCCGGCACATGCAAAAGACAACCGACCGATGTTTCTCTCCCTCTCTTTCTCCCTCCCTTCCCCTCTCTCTAAACATAAATAAATAGATAAATACAGAACTTTTTAAAAGCTTACATAATTTTAAGCAGTGTGCTGCCCTCCCCAATCCAACCTCCATTCAGCAAAGGCCCTTCCCTTACAGACCCACCCACTCAGGGACGGTGGCACAGGTGAGGCTTCCGCTCACAGAGAAAGAGTGGCAGTGACCATCAGGCCCCCCCAGGAGCAGAAGGCCACTGTGTATGTTGGAATTCGGGGACCACTTTGATGGCGCAGTGACATAGATGGCTAATGCAGTTAAAAAGCAGTGTGGGGGAGAGTGTACGAGAAGCTTTGGTTCAAAGCTGTTGGAAAATTCTAGCCTAATAAAAGATAAGGTCAAAGTTCAATCAAACCAGGGCAGTCTAACTTTTGCCAGGGTCTGCTGTCTTGGGAGACACCCAGGCTAGCCATGCAGTGCTCCCGTCTCTGAGAAGACAGCAAACCTCACTCTCTACCTTTCTGGGACCCACAGGGCAAGGGCAGCTGCCTGCTCTGAACCTGAGGCCCACCAGGTCTGAGGGACCCCCACACTCCCTCCACATACACACGGGCAGGACTCCGACATCTCAGTCTGGCAGGCGTGGGCCAGCCCGTCCTTGCTCTCCAGCATCTGATGGAGGTCACAGAGGCAGCTCAGGGGGCAGTCACCTCACACAGCTCACTCAAGTGCACACCCTGCCTTGCCTTCTCCACCCATATCAACGCCCTCCCTGCCAGGGAGGGAAGAGAAACTGGTTAGATTCTGTAGACCCTCAGGGGGATATGCGGGGTTGGGAGAAGCCTACAGTTTCTGCATCAAGGGCCACAAGTGCAGGTGTGGTCTTTGTGTCTCGGGGAGAGGCCAACCCTCGCAGGAATTGCTGAGGGAAACTGCTGGTCAGAGACCCAGGGCTGGGTCCTGGGGACCTGCGAGTGGGGGCCATCTCTGTATGGTCCCAGACAGAGTCAAGAAGAAAGACGATGACTTCAATGGCAAAAAGTACAAAAGTATCTTCATTGAACTGAAAAACCAGTGGCCTGGGACCCTCCCCCAAGGGCGCTCTGCCCCAGCATCCCTGCACACTGCTGCCAGTCTCCACCACTCCTGCGGGTGGAGGGGAGGAAGAAGCGGCCTCCAAAACAGCCGCCTGGACACAGTGCTCAGAGGGACCACAGGGAGCCCAAGGAGACCAGCAGGATGCAGCCAGCAAGGGGGACCGGGCTCAGCGAGGCAGGGTAGGTGCTGCTGATGAACCTCATGTTGGTGATCTGCCTCTGGATCCACTGGGTGAAGTGGGCGGTGCTGGTGAACATGTCCGGGAAGTGGTGCTGCTTGCAGCTGAAGCTCCAGCTCTCCACCCCCACCTGAATCCAGGTCTTGTTCATTCGGCAGACCATGGAGCTGCCGGAGTTACTCTGTGGGGGGAGGGGGGGGCGGGGAAGGGTGCCATAAGGGAGGGAGCAGGAGGGTCGCACCGCACCGGGAACTTGCCCCTTCCCAGGCCATACCTGAGCATGAACTGTGCTAACCCTAACCTGATGATGTGACCTGGCTACAGTCCTGCTCCGGGATATGGTAGCTCTGCACCGGGGCCCAAGCTCGGGACCATGCTGGCCTCTCCCTTTATCTTCCTGCTAACTCTCCGACCTTCACTCCCTGGTCCCCACCTGTGCCCTCCCCTTATATAAGGGGGTGCCCTTGACTGTTTTCTTTCCTGCCATCCTGCTTGCTGAGTGAGCAATTTGAAATGCAATCCAGCCCCTACTCTTTTTGTGCAAAGCAGGTGCAAGGATAAGAATAATGCTTACCACAGCGTAGCTTAATCAAAAGGCAATAGCTAAAGAAAAGGTGATGGCTATTCTTTCTGCTGATGGTGGGTTTATGATCTTTTAAAACTTTCTTTATGTTCTTCTGTATCGTTGGAAAGTAATAAATTAGAAAAACCAGAAAAACAAACTCTCTCTATAGATATAGGCACAGATGATACAGATTTTTTAAGATAATGCAAACCAAGACTTACAGGACAGGATCTAATGAATGCATATGACACTTAAGGAGAAAAATGATAAAACTAGACCTAAAAATGTAAAAGAAGACCTATGTGAATATACTAATATACTGCTGTTCTGGGAGGAGTCAACTGAAAACAACATAATATCAACTCTCAGGGCGTGGCTTCCTACAGTATGGGAGACCGGCTGCCCTACCCAACCTTGCTGAAGATAACTGAACACTTCAGATTATCATTTTAAATGCACGAGTGAGCTGGCCCGAAAATAAAGATTCCTCGGAGTCCAAAACCCAAGAGCAGGCTGAAACCCAGAGCTCCTATTCTGTCTACAACCAACCAGAGGTCACTGCTAAGCACGTACCCAAGGGAACCCTGAATATTAAGCATAGAGAGTTGAGGGAGATCCAAGGGTTTCCTAGTCTACATCACCCAGTCGCCAGCTCCCTGATACTTTGGGGGCGCAGGGACCCTGTCCCCCAGGTGCACCAGAGGAAAGAGATGGGTAGGGATTAGTGAGGTTTAAGTCAAATAGATTTTCAAACTGAGAAAATAGGATGGGGTGTTCAGGAATTGAAAGTGGCTGGAAATTAGGGGCTCTGCCCCTGATGATTTGACACAGGGCACATTCGGGCAATGATTTGAAAGAATAAAACCTCCTAACATGGATTCTCTAATTCACTGAGACCTCTCAGCAAACAAATACAGGAAGGGATACGGAGCACAGTATCATTTCTGCAAATTAAAACACACAGGTAGCAACATTATGTATTTCTCAAAGATATAGGCATCTTTAAAGACACCTATTGAACAGATTGGAGTAGGAACCTTTTGCAGGGAGAAAAAATGTAAGAGGAGGGGGAAATCAAGCTAGCAATGATAGTGTTGGGGTGTCTCCCTAAGAGATATGGCTAGTGTGGCTCCAGGAGCCCAGAGAACTGAGAGAGAGAACAGGGATGAGGAGAAGAGAGAGATTCTTGCTTGTGGACATTCTCTCATCAAAGTAAAATAAAACCAGAACCCAATAACAAAATGTGAACCACTACTTCACCGGAAAAAAAAAATTAACTTTCAAAATGGTAAAGTGAAAACAAAATTAAAGTCCACAATTGGGGTGCAGAAAGGTAAGAACACACCATACCCCAAAGCCCATAGGATGTGGGCCTGAATTACACACGAAGAGTCCTGGTCTAAATACTTTCAATAGTAAATGAGAGAGTAAATTATTTATTATCATCAATTCTTCATCACCACACAGTCGGCTCAAGTCACTTGAGCTGGAACTCATAAAGACAAGAGGAGGGTAATCCCTTCGGTAGAAAGCAGAAAAGTCACAGGCCTAAGAAAGGAAACCAATAGCTTGTTCTTAGAAAACGACAAAATAGATAAGCACCTTGTGAGTCTTACCAAGAAAAACAGGAGGAGAAGGAAAAAGCAAATAATATGTGGCGTGAGGAGAAAAGAGACGAGAACCACATCCAGGAAGAGTACATTTTCTCAGAATCTGAAGACTGTTTATAAACCTCCTCTGTACGGGGTTTAAATGCTGGATGAAGTGAACGATTTCTAGGGAAACGCAAGCCCGCAAGTCCAATCCGCACGGGCAACCGGAAACATTGCCCCTCAGAGAAACAGGCCTGCGTGGTTTCATCGGCGACTTCCACGCAGAGCTCAAGAAGTAGATGATTTACTTCAAATGTTCCAGAACGTGGTGCATTTGGGTGTCACAATCTTAATTCTGTGACTTAACAAGGAGAGTGCCTTCCTCATCCTGAAGATGGAGCCCAGCCTTGCTGGGGGAAGGGAACAAGACAGAGCACGAGGGCTGAGTGGACCGTGCAGTGTGGACCGTGCAGAGTGGACCGTGCAGTGTGAACCGTGCAGAGTGGACCGTGCAGTGTGGACCGTGCAGAGTGGACCGTGCTGAGTGGACCGAGCAGAGTGGACCGTGCAGTGTGGACCGTGCAGTGTGGACCGTGCAGAGTGGACCGTGCTGAGTGGACCGTGCTGAGTGGACCGTGCAGTGTGGACCGTGCAGAGTGGACCGTGCAGTGTGGACCGTGCAGTGTGGACCGTGCAGTGTGGACCGTGCAGAGTGGACCGTGCTGAGTGGACCGTGCTGAGTGGACCGTGCAGTGTGGACCGTGCAGAGTGGACCGTGCTGAGTGGACCGTGCAGAGTGGACCGTGCAGAGTGGACCGTGCAGTGTGGACCGTGCAGAGTGGACCGTGCAGTGTGGACCGTGCAGAGTGGACCGTGCAGAGTGGACCGTGCAGTGTGGACCGTGCAGAGTGGACCGTGCTGAGTGGACCGTGCAGAGTGGACCGTGCTGAGTGGACCGTGCAGTGTGGACCGTGCAGAGTGGACCGTGCAGTGTGGACCGTGCAGAGTGGACCGTGCAGTGTGGACCGTGCAGTGTGGACCGTGCAGAGTGGACCGTGCAGTGTGGACCGTGCAGAGTGGACCGTGCTGAGTGGACCACGCAGTGTGGACTGTGCTGAGTGGACCGTGCAGAGTGGATCTGCCACCACTGGCACAGACTCAGGCATGTGACTGACTACCACTCAGACATGCTCAAATGACCTGGGGAGCAGTGCCAACACGACTGTCACTGTGGACAGGAGCAGAGGGTGCTTTCACCCCAGGGTCACAGCCCGGGGAGCTGAGCCCTAGGGAAAGGAGATTTGTAAGGGGTCTCCCAGTGTCCTGTAAAAAGGAAGGCGTGGCCCCCGAAAGCCCCTCCCTGCCCCGGGCCACTCACTCCGCACCTGACAAGAATCTATCCCCAGTTCTGAGCTGGCACACAGCATGTCCTTCCCGACAGACATCTTCTGGTCCTTCAGGAAGAGGAACTGGTACTGCTCATTGCAGACCCTATTGTTTATGATCCTGACAGCCACCTCCTGAAGACTGTAGGGGGGCTTTCGGGTCTCTATGAAGAGAGAAGTCCTGCCTTGGCATCCATCCTACAGTTTGGCACAACTCTACCTTGGGGTCACCCACATTCCCTGATGGGGGGCACAGGGCCATTTCCTTGGGTGGGGATGTATAAAGACCCGGCCCACAGCCTGACTTTGGAAAAAGCCCAAGCTCATTAGCAAGATTAAGCAAAAGTCTCCCAAGGGGCTTAAGCAAGCGATGTCCAGGCACTAAAATACGGTCAAGGCGAGATTACCCCAGGTCCACGAGGGCGAAGGGCTGGTCACTGCTCCGTGACTGCCTGGCAAGTGGACAAGACCCCGGAGCCCAGCATGTGCCCCCCTCCACAAAGGCTCCTGATTCTAGGAACCCAGAGTGACACCAACAGGCAGCAAACCTCCAGAAATTATTGGTGTCTCGAGGTAATCGGTGCTCGGCTGCCCAATGCCTCAGTGCCCGCTGGATGGGGCCCTGCTACCTCCTGCAGATGGGGAGTCCATTACTAGTCAAGGATTAATTGTCTACCGTGCTGCAAGGTGACAGCTTGGCATTGGATTTAACTTTGGGAGCTGAGGTCCATGACGGTCACATGTGTCTTCCCATCGACAGAGGCCAGGGGAGCGTGCAGCAAGGGCAGGGGCTCAGGGAACGTGTGCTGGCGGAGTAAGCAAGGGAAGGAAGGAAGGAAGGAACGGATGAGCCTTCTGAAGAGGCAGGCGCCCGCCCGCCTCCACGCACCTTGTGTACTAGGACGCCCCCACACGATCATCCAGCACAAGGTTCCCTTAGATGGTAAGAGTTTGGTGCTAGGCAGGCAGACAGGCTGGACGAGGGGCGACCAGGCAATGGGCTCCTTGAGCTTCAGGAGGGCAATGTCGTTGGACATGAAGTTCTTGAAATTCTCGTGAATCACAATGTGAGAGAGCGGGAGCTGAGTGCCATTTTCCGGGAGGTGTTGGACTCCCACCATCACGGAGTACTGGCTAGGGTCTATGGACCTGCAGGGCCACGGGTGGGCAGTGGGTCACCATCAGGAAGGCCACTGCCTCCAGAACCCCAGGTTCACCAGGACCCCAGGCCAGAAAGCAAAGCCCCCGGGACCGGCCGCCACCCTGACTGACCTCTGAAAGCAGTGCGCAGCCGTGAGGACCCACTGGTGGTGGACGAGGGAGCCACTGCAGATGTACACTCCCAGGAACAGGATGCTTACCTGCCAGGGCCACTTGCCCACATCCACCACCTTCCCATTCACCACCTTGCAGGACAGGTTGGTCTGACCACAGCCCCAGAACCAGGGCTCTGAGGAAAAAGAGAGAAGTGGCCGTGTCAGCCCTGTGCAGACTCTCAGGCAGCAAAGCAACCCCCAGAGCCCTGTGCACAGCAGACCGTGGAGGTAGAGGGGCCGCCTTGCGGCCATCACAAGCAGCCACTGCGCACGCAGCAGGCAGGTGACCCAAGCCAGGACTGACCCACAAGAATACGTGTGGTCACCCAGAGACCTTCTGTCACCTGGGGCCCCAAACTTTTCACCCCCAAAGAGTCTACTGAAACCTGGTATTGGACCCTGGCTCCACAAGGCACTTAAGTTCTCTGGCTTCTGATAGCAAGGCGGGGTGTTGCTAAAGCCCCAACCCTGGTTCTCCTAGGGGGTGCCTCCCAAACAAGCCCAGCTGCTCCTTGGATGTTAGCTTGTCCCTCCGGTTTTAATAAGGCTCTTCCCTCATCTTCATGTCGCCCCGCACACTGGCACGGCCTCGACACTGTCTGGGTCCCCAGGCTTTGCACACCATGAAGTCCGGTGTGCACGAGGACTTCTGACACGAGGCACGAGGCACGAAGACAGCTGACAAGGACCCCTCCTGCCCCTGTCCCATGTCCCCAAAGCCCTACCTTCCACATAGAGGGGATTCCCCGCTCTGCCAGAAGAAAGTGGCAATGAGAGGTCCTGAAGATCTCCCGGTCCACACGCCATGGCAAGCTGGGGCTCGGCCACCCTGGGCCTCCTCCTGGGATGTGGGGGTGGGGCGGTGGCAGGGCATCTCCAGTGTTCTAGAGAATTCTAGAACTCAGAGTTTGTTTATTCAAGGTAGCCAGACCCTGTGGGGGCTCACCCAGCTGGAACAACCTCAGTGTGCTGAAAAGGAGACAGTGTTGCCATGGCGAGGCCCCACCAGGGTGTGATGCGAGGCCACCACAGGGCACCTGCCTGGGACAGCGCTCCTGGTGCCTGGCCTTGAGCCTGTGACAGCACCCGGTGTCTGGCTTGTGATGGCCCCTGGTGCCGGGCCCATGAGGCACCCCTAGTGCCCAGTCTGCGCTCCTTTATGACACTACTCTGAAGACCCCTGGAAGGGTGGGGCCAGAGGCACAGAGGAGGGCATGGCTAGTTCCGGTTGTGGTGACTGAGCTGCAACTAGACTTTTCCTTTTTCCCACGCATTTTCCAGTTTCAGGAGAACAGCTCCTGGGTGGAGGGAGGTCCGGTCTTCCAGGCCTGAGAAGGTGGCTTCCTAAAAGGAAGCAGATCGCAGGCCTGGGTCTTCATGAATCAGCAGAATAAAAAACATCTTGGGGTCCTTCCTCACCACTCCACTGAGGTCCCCTCGCAAGGATCCCATGCTCCTCACATTGTCCACGAGGACAGCTGGCTCCTGCCCCACCCCACTGCCAGTGCTGGCGCTGACGTGGGTTAATGAGGTGGTTCGCACACCGCCCGGGAGATGGGCTGCAGCCACCGCTACGGAGAGCTTCGGGATCCTGAGGGAAGCAGAAAGCATGCCTGCCCCTGGCCTGCAGCTCCACTGCAGGCTGCGAGCCCTGCACGCGGCGGGGCCAGCAGCAAGCCGCAGGGAGACACGCGGCGCAGGAGCCAGAGGACTGCTGGCAAGGACAGGGTGGAAGCCCAGAGTCCTCAACAGCAGTGATGAGGGACACATGAGGACGTGGAGAATCGCCATCAACATATCTCCCAGTGAAAGAAGCCAGACATGAAAGGGCACATATTGTAAGAAATTCAAAAACAGGCAAAACAAACTATTTTTAGGGATACGTGGTAGAAAATCAAGGAAATGATTATCCCTACAATCGAATTTCCTCTAGGAGGACGAGGCAGGGGGAGGAGGAGAGAAAGAGAAACACTTTGTGGGGAACAAGCAATAAAACAAAGCCGGATAATTAAATAAAAACACATCTCCATTATTATCACCAAGGTGAATACCAAAAAATCCTACTTTAAAAGTCAAAGATTCTTACAGGTTTTGGGTAGAAAAAAAGAAGTCTACTCACCTGCTACTTATTAAAGGCCCACCTAGAACAAAGGGACATAAGCAGCTGAAAGTAAAAAGATGGGCAAAAAATATTAAGTATACGTGAGCAAAGACAGAAATGACAATGTTAATCTCTAATGATGTGATTCAGCACAAAAGCTTTAAACAGAGAACGTTAATTTATGTTGGAAATAGATAAAAATTATGATGCGTGTGTAACATCATGAAGTTCTGCTCATAAATAACATCAAACATGCAAAGCAAAATCAACCAGTGATTCATGAGAGACTGAGAGCCCTCACTTGCAGTGGGAGAGCCTCCACTCCGGGTCTTTGAGGAATGAAATATCTATAAAAATCAACCACACAACAGACTACTAAGGAAACCACAATAACTTCCCTAAAAGTTGACCTAGTTTGGCCCACATTTTTCACCATGATGCAATGAAACAAGGATTTAATAATACAAGAGTAAGCTAAATCAAGTGATTTGAAATTTTTTAAATAAACTTTATTTGAGGAAATAAAAATACCCTATAAATGATTTAGAAAATACTAATAATAAGAGTAATGAATAAAAAAACTTATTGGACATGTTCAAAGCAAATCCATAACCGTAAAGCTATTTATTATTGAATATCAAAAATGAAAGTAAATGAGTTAAATGCTCAAATCAAGAAACTATAAAAGGTACACAGTAAATCCAAGAAAAATCTGCAGGAAACATGTATAAAATATAAAATTATACCCTAATCCATTTGAACAGCAGAATTAGAAATGAACTCTGTAAGATGAGCCAGATCTTTGAAAAAATATATATATTCAATAGGACAAAGGCATTCTGTACAGTGATAGGGTCTCTACCCCACCAAGATGGTGTAGGGGGCATAAACCTTGCTCTCGTAATGGCACAGCTGTGAAACATAAAGCAAGAATTACTATCACAGCAAGAAGAAATAGACAAAGTTTTAATTCCTGTGGTAAACCTCTCAGAAGTCAGCAGATTACACAGACATAAAATATCGGAAGTGTTGAGAGGATTTGAATAACACAATCAACGCGTCTGATTGAACCAGCCTATAGCTAGAACTCTGTTTCAAAACACACAACACTTTTGTGTCAAATGCACATGTAACGGCCACAAATTAAACCTCAATCACTTCCAAAATGCAGAAATAATGAAGTCCATATTGTGATATAATTTTTAATAGAGAAAAAGAAGAAGCTTCTACCCTTCCCCCAAATTATCCATCAGGAAATTAAATAATACCCTTCTATTTAACTCTTGGGTTAAATAAGAAATATAGTATGAAATTACAAATATAAAAATGAAAGACAATGAGGTCAGTACATATCAAATCCTATGAAATATGGCCAAAGTAAGACTCAGAGGGAATTTTATGGGATTAAGTGAAAATATTAGAAACCAAAGAAGTCTATAATAATGAACTGAGCATACTCAAGAAGTTAGAAAAAGAACAATAAAATAAACCTCTCAAAAGTAAAAGCTTTGGCCCTGGCTGGTGTAACTCAGTGGATTGAATGCAGGCCCACGAAGCAAAGGGTCACTGGTTCAATTCCCAGTCAAGGCACATGCCTGGGTTGCAGGCCAGGTCCCCAGTAGGGGGGCGAGAGAGGCAACCACACATTGATGTTTCTCTCCCTCTCTTTTTCCTTCCCGTCCCCTCTCTCTAAATATAAATAAATAAAATATTTAAAAATATATATTAAAAAAAGTAAAAGCTTGGAATTACTAAAGCTAAATGAGCTTCAGTGAAATAAAATGAACAAACAGGAGCAGATTTGATCACTAGAACCAGAAGTTAGTTTTCACATGGTGTCTGTACTCGGGAGAGCCTAAGTGAGAGAAATTTCCACTCCCACAGGCCTACCTTTCTGTCTCCGCTCTTCAGTGGTGGCAGCTGCATTCTGAATCGGTCCCCTTGTTGAAAAATGTTTGCCAACAGCCCCCCTGCTTCTGCCTCCTCCTCCACACGCAGAGGGACAGCACGTGGCTCTGCTCTAGCTGTGCCTGACGCTGACTGGGATAACCCACTGAGGTCAGGTGGCTGGGGGGCTGGACCATGCCCTCTGCATGAAGACTGTGTGCCACCCCTCCTGGGAGCTGGCAGCATGATTGCTTCCCCCTGAAGCACATGAGCAGAATGGCAGAGGTGGTGGGCCACTCATCAGAACCTGGGGTAATATGAGGGCAGGGTAGATAAGGAAAAGGTGACCCACTAAAGCACACCAGATGGTTGTTTGAAAACACCTATGAAATAGACCAAAATCCGGTGGTTCTGTCTTTAAGAAAAAAGATCCCTAACCAGAGTGGCTCAGTCAGTTGGGTGTCATCTCACAAACCAAAGGGTCTCGGCCTCGATTCCCAGTCAAGGCATATGCCTGGATTGCGGGGTTCGGTCCCTGGTCAGGGCACATGCAAGAGACAGACGATAGACGTTTCTCCCTCACATTGATGTTTCTCTCCCTCTCTTTCTCCTTCCTTCCCCTTCTCTATGGAATCAAAAAGAAAAAAAAAGAAAGAAAGAAAAGGGAGAGAGTACACCTATAAATAATATTAGAAATAATAAAGGGGCCATAGGTTCAAATTTTACATCAGTTGAAATTTTTAAATCTAAGCTAAATTAAGTGATTTTTCTATACTGAAATTAATGCAAAAAGAGGTGGGAAAACCCAACGAGGCCAATAACCATAGAAGATACTTTTTATAAATAGTCAAAGGTTTTCAGAAAAGGCACTAGGCCCAGTGAGTTTTATGTGCACAATCTACCAACCCTAAAGTACCAACAATGCTGGTGTTACATACACTGCTCTAGGCCACAGGAAGATACTAGAAGACTTCTCAACACGTTTTAAGAGGCTAGCACGGCAATGACACCAAACCTGAACAAAGGCTGGAACAAAACGGAAAACTGTAGGCCAATCCAACACTGGGGCAAAAATTCTAACCAAAACACCAGCAAACTGAATCTACAGCATATCACAGGATTCTCCTAAGAAATCCACTAAGATCTAGTCACAAACAGTGCCTGGCACAAAGAAGACTCCCGGTAAATATCTGTGGGATAAATGGAAGAACGAAGTCAGGACCAGCACATGAACTCCCAGCATCGCAGCTACCACTTCCCATTTTGCTGGGTGTCTCCAGCAATGAGATAACAAACGAAACAGAAATGATATGCTTCCAAAAAGGACAAGATGTAGCAGTCACCATTTTAGGTAATTTGGTTACCCCAAAAATAAGTCAAGATAATCCACCAAAGAGCTAGTGAATTAAATAGGGCAGTTTTGCAAAATGGCCGGAATCAAGATCACTATTTTTTTTAAATCCATCGACAGTTTCAAAATACTTCACATGTAGAATTAGAAAAAAAAAAATGTATGGAAAAAGATATCATCCACAAAAAACATAGCCAAAGCTTGTAAAATACTTAAAAACAAACTCAGCATTTTTCAGACATCCATGAATAGAAGAGCTGACTGAACGGACACACGCACCATGTGCCTGGTTAAGAACTCAACACTGCGGAAATGGCGGTTATCCCCAAATTAGTCTGTGCATCTAAACTCAATTCAAACACCAACAGAACTTTTCATGGGAATCAACAAACTGGCTCTAAAGTTGATATGGAGGACAAACTGTGAAGATTAGGCAATATTGTTTCTACAAGAGAGTTTCTGCCACCACTTAACAAAACATAACATAAAGCTGATTGAAAGAGTACAGCACTAACCCAGGGACAGACAAGCAGATCAGTGGGCAAATAATGGAGATTTCAAAAACATACCCATAGGACTTCCAACCAAGATGGAGGTATAGGTGGACACACCATGCCTCCTTGCACAACCAAAAGAAGGACAACAATAAATTTAAAAACAGAAAAACCCAGAACTGCCAGAAAATTGAACTGTATGGAAATCTGACAACCAAGGAGTTAAAGAAGAAACATTTATCCAGACCGGTAGGAGGGGCGGAGACAGCAGCCAGTGTGGAGAAGACTCGCAGCAAGGTGGTGGCTGAAGGACCAGGTGAGGCAGTGCTGGCGGACTAGGCGGTCTCACATTTCCTTGTGGATAAACTGGGAGGAACAACTGGGGAGCAAGACCTCAGACCACACAACCCAGGGCTTCAGAGCCGGGAAATAAAGCCTCAAAGCCTCTGACTGAAAGCACCTGTGGGGGTTGAAGCAGCAGGAGAAACTCCCAGCCTCACAGGATAGTTCCTTGGAGAGACTCACAGGATCCTAGAATGTACACAAACCACCCACCCAGGAATCAGCACCAGAAGGGCCCAATTTGAGTGTGAGTAGCAGGGGAAGTGACTGAAAACCGACAGAGAATGGAGCAGGTGGCATTGTTCCCTTTGGGACCCCTCCCCCACATATAGCACCACAACAAAGTGATGTAAGTTGCCCCACCCTGGTGAACACCTAAGGCTCCGCCCCTTACTACGTAACAGGCACACAAAACCAAAAAAAAGGTGCAAAGGAAAGAACACATCAAAACTCTAGAAAAAATACAACTAAGTGAGAAAGAGATAGCCAACCTATCAGATGCACAGTTCAAAACACTGGTAATCAGGATGCTCACAGAAATGGTTGAGTATGGTCACAAAATAGAGGAAATAGTGAAGGCTATGAAAAGTGAAATAAAGAAAAATGTACAGGGAACCAACAGTGACGGGAAGGAAACCAGAACTCAGATCAAAGGTTTGGACCAGAAGGAACAAATAAACATCCAACCAGAACAGGATGAAGAAACATGAATTCAAAAAAATGAGGAGAGGGTTAGGAACTTCCAGGACAACTTTAAACGTTCCAACATCCGAATCATAGGGGTGCCAGAAGGAGAAGAGGAAGAGCAAGAAATTGAAAACTTATTTGAACAAATAATGAAGGAGAACTTCCCCAATCTGGCAAAGGAAATAGAATTCCAGGAAGTCCAGGAAGCTCAGAGAGTCCCAAAGAAGTTGGACCCAAGGAAGCACACACCAAGGCACATCATAATTACATTACCCAAGATTAAAGATAAGGAGAGAATCTTAAAAGCAGTAAGAGAAAAGGAGACAGTTACCTACAAAGGAGTGCCCATAAGACTGTCAGTTGACTTCTCAAAAGAAACCTTACAGGCAAGAAGGGGCTGAAAAGAAGTATTCCAAGTCTAAAAAACATGCCCATAAATATAATAAAATTTCATTATTATAAACGTAGACATTCAAATCAGCAGGAAAAGGATGGCCTCTCAAAAAAAAACAGTGCCAACAGAGTTGGTCCTCCAGTTGGAAACTGTTAGATCCCCACCTCACACCATATGTAAACAGGAATTTCAAATGGCTTACAGAGTTCCACATAAAAAATAAAATTATCAAAATATTAAAAGAGATACAGGAAGATAGCTCTTGTTATGTGGAGACAGAGGGGACCATCTGAAGTCAGGCTCTCCAGAGCCATAAGGACAGAAAAGACTGATGTGACTCTGTAATAATTTTACAAGTCTTCATGGAAAAATTACCCATCCATTCCATGTATTTCTAAAAGACCAGTGGCTTCACTGCAGAAAATATTTGTAAAATTGACAAAGGCTTAATATTCAGAAAAGCTGAAGATCTTCCATCAGAAAAGATAAGCAACCCAAATTTTAAAACAGGCAAAGTGTATGAAGAGAGGATTCGCTTGAGAAAAGGTACATGTGTTTTTCAATATACACGCGAGAAAATACTTTTCCATTCAGGAAAATGCACATTAAAACAGCAATGGTATAACTCTCTGCCATTGGATGGACGTGAGTTTTCAAGATCAATGACATCCACTTTTAGCAAAAGGGGAAACTCATTCTCCTGTATGATGGGTTGTGAAGGTAAAGTGGTTCCGTTCTGCGGACAGGTGAATTGATAGTATTCATCCAAAATGATTAAATGTGTGTTTCCTTTGTCCCCCACCACACCCTGTGCACTCGGGAGAGCGTTCGTGATGGCCGCTAGGCTGACAAGCCAGAAACAGCCTAGAAAGCGCGCTGGTTAAATGACCTCTGTCCTCTCGCACAGAACACGGGCAGTCGGATAAAATTACACACCACTCTAGGTACTGACACAGGTTTTCAAGGCATCTAACTTTCTTAAATGTAGGTTATTAATAATACATGTGTATAAATCATTTATCTAAAATCATAAAGATAGATTATTTAAGGATGCTTCCCATGATTACTTCTGGGAAGGGAACAGCATTGTGGTGGGGTGGGTGAGGGGGAAATCTTTACCTGTATGTCTGACTGGAATGTATTCAGATATTGCTTATAATTTTTTTTAAATGTAGAGGAAAAAAAACATAGCCATGAGCATGTAATACTTTTGTTATCAGTATTTTTAAATGCCATTAAAAAAGTCAAAGCTAATTGGAACACCATATGTGGGTCCTTCCTGCTATCCGCTTACAGCGAGTTTTCCAACTGCCTCCATACAGCATGCCCACCTCACAGATGGGGAAACTGAGGCCTTGAGCCCTCCCCCTGCGCCCCAGCACTGGTGATATGGCAAAACCATCCGCCACCACTCTGGGGAACCACCTAGTAGAATTAATTTCAGGAGACCCTGCCCTCCCAGCCACCCCCAACAGCAGGGCCACCCAGAAAAGAGAACTGAACAAGCTTACATTTGCACAAATTTAATCCCTGCTGTTCTGGGCCCCAATGCCAGAGCCCTTCTAGGCCACACTTCCCTTCTCTTGGCCTCCCAAGACGTAGTCATCCACCACATCCCTCCCTTCTGGGATCAGGTCTCCCAGTGGTCACTCTGTCCCCACCTTGACTCTTGTTGAATATGGACATGTGGCCTTGGTCTGACCTTGATCTGGCCCCATTCGGCAGAGGCAGAGCAGGAGGGAGAAGGGAGAGGAGATCAGGGGCCCACTTGGGGCTGCAGCAGCCAGGGCAGGAGCAGAAGCCAGGTGGAGGTGCAGGGGCCTGAGACAGCCCCGCTGCTCATATGATGCTCAATCCATTTGCTGTATTTGGTGACGCGTGTGTACACCCCTGGGTTCTGTGCTTTGGCGCAGGCCTTTTCCCAAGACAACACCCCGGCCAGAATCCATCTGTCCTCGACTTCGCAAGCCAATGGGCCTCCAGAGTCCCCCTAGGCGAAGATAGAGGAGTGACAGAGGCTGTGGGCCCAGCTGGGACCCAGGGGACCTAGCATGCCCACCCTCTGCGTTCCACTTGGAAGATTATTTCACTCCTTCAGGATCTTGCTACCTGGGGTCCTCCTTCAGCTCTGTAGCTGGGGACCCCGTTGCAGAATATTAGGAAAATCAAAGTCACAGGGGAAGAGAGATGGGAGTAGAACACTGGCTGGTGGTCCCCTCCCCGGGGACCATCCCCCAACCTGGGTGTTGCTCCCAACAGAAGGAGAGCTCCTGGAACCTCCCCAACTCACATAGCACAAGTTTTCTCCATAATTGGTGGCACAGATCATGTCCCCCAAGACAAGGGGGACAACGCGGGGGATGACAGAATTCTTGCGGTAAATCTGGTCACACCTCTTGTTGTCCATGATAAACACCTCGGCCTCCTGCAGCTCTGGGGTCAGCGTGGAGTTGGCTGTGGAGGAGCCCAGTGGGGTGGGAACTAGCCCTTCACTCCACTCAGCCCCAGCCTTTTCCCAGTGTCCCTGTCACTTCTATCTTGGAGACTCAGCCAGGCCGTGTCCCTTCGCTCCTCCTTGCTCTCCTCCCTGGGCCCCTCCCGCTGCCATGAGAACCAGGTCTGACCAGCCCCTCACCCCCCAAGACTGTGTTTCAGGGTCCCTTTGTCTGGGAAGCTTGGGCTTCTGAACCAAGCAGGCGACGATCCAACTGCCATGGCCCCTCAGACTCGCTGGGATCCCGGCACACGTCGCTGCTGTCCAGGCTGAGCGCTGCATGGGCTGTGCACTGTGCCACCTGAATCAAACTTGCTGTCCCCACAGGCAGCTCAGGCAGACCCTCCGCCCAGAGCGCATCCCAGATCCCCCTCAGCTGCAGCTCAAGGTCACCAGGCAGTGTCCTTCCCTGTCAGCCCGTGCCCCCTCCACACTCAGGGATGAGCTCCCAACAGGCAGAGCCTGTGTTCCCAGAGCTGAGGGTTCAGCATGGGGCAGATGCTTGAAGTTCAAGTGAGCAAATGGGTGAGTGAGTGAATTTGTGGCTCCCTGGCTCTGAGCTTCTGTGAAGCAAACGATCCTGCCCCGCCCAGGCATGGCTAGGCCTGGATGAGGTGCCCACAGCCACGGACCATGGATCCCACATGAGGGGTGGTCCTAACCCATCCCAGAACCAGGGGCCCCAAGCTTCCTGAGAGGCACTGTGGGGGCAGGGGCATCCCTCAGGCAAGGCCCCAGAGGAGCTGACCACACCCACCCCACTCCTGCTCACCTGAGAAGCGCTGCTTAGCCTGGCTCCAGCCGGTCACCCAGCACTGCGTCCCAACCTTCAGGTTGTAGGTGGGCTCGGGGAGACAGATGGGCTGCACGTACTTGCTAAAGATGGCGGGAGCATGAAGTCGGAGAAGGGCAACATCGCCCATGGTGAAGGTCCGGCCCCAGTACTTGGGGTGCATGATGATGTCCCTCACAGGGATGGAGATAGCCTTCCTGGGGTCCAAGGGCTTCAGCTGGGAGGTGCCAAGAATCACCGAGTACTCTTTGGTGCTACAGGGGACACAGAGCCCCACCTGGTAGATGGCAGGGCCCCAAGCAGCACTACACCCCAACCTCTGCCAAGGACCCTCTCCCTTAGGTACAACCGCCTCCCTGTTCATCATTCAAGTTGATGCAAGATGGCCTGGTCTGTGTGTCGTGTATGTAGGTGTTGGTCTACATGTATGTTTTCATGTGTGAGGGGTTGGAGGTTCTATACTGAGTTTGTCTATTACCCTGTTTAGGACACAGTTTCTGTTGCTTAGAGCTCCGGGTCCAGCCCAGTGCCTAGCCCCCTGTGTCTCCCGAGCCTGCCTCCCCTGTTCTGAGCACCCCTTCCCACTCCCCACTCTCACATTGCCTTGCAGAGGAAACAAGGAAGCTGGGCCGGGCCTGTCACAGCCCTGGGTCCCAGGCCCTGGAGACGTGGGCCCCACTCACCCTTGGATGCAGTGGGCCGCAGTCACCACCCACTCGTGGCCAATGAGGGCCCCTCCACACACGTGCTGACTTTCCAGCCGGAGGCTCACTTCCCAGGGCCAATGGCGGGTCACATCCAAATCCTTCGACCACCAGGGTTTGCCACAGGCTTCAGGGACAAGTGTGCCAAGGAGACAGAGTGACCACACAGAGGAGAATGAGAGTGACTGAGACCACGGTGGCCCTGGGGCAGCCTGCACAGGGCTGTGAGCTGGGGCCTGTTCGAGTTTGGTGAGCAGGAGAGAAGGGCAGGGGCCTAGCCAAACGCACTGAGCTCAGCAGAAAATGACAGTGACACAGACAAAATGCATCAAGACAGAGACATCAAAGGAGGGAAGAAAAAGAGATGCCAAGACACACTAGGCGCAATCAGCAGAGAACCTCAAAACAGGCGAGATGCAGAGAAGCCACAGGACGAGAAATGCATTTTCCTGTGCCTGGCGCAAGCTCCTAGGCTATGCTGCTGAACAGCTCTGATGCTGCAGCATCTCTCCGGTGCCCACACTGCTCAGAGTGAAGACAAGCTCCAGACTGCTGATCCACCCAGACCCTTCAAGAAAGAACCCAGCCTGAGCACCCCCGCCGCCGCCCCCACGGCTTACACTCTCCCGGTGCACACAGTTCCAACAGTCAAGTTTCAGACTCCATGAACGGACATAGATGCACATATTGTAAATAAGATATTAACCAACATCGTATTTTTATAAAATAATGCACCATGGTCCTGTAGAGATTGTCCCAGGAGTGCAAGGGTGGACCCACAAGCAGGGAGCTCTCGGAGGATTCTCTGCAGAAAGATCCTGTGCTTTTCGCAGCACTCACAGAGCAGGGCACTGGAAAAATTCAGCACATATTTATAACCACACACACACACACACACACACACACTCCCTGACCTAGCAAACTAGGGATGGAAAGGAAGTCACTGACTTTATAGAAGTTATATGCCCCAGAGCTACCTCAGACATCATATGACCCTGAGGAACAGGCAGAAAGAACCTGCTATTCGCCAGATGCCGCAACAATGGGACTCCTTGGGCGGAGGGCACCAGGGGCCTCTGGGCGCTGCTCCTGCTTCACTCACCTGGCTGGTGACTGCACAGGTGTGTTCGCTGTGTGATTAATTCTTGAGCTGGACACTTATATCGCATGCACTTTTTGTGTATATATAATAAATACTTCGACAACTTGCTTTTGAAGTCAGTAATATTTCCCTATCCCAGCACAACCAACAGAAAACATATTCAAAATCAGGAAACATCTTCAATAGCAAAAATGTACAAAGTACCAAGGAATTAACTTATCCGACACTACATGAGATTTCTGTGGCAAAACGTTTATACCTCAAATAAAGGGCTCTGAAAACAACTGGCATAAATGCAGAGGCATCCATTGCTCTTAAACAGAACAACTAAATATTTCAGATGTAATTTTGAGACAAGCTGAGCCTCTCTGAAGTTGGATGGGAATGTTCTTCAGTTACTCTTTAAGCCTCTCCTAGGTAAGACTAGTTTTTCTTCAGGCCCTCCCCAAACCACTATATCTGCGCCTTCACCGGTCTGCGCCTGCGCACACGGGGAACCGGGCTGGGAACCGGAAGAACAAAGAGGCCCACTACGCGCCTGCGTGAAGAAACCTGGCGCTCTGTCAGCCCGACCCCAGCAGCAGTTGGAGCTGGATGTGCTAGTGGGGGCTCTCCGGGTGCACGGAGCTCCCTCCCTCCTTCCCTTCCCCGTGTTTCCAGTAAACCTCCTTCCAAATGGTTTCATCTCTGCTCTTGATTTCTGTCTTGGGAGGAAGGGCAAGACCCCCTTCCCCAGTGACAATTTCTCCCCAAATTAATTCTATAAAGTCACTTTCCAAGTTAGAATTGTTAAGAAACTGTATGAGCTTACTCTTAAATTGAAATACAAAAGCAAGGTTTCCTAAACAGCTCAGACTTCGAAAAAATAGACCAAAGAAGGGACACTTGTCCTGGAAGCTATTGAGACACCCATCAGAGCCATCCTAGCAAAAACAGCCTGACACTGACTGGGACAGACTAATGGGCCAAAGGAAGCGAAGAGCGAACGTAAGAGGTCGTTCCGCGGACTACAGGGACTTATTGTAGAGATAGGAGCTGCCACCATGGGCGGGTGGAGGACGGCTCCCCGAGGATATGGTGCTGGGAAACCAGCTCGCTCCAGAAGAAACAAGAAAATCAAAACTGGATTCCTCTGTACTAGCACCGGAAGCCCTAATCACAAACGGTCAAACTGTAGAGCTCCCAGCAGCCCGCGCCACGTGGGGTGGGAAAGGACTCCTAAAACAAAACCTCACAACACACACCGTAAAGCATTCAACTGAGGATGACATAGAATGAAGGTTTTCTGACCCCACGAACAAAGTTAGCAGACAGGTGACAGGTGAGAAGGCAATATTGGCAACATCTAAAATCAACACGAGACTCTCATTAGGAATATACAAGAAAATCGACGAGGAGAAAGAACAGACAATCTGAAAAACACAAGGACCAGTACTGTATTACAGGAAGAAACTCAGTAGGCCAACAGCAGCACGTTCAGACGTGCTCAAACTCATCAGCAATGAGAAACATGTCGCTTAAATCAAGAAGTCCTCTTTTTAACCTATTAGATTAGCAAAAACATGCAAAAGCTGGACCGTATCAAAGGCTGGCAGACCTGCAGCAATGCACACATCTCCACAAACTGCTGGTAGGAATGCGGGGACTGACCAAGCTGAAATATGGACAATGGACAAAAGCATGGCGTCCACGTCACTTTTTGAAGTTGGTCAGCGCCCTGGGGCTCTCTGAGAGAACATTCTCAGAAAATACACTCCACAGTATTTAGAGACAAAGAACCATGTCGTGTAAGTCCCCGTAACCGATCCTGAAAAAATGTCGTGTGTATGTGTGTTCCTTGTACTACTTGTACTTCCAGTGTTTTGTAAGCTTAAAATTATTGCCAAATAAACTGTTTTTTAATGGGGCTGAATGAAAAGAGTGGGCAACAGAAAGAGACCCAGAGCACTGCCATGTGTGGCCGTGAAAAACGCGTGCACACAAAACTGCGACGTGCATTTGCACAGAAACACACCAAGAGGGAGATGCGTCCTGAACGTATAAGGAAGGTTGGAAAGAGGGCAGAGAGCAGGGATAGGAGTGGAGCAGGGACATAAGCAGGGATGACTCACTTAAACAGCCAAACAATTCACAACAAATCCCGGTGCACCTGTGACCACGGAGGCCCCTGAACAAGCAAAACAAACCCACTCTCTGCCCTTGAGGTCTAAGGATAAAGACAGGAAGACCCAGAAGTGCCAGGCTCTGCAGGTGCTCCGCTTGCAAAGAAACAGTTTAGAGCCCAAACGTTTCCGTGTAGAAAAGGGTCACGCCCCCTGATGGGACACAGCCTGGGCTGAATTCAAAGAGGCTCAGCATCCCATGGGCGGCCCAGCTGCCCTCTCCCCCATGCTGCTGGGTCTGCACATCCTGGCAGCCACAGGCTATGCTTCAGCAAGCAGATGCTTTCCATGCAGTTCCTGCTTCCTGCAGACCCAGAAGCACCACCACCCAGGGGACCCTCTTCAGAGCAAACCCTCCCAGGAACTGAGGGCTTCCTGCAGCAGAGGCTCACCCTACCCACCTGGCTTGGTGTCATCTTCGTAACCTGGAGGAGAAAAGGGGGACAGAGATGAAGCGAGAGGTCACGACAGCATGACAGTGAAGAAGTGCATTGTCATTGATTAGCTCATTTATTCATTCACCGAATTCTTTCTCTTTTTTAATTTTTAAAAATATTTTATTAACTATTTTTAGAGAGAGGGGAAGGGAAGGAGAAAGAGAGAGAGGGAAACATCAATGTAAGGTTGCCTCTTGCATGCCCCCTACTGGGGACCTGGACTGCAACCCAGGCATGTGCCCTGACTGGGAATGGAAGCTGCGATCCTTTGGTTCAAAGGCTGGCACTCAATCCACTGAGCCACACCAGCCAGGGCATCACTCACCAAATACTTTCCAATCTCCAGTTCCGTGCCCAGCTTGGAGCCCAGAGCTGGTGAGGACAGAGGTATCAGACAGATTCATGCTGTGTGTGCCCTGGAGGAACACGCTGGCCAGCAGGGGACACCAAAGTAAACACAATCACTGGCATGAGATCAGTGCAGGGATGAGGCCACAGAGGTCAGGTGAGCCCAGAAGATGCAGTGGAAATAGTGGTTATTGTGCCAGGTCTTCAAGATGAGACGGTACAACAAAACGAGATGTGACAATGACATGCCTTACAAAAGAAACACTGCGGTGTCTGCCTGCAGCTTGGAGGATAAAGGGCAAGGCCTGTGACGGCAAGAAATGAAGCCAGGAAAGCAGAGTCAGGGAGAGGGGCGGCCAGGGGACAGGTGACATGGTCAGGCTTGTATTGTGAAGGCAGCAAGGAGAATAGATAGGAAGGTGACAAGACCAAAGGCAGGGAGAGCCCACTGGAGGCTCTGCAGAAACCAGGCGAGAAACGCGGAGGTCTGAACGAGGAAGTGGCAGTGAGAACAGACGTGCGAACTGGAGGTGGGACTAGGGGAGATGGCTGAGCCTAGGGTGTCCCTCCTCCCCATATTTTTAATCCTCATCCAAGAACATGCTTTCATTGCTTTTAGAGAGAAAGGAAGGGAGAGGGAGAAACACCCATGCAAGAGAGAAGCATCAATTGGTTGCCTTCCAGATGCGCCTGGCCTGGGGATGGAACCTGCAACCTTACTTAGGAATCAAACCCATAACCCTTTGGTCATAGGACGATGCTCTAACTAACCGAGCCACACAGGCCAGGCCCCACTCCCCATTACCGATCTTAGAGACGAGTGGCTGCTATCAATTGAGTCAGAGAACAGAGTAAGAGAACCAATCTGTAGGAAGATGAGGGCCTCCCAAGCACTGGGAGATGTCTGGTAGGTGGATGCACATCCATCACATAAACAGCAGCTCACTGCCCAGCGCATGTGAGTTCACCCAGGCAGCAATGAAGAGAGGACCCAGGCAGCACCTAGGAACACCAGTACGTCAAGGATGCACAGAGCATGGTGGCTGGGAGGGACACAGGGGAGCAAGGGAGCTACCCTGCGGGAGAGGAGAATTGAGACAGGCTGAGCCTCTCTTAGGTAGGTGATGGCAAGTTCCTTCCATTACTCTGTGAGCCTCTCCTAGCAAGGATTAAAGTTTCTCTTTGGTGAAAAAGATAAGGGGATCAAGAAGTACAAAATGGTAGTTATGGAACAGTCACAGCGATGTCAAGTGCAGCGTAGGGAACACAGTCGATAACAGCGTGATAACTAGGTATAGGGCCAGGTGGGTGCTGGGAATATCGGGGGTGGGGGGAACCTCTCTGAAAAGTGCACGATTGTCTAACCACTGTGCTGTACATCTGAAACGAATACAGAATAATACTGAATGGAGACTGCAACTGAAAAATAAAATTAATACAATTAAACTTTCTCTTCAGGCCCTCCCCAAACCCATGTGTCTGCATCTGCGCTAGTCAATGCCAGCCCACAGCAGGAACCTGGAGAACAGAGACCCACTCTGCACCTGCGTGCAGAAACCCAGCGCTGTATCAGACCGAGCCCAGAGCAGTTGGAGCTCGATGTTAGCAGGGGCTCCCTTGGTGTGCGGAGCCCCCTCCCTTCCTCCTTTCCCTCCCTCTTGTTTTCAGCGCACCTCCTTTTGAATAGGTTTTGCCTCCCCCTAGGAGGGAGTAGTAGAAAGGTCTGGGACAGTAAGGCAGGCACCTGCCAGGAATGGGCTGAGGATTAAGTGAGGAGGCGCTGGGAGGAAGCAGGGACTGAAAACTGTAATGGGGAGAACTCAGCAGTGAGGGAAAGAGACAGGGAACACACAGAGCAAATACCGAGGGAGGGGATAAAGGTCTGTGAAAGAGGCTGTGGGAGGCAGCATGGGCAGGAGGGCCCACCTTGAGCAGGTGGCTGGTCTCTGACTCCTAATGAAACGGGTGAGGGTGGGGTTGAGTAGTCAGGAGGGGGCAGGAGGGGGTCGGGGGAGACAGCGGTCGAAGGCCTGCGTCCACTGGTGAAGGAAGCTGTGCTGGTGAGGCACACTGGGCTGGAACAGAGGGACTGGGTAGGAGATGAATTGTGGAATGTTCTTTAAGTAGATGGAGACCACTAATACGTGCGGGCCGGACCAGGGGCCTGAGTAGGGTCTGCAGGGGAGCCCAGCTGCCTAGATCTAGCCTAGGGAGAGGGGGTAGCATGTGAGAGGCCTGAGGATGCTGTCAAGAGGTGGCTGGGGTCTTAGCCCTGGTGCCCACGCTGATAGCAGAAGAAGTGGTTGACTGGCTAGGAGAAAAGTCAGGGGTCCCCAGGAGGCTACAGGGCCTGAGGGGGAAGGCCAGAGAGGGCAGGAGCTCGGCATTCTTGGAATGTTCCAGGCGTTGGTAGATGAGAGGTGACCCTGGGGTGGTCCAGCCCCCCTCCCGCCTCCAGTGCGGGTGGGGATAGGGGAGGGGGGGAGGAGAGTGTGGGGAGGGGAGGGGGCGGAGGCTTGGGGAAGAAGGAGGGAAACAGCTGCTCTGGCCTCACCCAAGTTCAGCAGCAGCCGCGGCAGCAGCAGCAGCAGCAGCAGGAGGCTGTGTGTCAGGCCTGTAGGCCCAGCGCTGAGGCTGAACAGCGAGGGGGCCATGATGCCCGGGGGGCGTCACCCGGCAACTTCAAAGACGCGAAGGCGCCTAGATGCGTAAGGGCACCGCTAGCGCAGGATGGCGGCTCTAGCACGTCACCTACAGATCCCTGGGCGCGAGACCTCCCACCCAACTGGCCGCCAAGTATAACAACCTGCGATGGCGCCCTGGAGCCCTGCGGGCGGGGGGGGGGGGGGGGGGGGGGGGGGGGGATGAACTCTGTCCTGTGCCCCCACCTCACGCCGGTTCCTGGAAGTTGACCTCGGAGCCCTGGATCTGTGAGTGCCTCCCTGTCTCCCCTCCCCATGAAAGCACCCCAAGTGCCTTAGGTCAGTGACAGTGCCCCCAGAACCTAGATGGTGAAGGCACACGCAAATCCCTAGACCCATGATGGCATCTCTCAGCGCTCAGGCTCTGACTATACCCTTGGTGCGCTGGAGAGTTTCACAATTCGTATTGATTTGAAAATCTGGAAATCTGTAGAAAGCCCAAGAGAACAGTAAGGCTAGGGGATCAGGGACGATGTGTTTGAAAAAGCACCATTTGAGCTGGACCTAAATTGGGACAGAGTCTTGGGGAGTCGAGATTCCTCCTCTTGCACAGACCAGAGGATGCAACTTAAAGGCATGAAGGTCTCGGGCCTTTACAGGGTGTTCTGCAAAGGGATGACGTCCTGGAATCCGCTGGTGAGGTAGAGATTGGAAGGCGACCACAAAGATTCCTGTGTCTCCTGTCCAGCGTGAAGGGTCCAGCTCTGGGGACCACGTTCCCCAGCCCGGCATCTAAAGGGGTCATGTGTGTTCCCACCAAGAGGAGGTGAGTACAAGTGGTGGGTGTCACTTCCACACTAAGACAGCCAAGAGGAGGTGGCCTTCTGTACCCGTGGTACTGCAGGGCAGTGGTTCTCAGAGCATCGGCCCTGGAGCAGCAGCAGCGGCATCACTTGGCAGCTCGTTAGAGGTGAACCTTCTCAGGTCCCACCCACACCTACAGGACTGGCAACTCTGGGAGTGGAACCGGTGGTCTGCATTTTCACAAGCCCTCCAGGGAATGTTGGTGCAAGCAAAGCATGAACACGGGGCTGAGCGGAGCCATAAGAAAGAGCAAAGCTACCTGCGGACCAAGTTATAGAACCAACTTACTGACTTTTGTTAATCCATGAATATTCAGTGGCTTCTTAAAGCAGCTGGTCAGATGCGTATTGAGAGACTGGGTTTGATGCCAGCTCTCGGTCTCTCGACCCCAGCCTTCCTCGGGCAGCACGTGGGGCAGACACTGACTGCTCTCTGAAGCCCCCAGATATCTGAGGGGAAACCTTGACCCCCTGGGAGAGCAGGGGACAGATGATTCGGAGGGAGCTGATCAGCAGCTAGACAGAGATACTCTGGGACCTTGGGCCCTGGAATGAGGATGAAGAACTACCTCCTAATACAGCGACTCCCTCTTGCCCTGCTCCCTGAGGGAATGCTGATCTTGGTAACAAAGTCGGGGGTGAGAAGAAAGTAGAAGAGAAGGAATATTCCTCATGCCCAACTTTACCCTTGATCCCAGGTCCGGTTTCTCTGGGTCCTCTGTTCTGAGCTGCAGAAGCTGTTAAATTAGGCTACAAAGCCCCCTGCAGACCCTCGGACAACTACCACAGGGGCATAGGGAGCGGGACCCAGCTGCCTGAAACCATCCCTAGGACTCACATCTGAGCTGCTAGGGACTCACCACTCCCTCTCACTGTGGGTGTCCAACCCATGGCCTGCGGGCCGCATGCAGCCCAGGCTGGCTGTGAATGCGCCCAACACAAAATCATAAATTTACTTAAAACACTATGAGATTTTTTTGTGATTATGTGTCACAATGTATTTAATGTGTGACCCAGGACAACTTTTCTTCCAGTGTGGCCCAGAGATGCCAAAAGGTCGGACACTCCTGGGGCTTAATAAGAATCCTATATGGTTCCCACGCTAGACGGGAAACCAGCCCACCGCAGGGAATGTGTATGCAACCCCACCATGTCAGGGGCAGCAGAGCTTCAGACAGCAGAGCCAGTCTCCAAACATTTATTCAGCTGACATCAGAAATCTCCACACTCCTTCACACCTCAACACAACTCGGACTGAGCCTGGATGTGACCCCCAGGGCACTGAGGAAGGGGGTCGCAGGGAAGGGGTTGACCCAGGAAGGCTTGCGTGGCAGAGCCTGGCCACTCACAGATGGATCTGCACTGGGGTGCAGGGAGCGTCTCCCCACCCCCCCCCGCTCCCCCCAGACACCTGAGTCCTGTGGAAACCACACCACAGCAGGCACAGGGTGACACCTCCTTCACTCTCTCTGGACAATCACCAAGCTGACAGGTGTGACAAAGTGTCAGGTCTAATGAGTCCACCATGGATGACGTCTCTTCCTTGGTAGACGTTCTCCAAGACGTCCGTGCAGCACCTGCTCCACCTGGCAGGTCAGCTGGCCCTGGAGCTGGGATGGCTTCACCCCTCCTTCCTGGCAGGCAGAGCACAGGCAGGGTGGAGGCGGGGCCGAGGCAGGGGCCTGGGCAGCAGGCAGGGACGCTTTCAGGACTCCAGTCTTGCCTGTACTCTCTGCTGTGTGGCTCTCCGCAGGGTCAGTGGGTCCCAACAGGAATGTGAGGGGAGGGTGGGAGGAGTGGGAGGAGAGGCCTTGTAGGAGCCTCAGAAACAGGAGGGGAGCGTGCCTCGGTGGTCACGGGGTGGCCAGGAGGCCCAGGGGCAGCCCCAGGCACAGGGGCAGGACGAAGAGTCCTGCTGAGCCAAGAGCAAAAGCCCGACTCATCCGATCAATGACCCAGTCCTTGTAGAAACTAAGTTCTGTGTAAATTCCAGGATGTTCTGTGCGACCACAGCCGTAGCCCCAGCTCACGATCCCCACCTGGACCCATGTGTCATTAAATTCACAGACCAGAGGGCCCCCAGAATCGCCCTGGAGAAAGAGAAGGATACAGAGGGATGAAAGAAGACCGACCATCAGAACAGGCTGACTGCCCAGCAAGGCACCGGGCAGGTGGGCACGCGTGGGGCTTCCCCAGGCACCCACCTGGCCCAGGGTTCTGAGAAGGATTTAAAAGTCGAAAAAAATGTTTTAAAAAGTTGAACATTTTTAACACACAGAATTTGTATATATACTGAAAAAACTGCACAGCCCTGGCTGGTATGGCACAATGGACTGAGTGCTAGCCTGCGAACCAAAGGGTTGCCAGTTCAATTCCCACTCAGGGCACAGGCCTGGGCTGTGGGCCAGGTCCCCAGTAGGGGGCATTTGAGAGGCAACCACACATTGATGTTTCTCCCTTTCTTTCTCCCTCCCTTCCCTTCTCTAAAAAATAGATAAATAAAACCTTTTAAAAAACCTGTGCACAGAAAATATTGACTATAAGCAGAGAAACTGTACATATTCTGCGATAACAATACTGAATAATGTTACCTCAGCACATTGCTAACCACATAGGTGGGGTCCAAAGCATGTGACTCTATCACTGGTGTTTCCCTCCTGAACCTCCCATCCTCCCTGTCCCCTCCAGGCAGCATCAGCTCCTCCCTCCTGAAAGCAGGTCCCACTGAGTCCCCTCAATATGCATGAAGGGTAAATGGAGGGGCTGGCAGGTGATGCAGGCGCTACTGCCTGTGGATGAAGAATCTTTGAGGGGGACAACCAAAATTCAGAGGCAGCAAAGGGCCATGAACTGACCTGGCAGGAATCCTTTCCTAGGGCATTGTAAGCACAGAGAACCCCTTTCTTCAGTATGTTCGCTGAAGTTTGTAACAGTTGCTTTAACATTTCATTACATTTCGTATAGTGAATAAGGCTTTGCTCGGCCTCCTGCAGCAGTTCTGGAGCGTCCTCCTTGGAATCTGAAGATAATGTAGGAGTAGGTGGATCTGCTCAGTAGGCCAGGACAGGAACCCCTGATGCCCACCCTGGGTCTCATACAGTGTGTTCACATGCAGACACGCTCTGAAGGCCATGGATATTGTCCCCACTTGACATTGGAGGAAATGAGACCCAGAGTTGACATGGGGAGAGGAGGCGGTAAGAATCCAAACCAAGACGGAAGAAGAAAGAACCAATCAGGACAGGAAGAGGCAGGGCCTTAAAAGCCTGGGAAATCAAAACCAAGGACCTGTCACTCTGAGTACCGTTAGTAATAGTGACAGGTGTCCTGTACATCAGTAAATTATCGTTACTTTGGAGCAGGATCACAGACTCTCAGACAGGAAGTGCCCGAAGGGTACCAATCCAGCCTCTCCCCAGGTATAGGAGGCCCTACAATTTCATCATGAGGCATTCTCTGGTCTCTCCCTTTCCCCCCCCCACACCTTTTTGGTCGACCTCCAAACTTCTTTTTTTTACTTTATTTTTTTTTATTTATTTTATTGTTGTTCAGTTGTCAGCATGGATGGAACTGGAGAGCATTATGCTAAGTGAAATGGCCTCTTCTCATTCACAGAAAACTCCCTAAACACCAAGCCAAGTACTTCCGGGTTGGGGCAGCTCAGATTAGCAGACAAATCAACATCACTGAGCTAACCCCCCCACAACTTGCTCAGTCACCCAAGCCCTTGGGTCCTGACCTACGATAGAAATGTGCAACACCATCAAATTACTTCTGGCAGCATCATCTCCACTCCCCTCCCTTAGCCACTCCCTAGAAAATTGCCTCCCTGTGTCTCCCTTTAGCTCGTAGGCTGACCCCAGGGCACCAAGCAGCCTCTTCCCTGGCCAGATCTGCTTCATAGTCTCACCTTGTTCACGCAGTTTTCCCCATCCAGTCACCCAGCACTCCGTACCAGTCTGCACCAGGAAGGTCTTTTCGGGGAAGCACACAGGCTGGATGTAGGAGGAGTAATTCACAGGGAACTTGAGCAGAGCCAGAGCAATGTCATTTTCAATTACTCCAAAAGAACTATAATCTTGGTGGATAACAATGTCTCGAACGGGGACCTCGACTGCCATCGTGGAGGTTTGCCTCAGGTGTATGTCTCCTATCTTCACCGTGTATTCCACGTGGCTGCAGAGAGAACCCGGAGGGTCTGCATTCCCCTTCTGCATGTTCTAGGTCCTTCCCAGCCTGGTCCTACCTCCAGTGCCAGCCATAAGCCACTTCCCTTCCTCCAAACCACATCCCTTCCCTGCACCCCTGGCCGCTCTACCCACTGGTTCTCTAAGTTTGGTCCTCTGATGAGCATCAATATCACATGGGAACTTGTCAGAAATGCAAATTCTCGGGACCCCCTCCAGACCTACTGAGTCAGAAACTCTGGGGGCTGGGGACAGGCAATCAGGGTTTTAACGAGCTCTGCAGGTGTCTCTAGGCTTGTTAAAGTTTGAGATCCCCAATCTAGCCAAACTGGTCTCCTATATCCAATTCCCCTTGCCAGTCTCTCCCCTCACACTGTCCCTCCCCACTGCTTGCCACTAGGTGAAGGCTAGTCCGCACTGGCTTCAAAGAAGAGGCTTTGAACCTGATTTCGCATCTTGGATTCCCAGCCTACCAAGGGCCCAAACATTACCTACAACCTGAAGAGGAGGGACTGTGATCCCCCTTTTTAGATGAGAAAGAGAAAGCTCAGGAAAGAGGACAGGACTGGCCCCGGGGCCCACAGCCTGACCTGGCGCCCAAGCCCGGGGCCTGGAACACTCACCCAAATATGCAGTGGGCTGCCGTCAGCACCCACCGATTGCCGATGAGGGAGCCTCCGCACACGTGCTCATCATTGATCCGCAGGCTCACCTGCCAGGGCCACTTCTTCTCGGAAGCCGGCCTTCCACCAATTATCCTCATAGCCCGATGGCCGCACCCTGGAGCAGGTCAAGGAAGGGAGGGACGGGAGAAAGTAAAGCCACTGACACCACCACCACCCAGACCAGATAATCCTCGGAAAGCTCAGAGCAAGGAAGGCCATGGTCCCTCTGACCCCGGCGCAGGTCTGTTTTTCCTGAGACTCCTCCCAGAATGGCCGGGGCCTCTCGGTCCAAGGGCAGGGCTGGGTCCGCTCCGAACCCCTGAGACCCTCCTGCCCCAAGGCAGGACCCACGGCCCTCAGACCTGGCCAGTTCTCTGTGACCGGGCGGGGCCCAGACAGCTCACCTGAAGCAACGGTCCGTTTTCTTGCCGCTTCTGCTGCTGGGGGTGATGTCTGCGGAGCTGCCACAGCCTCCTGGGAACCAGAGCCCCCCGGAGTGAACGCCACCCAATCGGGGGACCCTGAAGCCGCAGGGAATTCTGGGGCCTCCGAGGGTCCCTGGACCCCTACGGGTGGCAGCTTCCACAGGCTCGCCCCTGGGTCCTGGCGGCCGCCCTCCGAGGGGGTGGGAGAGTGTGAGGGCGGTGCAGTCCTGCCCTGCGCCCCCTCCCCAACAGTGCTGGCCTCCCAGAGCCGGGGCTGAAGGAGCAGGAGCCAGACCAGGAGGCCCAGGGACGCCATGGCACCGCCGGTGGCCTCGGCCCTCTGATGGCGCCCCCTCGCGGCTGCTCCAGCCCCTGCCCTGCAGGAAGCCCGAGTCTGCGGGCAATCAGGGCCGCCTCGCAACCCGCAGCGCCGTGAGGTCATCTGGGGGTCAGGGCCTGGGCCGGCTGCGGGACTCCGGGACTCCGGTGAGTCTTCTTTCTCTTCAGCTGGGCGTGGACTCATTAATGGGGTGCTTCCCAGGCACTCAGCGTCCCCTGGCCCAGGTCCCTGGCCGCAGAGAACAGCAGCCACCCCAATGCCTGATGTTCACACAGATCCATCCACAAGCGCATCTAATCCTGCTGCGCTTGGACTGGGCCTTTCTCAGCATATCCCTCTCCTACTTGTTTACAATAAAAAATTTAAGCTCAACATGGACGTTGCCCTTTACTAACCACTGCATGAGAAATAATAGTGCTCCCTTTAAAAAGAAAAAAATCAACACCCACATGAAAAGAGCCATCAGCAAAATGCACGTCAAAGCCCCAGTGGGATACCATTGCACACCTAACAGACTGGCTAAAATTAAAAATAGTGACAACACCGCACACTGACAAGGATACAGAGATACTGGGTAATTCATACATTGTGGTAGGAATGTAAAATATTACAACCTCTCTGGAAAACAGATTGGCGGTTTCTTAAAAAATAAAATATGTAATTACCATACAACCCAGTAATTGCACTCCTGGGCATTTATCCCAGAGAAATAAAGATTTATGTTCACACACAAAAATAACTGTTCAAATGTTTATAGTAGCTAAATTCATAATACAGTAGTTCCCCCTTATCCACGGTTTCACTTTCTGTGGTTTCAGTTACCCCTGGTCAACTGCAGTCCAAAAATATTAAATGGAAAATTCCAGAAATAAACAATTCATAAGTTTTAAAGGTCCCTCTGTTCTGGGCAGGGTGACGAAATCTCACGCTGCCCTGCTCTGTCCTGCCAGGAATGTGGGTCATCCCTTGGTGTGGCATCTCCACGCTGTCCTCTGCCCACCCGCTAGTCACTTAGTAGCCATCTCCACCCTCAGGCTGACTGTCTCAGTATCACAGTGCTTGTGTTCAAGTCACCCTTATCTTACTTACTCATGGCCTCGAAGCGCAAGAGTAGTAAATACTGGCGATTTGGACGTGCCAGTGAGGAACTGTAACGTGCTTCTCTTAAGTGAAAAGGTGAGTACACTATAAGGTATTTGGAGACCACATTCACATAACTTTTATTATATTATCTTGTTATATTTGTTCTTCTTTTTTAATTACTAGTTATTGTTGTTCATTTCTTGCTATGCTTAATTGATAAATTGAACTTATAGGTATATATGTATAGGAAAACACACAGCACAATTTACCCTTGAACAACATGGGGGTTGGGGTGCCAACACCGCTCGTAGTTGAAAAATCCACACATAGCTCTGGCTGGTGTGGCTCAGGGGATTAAGCACTGGGCTACAAACCGAAGGGTCGCTGGTTCAATTCCCAGTTGTAGCATGTGCTTGGGTTACAGGCCAGGCCCCCATTTGGGGGCATGTGAGAGGCAACTAATCAATGTATCTCTCACACATTGATGTTTCTCTTCCTCTCTTTCTCCCTCCCTTCCCCCTCTCTTAACATAAATTAAAAATCTTTAAAAAAAATAAATAAAAGTACATAAATAAAATCTTTAAAAATAAATCATAAAATCGAGAATTAAAAAAAAAAAATCCACATATAACTTTTAGCTCCCCTAAAACTTAGCTACTAATAGCCTAGTGCTGACAGGTAGCCTTACTAATAACATAAACAGTTGATTAACACATATTTTGTATATTATATGTATTATAGAATATATTTTTACAATAAAGTAAACTAGAGGGAAGAAAACCTTTTTAAGAAAAATTATAAAATACATTTACTCTACTGTACATATTTATTGAGAAAAATCTCAGTATTTTGTGTATCAGCGGGCCTGTCCCATCCAAAGCCATGTTCAAGGGTCAACTGTATGGATGGGGTTCGTACTGTGCATGGTTTCGCCGTCCCCTGGGGGTCCTGAAATGTGTTCCCTGCAGATAAGGGGGGAACATCTGGAAACAACCCTGCAGTAGACAGAATAATGGCCCCCAAAGATGTCCACAGTCTAATCCCTGGAACCCGTGCACACGTTCCTTCACATGGCAAAAGGAATGTGATGAAATAAAACGTCTTGAGGGGTGAGGTTAACCTGCATGACGTACACAAAAGTGGCCCCAGCGCTTTGCAGTTCCTCCCATCGAGAGCCGAAGTCGGGCGGAGCAACACGCAGCCTTGTCACTTGGGGCATATGACCTGGCGGATCCTATGCTGCTAGAGTTTGCTGTGGGGGATGAAAGTGCTGTCTCTGCTATGTCCTGTTTGGAACGCCGCATTACAGTCCCCTATAGTTCTGGAGCAAGACCATACTGTCTGCGGTGAAGAAACTGTACTTTCTTTGAAAAGCAACTCCTGACACACTACTGAACTAAATGCCAGACCGCGGGAACTTAAGGGGCTAAGAGATCAGCACCTCCTGTCCTAAGGTGGACATTTAACCTTACGTCTATTCTGTGACCCAACGTTCCTCTCCAAGGTTTATTCCTAAAAGAAGTGGAAGCAGGTAGACACAAAAAGTCTTGTGCTGAAATGTTCATTAGTCCCCAACTGGAAACAGCCCAATGTCCAACAACAGGAGCAAAAACAAACTGTGGAAAAGTCATGCGATGATTACTATTCAGCAATTAAAAGCAATGAACTAATGACATGCATAACAACATGGGTGAATCTCAAAAAAGAGCCCTCACTGGTGTGGCTCAGTAGATTGAGCGCCGGCAGGCAAACCAAAAGGTCGCCAGTTCGATTCCAAGTCAGGGAACCTGCCTGGATTGCTGGCTAGGTCTCCAGTTGGGGGTGTGCCAGTTGGGGGCTTGCGAGAGAAAACTGGTCCTTGTATTTCTTGCACACTGATGTTTCTCTCCCTTCCCCTCTCTCTAAAAAGAAATAAATAAAATCTTTAAAAAAAAAACCAGTATGTGGAAGGTAAGCCAGACACAAAAGAGCAATTAATGTATTATTGCATTAATATGTGATTCAATTACATGCAAATCTGATCTGATAGGGATCAGAACAGTGTGTACCTCTGGAAGGGGATGAGTAAACAGGGACACAAGGGAATGTCCTGGATTGATGGAAATAGTATCTATTATAATTTGTTTGGCATTAACGTGGAGGATACATTTGTTAAAACTCATAAAATTATACACTACAATGTGCACATTTTACTATATGTAAATTACACCTTGATAAAGAAAGTAATATAAAAATTCACTATGAGATAATAGTCATTCATTGACATAAGCTTTTAACCTTACCTATTTTTAAAAATACAGAAAAAAGCAATGGCATATAGCAAAGTAGAAATAAACGGAATTTAGTCTTAATAATAAATGACTTTAAATACTTATATTCAAAACCACCCAGAAATAAAACCCCAGAGAATACCAATTGAATCAGTCAGGATGAGGTTTTTCTATGAATAACTGAGCCCAATGATGACAGTGTCTTAATTAAAAGAGGTCATTTCTCTCTTGCATCAAGAGCTGTAGCGGCAACCCTACAAATTCCAGGGAGCCGACTTTCTCCTAAATTCCTGTTCCTCACCCTAAGCGTGTCCCTCACGTCCCAAGACAGCTGTTCAAGCTCCACCACCATGTGCACATTCCAGCCAGGAGAGAAGTGATGAAGAAGGGCTTGTCCTCCCTCTAAGGATACTTCCCAAAATCCATACCCAACATTTGCTTGTGTTTTATTAGCCAGGACTTAGTGCCACACTTAGATACATGGGAGGCTGGGAACTGTGGTCGTGATCCCGGTCAACACATGCCCAGACAGAGGGGAGGAAAGGTGCCAGGGGAGCCAGTTAGCAAGCTTTACCGCAGCCCACGTCTTCATCCACCTAAATATTCACGTGCGTCTTCTCTTCGTATGCCACACTCACAGAATCCCGTCCTGAAAGAAGGCAACCTCACACTCGCACGAACAGGAAATGGGGGGCAGTGAGGTGCTCTGCATCATGACAAAGAGCTCCTCTGGGACCAAAGGGGAGTGAGGAAAATGAGCCAGCAGAGGCAGTGACCCCAACCTATCCTCTCCCTGGGCTTCAACCCTGTCTTGTGTAGCTTGGTCAAGGCGCTCTGGCGCTAGGGCTCTAGGGGAGCTGCTGGAACAGGCAGAAAACAGGGGCTGCAGTCTGGATGTGCTCCCTGACTCCTCTTGGTCCCAGGCGCTCACTTCCTCTTTCCCAGATGCAATGGTAGCAAACACAGCTACAAAGCTCCTGCAGACAGGCTGACGGCTGAGGAGCACCAGCGGGACCCACCTGTAGACCCACCTGTGGAGTGCCTCTCAGGGTAGGCCAGGCCCTCCCCTCTCACAGCAGGGCTTAAAGAGCATCATAAACATCTTCCCGCAATAAACGTGAGCTAAGTTCTTCTCAGTGGCCCCACGCCCCAGACCAGCAGAAATGCAGAACACACGAGCCAGTCTCCAAACATTTATTCGACTGACATCAGAAATCTCCACACTCCTTCACGCCTCAACACAACTCGGACTAAGCCTGGATGTGACCCCCAGGACACTGAGGAAGGGGGTCGCAGGGAAGGGGTTGACCCAGGAAAGCTTGCGTGGCAGAGCCTGGCCACTCACAGATGGATCTGCACTGGGGTGCAGGGAGCTTCTCCCCGTCCCCCCGCCCTCCCAGACACCTGAGTCCTGTGGAAACCACACCACAGCAGGCACAGGGTGACACCTCCTTCACTCTCTCTGGACAATCACCAAGCCGACAGGTGTGACGAAGTGTCAGGTCTAATGAGTCCACCATGGATGACATCTCTTCCTTGGTAGACGTTCTCCAAGACGTCCGTGCAGCGCCTGCTCCACCTGGCAGGTCAGCTGGCCCTGGAGCTGGGATGGTTTCACCCCTCCTTCCTGGCAGGCAGAGCACAGGCAGGGTGGAGGCGGGGCCGAGGCAGGGGCCTGGGCAGCAGGCAGGGACGCTTTCAGGACTCCAGTCTTGCCTGTACTCTCTGCTGTGTGGCTCTCCGCAGGGTCAGTGGGTCCCAACAGGAATGTGAGGGGAGGGTGGGAGGAGTGGGAGGAGAGGCCTTGTAGGAGCCTCAGAAACAGGAGGGGAGCGTGCCTCGGTGGTCACGGGGTGGCCAGGAGGCCCAGGGGCAGCCCCAGGCACAGGGGTGGAAGGAGGAGCACCGCTGAATAGGAAATGGTAGCCCGGTTCACCACTGCGATGATCCACCCAGTATAGACTGCAATGTCTGTGTAAACTCCAGGCACCTGTCTACGACCACAGCCGTAGCCCCAGCTCACGATCCCCATCTGGACCCACGTGTTATCATACTCACAGACCAGGGGGCCCCCAGAATCTCCCTGGAGAAAGAGAAAGAAACAAACTGCAAGACTGGGAGGGCACCCAGATCCGAGCAAATTGGCTGCACTGCACGGCGCAGCAGTGGGGGAACTGCACAGCGGGCCTTCCCCAGGCCCCCACCAGGCCCAGGTCCTGTGCATGTGAGAACTAAGAATTGAAAAGTTAATGGGAAAACTTTAATATCTTCCAAGGCTATTATGACTGGTTATTTCCCAAACCGCAGTGGTTGTAAAACACTCTGTCACCTCTGATGAGAGCCCCCAGATCCTTTCATCTGGCCCAGCGTTTCTCTAGAGGTCCTAACCCAGAGAGCCAGCTGCCTCCACAGTGTGCGCTCCACTCCCAGGCACCCCATACACACACACCCCGGCTCAGGCAGAACTCCTGTCCTTCCCCAAAGCTGCTCTGGTGGCCCCACCACTCAGCCAGAAACATTCAGCCTCCCCTCGCCCCCATCCTCACAGGCAGGTAGGCAGGCAGTCACCAAGAATGACTAAACGCACCTCCGTCCCCCACCCCACTGACCCAGGCCCTGCTCAGGACTCGGCGTCTTCCCCTAGCCTACAGCCCTGCCTGGACGACGACATCTGGAAACTCGGTACAGCATTCCAGGCCACACACATTCTGGTTCCAACCCCCTTCTTTGGCCAGAGTTGCTACCCGAAGACCTGTAAAATGTTCCCTAAATGTGACATGTCCCTTTGGACCTCTGAGCCACTGTCCCTGCTGTTCCCTCTCCCTAAACTGCTGTTCTCTTTCCCAGAAATCCAAATACTCATCCTCTAAGACCCGGCTCAAACAGCCCCTCCCCAGGAGGGCAGCTTGGTGCACAGGGCAGACTGTGGGCCTGGGGGGCCTGCAGGCTCTTGCAGGGGGGGAACCTTGAACTAATAATGTCCTCGGCCCTCACCACACCTGTAGGACAAGGATGATGTCCGCGCTGTAGGGCTGTGATGTGGTTGCTCGAGCTACTGTGGGTAACGCTCACACCAGCACAGGAAGTGCCCTCTAGGAGGAACTCAATGAAGGGAACTTGCATTATTAGCATTCCCTGTCCCCATCTTCCCCACACCCCGAGGGCCCCCAGGCAGTGAGGCAGCTCGGGGGAGCCATGAGGGCTTCTCCCCCGGCATCTCCTCAAGGGTGCAAAGAGGAGGGAGTAAATAGCCCAGGCCCTGCCACTCGGGAGTGAGGAAGCTTTGCGGTGACCGCCTCCACACCGAGGCAGGAAAGGGTCTGTGCACTCACCTGGCAAGAATCCTTCCCTGTGCCTTCGTAGCCGCAGATCATCCCTGGCAGCACCAAATCCTTAGTCTTTCCCATGGCCTTCTTCACCATCTCATTACACTTATCATAGTAGATGATGTATTGGTCGACCTGCTGGAGCCTAAATGAAGCCCATTCGCCACCTACAAGTAAAGGCACGCAGCAGTGGGTGGACCTGTGCGGGGGACAGCGAGCCCCCAAGCGCCTAGACTCCACACCGAAGAGGGCAGAACCGTGGGCACTGTCCCCATTTGACGCCAGAGGAAATGGAGGCCCCAAGGTGTCATGGAGAGAAGAGCAGGTAAGAGCCAAAACCAAGCCAGGAGAAGGAAGGACAGATCAGGACAGAAAAAGGCACGGCCTCACTGGTTGAGAAATGACAGTCAAGCGCCTGTCACTTCGAGTGTCAGCAGTCACACAGACAGGTGTCCTGTGCTCTGGTGCCGTGTCTTTACTCGGGGGAGGGATCCCGTACTCTCGGACCGGAAGTGGCCCAAAGGCACCAAATCCAGCCTCACCCTGGAGACAGGAGGCCACTCCGCTTCCCGGGGCTCTGCCCAGACCGGCGGACGGGGCCCCACCAAGGCAGGTACTTCCAAGGCGGTCACAGGTCTGACCGCAGACAGCGCGCCACGCCCCGAGCGGAAATCCACCCTGCACGGAACGCCGGAGCACGTGGCTGTGTCCCCAGGGAACCTACAAGTACCCCCAAAGCAGCCAGGCACCACTTCCCACAAGTCTGCAGAAGGACACCCCCCCACCCCACCCCCCACCCCCGGCATAGCTTCCCCCGAGAGCCGCTCAGGTTCCCAGGACCGGTGCTTTTTCCACGGGGCCCAATGGCTGGGCCGGAGGCGATCCGGAACCACACCCCGGCGGCCCTCCGCAGCCCTGCCCCTCCCTGCGGCCTCCTCGCCTGGTCCAGGGAAGAGGCTGCCTCCCCCGGCCCCAGCTTGCGCGCTGCCGCCCAGCCTCACCGATTTCTTGTGTTCTGCCCCATCCGGTCACCCAGCACCTGGTCCCAGCGGCCACTTTGAACGTCGCGTCCGGGATGCAAATGGGCTGGATGGTGATGGTGAAATTCACAGGGTAGTGAAGCTGGACAAGGGCCAGGTCATGGTGAATGGTCCCAAGCGTGGAGAACCGCGGGTGGACAGTGATGCTTTTGACAGGCACCACCACGCTGGTGATTTTCTGGAAGACGCTCTGATCCCCCATCTTGACGCTGTACTGGTGCCGCCTGCGGGAGAGAGGGCAGGCCCCTAGCGGAGACCCTAGCCCTCCCGTCTTCCCCACGTGGGCTTCTCTGGCTTCCGGTTTGGGTTCGGCTTCAGCTTCCGGTCTGCGTGGCCGCCTCGCCCGCGCCGCAGACCCGGGTGGGGGGTGTCTGAGGAGGGCAGGCCCGGCGCCTCCGTCCGCGCGCCTCACCTCAAGATGCAGTGGGCTGCCGTCAGCACCCACTGCTGCGCGATGAGGGTGCCCCCGCACACGTGCCTGCCGCCGACCCGCAGGCTCACCTGCCACGGCCACTCGCCTTCCGCCGCGTCCTGGCCGCCCACGATCTTCGTGAGCATGCGGCCGCACACTGCGCCAAAGACAGTGCGGGCAGAAGGACCTCAGTAAACAGGGCCTGTCTCCCCGGGGCGCCCCCTTCCCCTCAGACAGCCTCGAAGGCCGCGTCCTCTGAAGCTCCGGCCACGTGCTTCCGAGACCCTGGGCCTGTCCCTCTGACCTCCCAAGGCCGAGCCGTCCTGCTTGGACCCCACAGGCAGGGCTGCGGTCACTTGGATTCCCGAGGGCGGAGTCTGGCGCCCGCCCCCCCCCCCACCACCGCCAAGCAGCCCCGTCCGAGCCCTCGCCTGGTGACTCCCAAAACGAAGAGTCACCTGGGGTGAACTCCACCACCTTAAAGCCTCCCGCAGCATCTTGGGAGTTGGGGGCCTCCGAGGGTCCGTGAACCCCTGCAGGTGTCAGCTTCCACAGGCTCGCCCCGGGGTCCTGGCGGCTGCCCCCCGAGGGCGAGGGCATGGGAGAGGGTGAGGGCAGCGCAGTCCCGCCCTGCGCCCCCTCCCCACTTGCGCAAGCCTCCCAGAGCCGGGGCTGAAGGAGCAGGAGCCAGACCAGGAGGCTTAGGGACGCCATGGCACCTCCGGCGGCCTCGGCCCTGCAGGAGCGCCCCCTCGCGGCCTGACGGCAAATGGGGGGCCATGGGGTCATCCAAGGGGCGGAAACTGCGGGGCCTGTCGCCACAAGATGCCTTGCCTGAGCGGGAAATGTCACACTCTCTGTTTCACTGAGATCCGCGCTGCAGACTGCGTCCAGCTGGAGCCCTGCCCCGTACGGAGGGGTTCGGGTACTTCTGGGAGAAACTGTCCTCCCAAGGCGGCGCCTCCAGACACCCCTGCCCTCTCCGGTGTGGTACCTGGCCTGGCGCTGGTGAGGAGAGGCCATCTGGGAACGAGATGAGGAACACCCGGTTTTCCAGTGTCCCGACTTACTACAACATATGACCTAAGATGTCTGCTTTTCCGTGAAAAAAATTACAAGTCACGCAAAGGAACAGGAAAGTTGGACCAGTACCCAGCAAAAGAAGCAGATAACAGAAGCTGTCTTTGAGGGGCCCCATGTGCTGGACAGACTACACAAGCACGTCAAAAACAGCTACTTTAAATACAAGATGTTCGAGGAAGTACAAATAATTATGCTCATACATCTATATGGTATACATGTGTGCATCTATACACACATCTCAATTGATGAAAGAAAGCGTTTGACAAAAATTTAACACCCCTAATGATAAAAAAATCAGTGAACAGGAATAGAAATTTTCAATATTTTAAAAGCCATATATGAAAAACCCACAGTGAATGTCATACTCAAAATGAAAGACTAAAAGCTTTTCCCTAAAAGCAGGGGCAAAATAAGGATGCCTGCTTTCCCACTTATGTGCAACATGTTACTGAAAGTTCTAGCCAGAGCAATTAGGCAAGAAAAAGAAATAAAGTCACCCAAATTGGAAAGGAAGAAGTCAAATTATCTCTGTTCACAGATAGCAGGATCTTATATATAGAAAACCCTAGAGAATCCAGACTTCCGGCCAAGATGGAGGCGTAGGTAGACGCACTGTGCCTCCTCGCACAACCAAAAGAAGGACAATTTAAAAACAAAAAACAACCAGAACTGACAGAAAATCAAACTGTATGGAAGTCCGACAACCAAGGAGATAAAGAAGACACACTCACCCAGACTGGTAGGAGGGGCGGAGACGGGCAGCTGGGTGGAGAGGACTCTGGTCAAGGCCACAGCTGGTGGGCCAGGCAGGGCTGAGGCCGGCAGACCAGGCGGTCCCACATTCGTGTGCAGGAACAACTGGGGAGCGACACAGACCACGCAACCCAGGGCTCCAGCGCGGGGAAATAAAGCCTCAACCTCTGATTGAAACAACCCGTGGGGGTTGAGGTGGCAGCAGGAGAAACTCCCAGCCTCACAGGAGAGGTTGTTGGAGAGACCCACAGGGGCCTAGAGTGTGCACAAGCCCACCCACTCTGGAATCAGCACTAGAGGGGCTCAATTTGCTTGTAGGTAGCGGGGGAAGTGACTGAAAACCGGCAGAGAGTGGAGCAAGCACCATTGTCCCCTCTCAGACCCCTCCCCCACATGCGGCACACAGCACAGTGAGGTGGGTTGCCCACCCTGGTGAACACCAAAGGCTCCGCCCCTTTACATAACAGGTACACGGAGAGGGAAAAAAAAAAAGGCCCAAATGAAAGAATAGGTCAAAGCTCCAGAAAAAATACAACTAAGTGATGAAGAGATAGCCAACCTATCAGATGCACAGTTCAAAACACTGGTAATCAGGATGCTCACAGAATTGGTTGAATATGGCCGAAAATTAGATGAAAAAATGAAGGCTATACTAAATGAAATAAAGGAAAATGTACAGGGAGCCAACAGTGACGGGAAGGAAACCAGGGCTCAGATCAACGGTTTGGACCAGAAGGAAGAAATAAACATCCAACCAGAACAGGATGAAGAAACATGAATTCAAAAAAATGAGGAGAGGGTTAGGAACTTCCAGAACACCTTTAAACGTTCCAACATCCAAATCATAGGGGTGCCAGAAGAAGAGGAAGAGCAAGAAATTGAAAACTTATCTTAAAGGGGGGAAAGAAAGGGGAGAGAGGGAGGGAAGGGAGGGGAGGAAGAAACTGAGTTATATATGGGCAGGAAAATCCGAAATGCATCATTTGTGAAAGATATAATTGCTTTCTAAAACAAATCCAAATGAACCAACTGAAAAATTAATAAAACAATAAGAGAAAAAAACTAAGAGGGCTGGGGAGAGATCAATATACAAAATCAATAGCTTTCTATTCCTTAGCAATAACAAATTAGAACATATAATAGGAAAACAAAGATATTCTATTAATGATAGCCACTCACATTTTTGGAAATACCTAGGAATTGGCACGAGACGTCACACCACATGCCCAGCTTCCTGCAACCCTTTCTCATCACTGTCCTCCTGACTCCCAGGGCCCCAGCCACACTGGCCTTCTTGATGGGCCTCACTGGCTGTCCCTTTGCCCCCAAATATCCACACAGCTCATTGCCCCACCTCCTGGGTCTATACCAGGGTCAGCAGACTTTTTCTGTAAAGGCCAGATAGTAAATATCTTAGGCATGGTGGGCTAAGAGACAAAATCAAGACTATTACGCAGGCACTTATATATAATAAGAGAGAAAACAAATTTCCACAATTTTGTCTATTGATGAAATGTGAAATGTATTTTTTAAAAATAACTGAGTACTGTTTTTTGTTTTGGTTTTGGTGTTTTTTGTTTTGTTTTGTTTGGTAACACAGGTCAACTAAGGACAAGAATGGAATTCTTTCGGGGGGATAACATCAAAGTTAGTGCTCCCTACCATGGAATGGATTGCACATGTCCTTCTGTGAAAACCATTCTCAGCTAAGAGGTGGTGGGCCAGCTATACTCACATGTCACCTCCTCAGTGAGGCTCTCCAGGACACTCTCTCAAAAATTGTCCCACCACACAACTCTGCCCTCTCAATCCCTCTCACCCCCTCTACCATACTCTGCAGCACTTCTCACAATCTGACATACTGTATCTTTTACTCACGTGTATATTGGCAGTCTTCCCCTTCTGTATGTAAACTCTATGTGGGCAGGGTTTTTGTCTGTCGTGTCACTGCTGTATTCCCAGCACCTGGAACATGTCTGGCACATGGTAGGCACTCAATAAATATCTGTTGAATGAATGGATGGATGGATGACTGAATGAATAGAATTGTAGTGAGGAGAGAATGTGTTAATACCTATAAGCGCTTAGAGCATTGCCTGGCACATGCTCAGTAAGTATTCGTCACTATTATTGTTACTTTCAGAAGTAACAACACCTAGAAAGTGCACACTCCAGGGCTAACAAACAAAATCTTCCAGCCACCGGACGTGTCCACCATCTGCCTACCTGCCTGTTGCATTTCCTACCTCCCCAACCCTGCCCCAGGAAGCCCAGCCCTTCAGTGCCTGGCCCTTCAGCTTCCCCAAAAGCCCCCTCCTCCCACCTTCTGGAAATCAATGTTCCTGGGGGCCATCTCTTCCCCGGCACTGACCCCTTCTCTAATCCCACAGCAGCACCATCCCGCGGGCCAGGAAATGAGAGGTGAGAGGTTACGTTTTCCGGAATCATACGAAGCAGGGGCAGGGGCTGGGGAGAAGAGCACACAACACAGCAGACAGATGGATGGACAGCTTTCTGGATGAGCCAGCAGCTGAGCTGGGACTGCAGACCAGAACCCCTCCTCCCTGCGGACTTCTCCGCCAGGCGTCAGGGGCTCACTCGGGAGCCGGCTCCGCCCCCTGGCCCAGGGCCAGCCGTCATCCCCGTGAGGTCAGCCACGGGCCCGCGATTTCGGGGAAATACCAGCTCCTGATTAAAAACAGGCGGTGGTCAGGCCCCTGCTGCTTTCCCAGTAGAAACTAGGGTGTTTGTTCCGAGAGGAACAAGAGTGGGCAGGGCCTGGCCAGGGCCTGGCCAGGGCCACGAAGGCGGGAGACTTGAGTGGCAGTACCTGGTCGTGGATCAGGACGTCCGGGGGAACAGGGGATGGCGGGAAAGACAGGGCGGGGTTACCCAGGCGTTCTGGCAAGGGCAACCTGCGTGGGGGACGGCCACACAGCACGTGGAACTGAGCCGACCAGAGAGGGTCGCAGACTGTGGCCTGGAAGCCACGCGGAGGCAGGCAGGGCAGCCTTCACGGAGACCTACACTCACACTAAGGCAGTGGGCGGGGCCTAAGAAAACCCGACGAGACTAAGTCCCTCCTTCCTGGGTGGGCAGCTGGCGGCCCCCAGCCCCCGTCCCTGCGGAGCCGCCCGCCCCGCCTCCCCGGGTGCCGGCGCAGCGCCCTGCAGGGGGCGACCGAGGGCCATCCGCCGGCGCAGGCCCGGGCCGCCGGGCAGCCGGCATCTGGAGCGAGTTAGGCCCGGGCGGCCTGGCGGGCGGCGGCGTGAGCTCATCCCGGCCCGCCCCGCTGCGGTTTCCCGGCGCGGCAAGGGGAACAGAGCACAGAAGCGCCTCCGCGGGCCGGCTGGGGGCGCGCGGCGGGAGCAGCGACTCCTCCCGGGATGTGGGTGTGAGCGGGGAGGCAGCAGTGTGTGTGTCACTGGCGCGTCGCCCAGGGCGGTCTGAGCCCTGGGAGCCGGCCGCCAACATGTGTCGCTGTGTGTCACCCTGTGCCGTGGCTTGTGAGGGTGTGTATGTCCCCATGGGGGAAACACTGCGTGTAATAAGTTGCACACATCCCAGCACATACTTCTCATTTTACAGAAAAGAAGGCCAAGTGCAAAGGAGGAGGGCCAGGGCGGTGGCACAAGGCTGGGGCTCTTGGCTGCCTAACCCTAAGCCTGTGTCCCCATGTGTGCAGACGCTGGGAGCCAGCCGAGTGTTCCACAGTGCTGGGATCCGCATTTGGGGGCCCACCTCCCCTCCCCCTACACACAAACTCAGCTCCCTGGTCACTGTCCCTCCACACCCACACCCTCCTTCCTCAGGACCTTGGGCACTTCTCCTTTAGAAGGGAAGAAGGGACCCCTTCACACCAGGATCATGGCTAATAATGACACACACAGACCACATAGGAGGACACAGACACACACCCAGATACAGACTCATGCATGGAGACACATGTATAAGGGGACACTCTCCTATTAGCGGGACTCCAAGCCTGGAGAGCCAACAGGCGGGTTGCCAGGTGGTGGTAAGCCTTGGGGAGGCCTCTTGGTGAGAGGCCAGCACCCTTGCCAGGGGCAGGGAGCAGGAGGGCTGGAGATCACTGACCCCTGAATCTTCAGGGTTCTGGCTCCCTGAAATAGACCCTGAGGGTGCTGCCCATGGCATGAAGGGCCCCAGAGACCCCAGGACAACCAGGGCCAGGAGCCAGAGTTGGGACATGCCACTGTGGGCATATCCAGGCTCAAAGTGGGGAGCTGGGGCTGGAGCAGGTGCCTCTGAGCACCTAGGGCTCCCCCCACCCATCAGGCCATCCTCACTTTGGACCTTCACCTCAGGGACCTCCAGTCCCAGCTGGGGTAGCCACAGCTCCAGTCATGCTGGAGACCTCAGGAAGGTGGCACTGGCCACCCAGAACCCGCCTGTCTTCCTGGCTGGGTTCGCAATGACATGCCCCCACCCTCCTCCCTTGACCCCACAGCTAGGTGGTGGCTCTGAGACAAGGATCATGCCTGGGAGATGTGGCATATGGGTCCATCACCCTTCCTTACCAGCTATTACTGCCAGGGCCCAAAGCACGTGTTGGCAGAGCTTGCAAGGAAGCTAAGTCTCCATGTCCCCACGGTGTCCCCACCTGTGAGACTCAGAGGACAGCATGCCCTGGCTAGGCCTCTCCAGGGAGTGTTAACTCCGAAGGGATGCACATCTACCGTAACCACCAGGATCCTCACTCCCTAGATACTGGGGCAAGCTGGGTGAGGGATTTTTCAACTGGAATGACTCTGGTTTACATAACCAGAGCCTCCAAATTACTTAGCAAAACATGTTTGCTTTTTAATTAACATGTGCTTGAAAAACAATGGTTTTAATTAAAGTGGGTGGGGGAGAGAAGGGATGGTGGGGGAGAACAGTTCAAGGAGCTCCAAGATGGGGCCCACACTTCCTAAAAATAAAGTAGGAGCCCAACCCCAAGCCAGCAGAGGCTGGGAGGCCAGCTCCCTTGGGGAGCACTCGGAACAACCCCACCTGCCTTCACCCCTCTCCAGCGCCCTCTCGGGGAATGTGCCCTTTTGCTGGCAGTTTCACGGCTCCCTTACCCGCTGTTCCCTCATCCCCTCTGGAAAGGGGTGGGCTTTTAGAAAGCAGTCTTTGGGGTAAATGATGGGGGTCCACCAGGCAGAGAAAAAAGAGGGAACAGCATGAGGGAAGACCTGAGAGTGGGCGTCTTGTTGGGGGAACATTAAGTTTACCAGGGAGGGAGATACAAGAGGTGGGGGAACGTGACCAGTGAAGAAGCCAGATCCCCCAGACCCGTGGACTGGAACGGTAGGGCTGGGCCCAGATGTCCAAGCCTCAGGAAGACGGGGAGAGGGGGAGTGAGGAGTTGAGGAGTTGAGCTGGGGCCGGGAACACAGAGGGAGGAGGGAGGGATTGGCCGAGGGATTGACAGATGGAGGAGAGAGGCAGTGGAGGCTGGAGGCAGGAGGTAGCCTGGGGCCTGGGGGCTTCCCGGTCAGAGGCGGATGGCCAGGGCTGCAGGTTTGATAAGACCAGCAGGGGGCAGCGTTGGCCCCATCATCGGGAAGCAGGAGGCACCCCCCCAGTGGGTGCTCAGCAAATGCTGGAGGAAGGGTGAGAATGAGGAGCTGTCCCTCCAAGTCAGCCAGAGCTTCTCCTCTTTCTGGCCTTTTGGGGCCAGCACTGGGGCCAGAGGTCAGCATCCCCACCCCCTCGCCCATACAAGCAAAGGAAGATTGAGAGGAAGCCTCTGGGGAGTGAGGGTACCCCACCTGGGTCGAGTCAGGTGGCTCCAAACCCCCAGCTCCCAGTGGCCCCGCCCAGTACCCTGTTTCTCATTAGGGGCCTTCTGGCCTCCCCCGCCCTACATGAAACGTGCCTTCCGATACTTAATTCATTACACTCCGCCTGGGTGGGAGGCCTGCGGGGGTTATTTTTCCCCTGAGCTCAGACATTCCTCCACATTTCAAAGCAGCTGTCGCCTTCCCCAACCACCCAGAGGCCCAAGCTCAGAGTCCAGAAGGGGCCTCTCCAGGGCTCAACACCGGCGGCTCACACACCTGCAGCCCAGCACAGAAAGGAAACTGAGGCTGAGAGACAGCCTCAGGGCCCCTGCAGGAACCTCCTCTCACACGCTACACCTGAACTTACCTCCCCTCAAGCTGGGATCCCCCTATGTGCCCCCGTCACCCTCCCAGAACACTGCCTTCCTTGCGCCTCTGGGCCGCCTTCCACACAGGTGACCTCAGGGGTTCCCTCTACAATGCACAGGGAGCCCTTGCCTCCGACCCGCCAGAGTAGATGTGCAGACAGTTCCCAGGCCCCTGGCCTGCTCAGGGCCAGAACTACCTGAGCCCCTCACTGTGTCATGGTTTTACAGAAGGCAAGGCCCACCTAGAAACTAGGAGGGCTAGGGTCAGCCCAGTGGACTACCGAGGGGTCGGGTTCAGGGAGGAGCAGGTCTAAGGACCTAGTTCCGGAGTCTAGGGGACTAGAGAGGTCCTGGGCAGAGTTTTGTCTGACGTCAGAGAGCTGCCCCATCCAGCGAAACAGAGGGTGAGCTCCCTGTTGCTGGGGGTCTTCAAGCCAGTAGCAGCTCATCAGACTTGGCCTGGGAAAGAGGTCATCTGATGTGTCTGAGGCCCCTTCCTACCCAACTTTGAGGTCAAGGTCTGGGGCTGGGAGGCACAGCACCCACTGCCAATGAATGGGGTGAGGGGGCCCTCCTCGCTGGCTCGGGAGTGGTTAGACAGGTCTGGGAGTACAGGCCAAGGCACAGGACAGAGGGCCTGGGAGCTGGCCTGAGGCCGGAGCAGGACCTGGCCTGGGCGTCTTCCTGGTTGGGTCACTGCAAGGCCCTAGCACCTGGTGAAGCGCTGGGGGTGCTGTAAATGCGTTATCACTGTGGACTGATGAGTTCTATGGGGTCTGACCCGGATCTGGGGATAGAAAGCAGCCTGCATGCAGGAGTCAGGGCCTCCACCTCGGGGAGGGATCTGACAACAGGGGAAACTGAGGCAGGAGCACAGGTGGGGCAGGCAACCTGGTGCTGGGAATTCATTTTGGAGGTCACGCTTGACATCCTGTAGCCACCTTGCCCCTGCTGACCCCACAGCCAGGCATGTCTACTCCGGGTATGGGGCTTGATGCTGGGTTCTCAGGTGCCCAGGAGGGTAGGTGGTGTCCCATGACGTGGCCCTGGAGGGTCCTCACCATCCACAGCAAACCCAGGGGCCCAGGGCCTGCCCACATCTCCAGGTCTACCCCCAGGGAGCCCCCTTACCACAGGGAAGGCACCCCGTGGGACATGGAAGTACGGAGCCTGGGATCCTGAGAGAGGGGCTGCTCCTAGCTGGCCCATAGCTGTCTTGTCTGAGAAATGAGGGATCCAGGTGTGTCACCCTCCTGGGGGCTTCCAGCCCAGGCCCCTCCACTCCGGCCAGGCCATGCAGAGGGCACCCCTGAAACTCTTGGAATGTGCCCAGCTTCCCCTCCCAAACCTCAGCCCTGAGCTCTGCTTCTCTTCCCAGGCCAGAAACCATTTTGCCTTCTTGCCACCGCAGCGCCACCGCACCCCCTGTGCTGTCCCTAGACACCAGGGGGCACTGCTGCTGGCTTTCCACCTCCCCCGCTGCAGGCTCCAGAGGTGGGGACCGGTACGGGTATCCCAGGGGTTGGGGACACTTAGAATCTCGGGATCGCAGATACTCCAATAAAGGGAGCTGAGGCACCTTCACCCGTGTGCCCCACCCCCAGCCCTGACCTTGCCTGTAGCTGCCAGCCCCAGGGGCTCATCGGCACCGCCCCTGCCACCCCCCAAGCCATCCCAACAGACAGGGCCAGGCCTGTCAGTCAGCACAGATGGAGCGCAGCTGGCACCTGACAATTACACAATGGCTGGATGGGTGGACGGATGAAAAAGACAGACAGGCAGGCAGACGGACAGACGGATGGATGGATGGATGGGTTGGATTCAAATGAGTCTTGGGCCTGGAAAGGATCTGCCCCATTCAAGCGTCTCTATCCAGGGCTTGGGGAAGATGTTGACTGAAAGAAACAGAAATTTCCTCAAAACTTAAAAATTGACTTATAAGGTCTTATTTTGCCAAAAACATGGAAAACAAGAGCCACCAGCTACCCCCACCATTGTTTTGAAAACAAGAGGAAAATCTCAAGGCCAAAAAAAGAATGGGCAGGACGTGATCTCAGAAGACAGGCAGGCCTTGAAGGTGCACAAACAGTGAGCTTCGAGGAAACACACAGCGTGGACCGCGCTTTCCTCTCGTGAACACTCCCAGCTTGGGCGCTGGGCCTTGGGGCGTCCGCGTGCTTCCAGTCTCTGCCGGAGCAAGGACCCATTCTGCAGCCTCCCTACTGGAACTGGTTCGCCCCTGTTTACACACCCCTTGGAACAGGGTCCTCACTACCTATCCCCGTTAGCTGGGAGCTGGGTTATTATTCTAGAGCACTTTCAGTGACTTCCGAGTACCATGGAGGGGAGGGAAAGAGACCAGGAGGGGAGTGAGATGGAAGAGGTGTGGCGGCGAGAGAAAACAGACGCCTCCAGACCTGGGGCACAAGAATCACGGGTGGGGATTGGTGACTGTGTTTGGCTGAACCAAAGTATAAAAATCAGAAAGTGGGCCAAAACCTGAGGCTTTTCAGGGGGCACTGACTCCCATCTCTGGAGTTCCAGGGTCTTCCAGCCCCCTTACTCTCTAGAAAGCCCTGTGACACAGCCCATCTCACCAAGCCCTCGGTGGCTTTGGATGGTACCCGGACACGTAGGCCAGAGTAGGGAGCAAAGACTGGGAGAGAAAGGTGGAACCTCAGTCATCCTCAGCCAGGCTGGGGAGGAGGTGTCAGGCAGGGGCCCTTCCCAGCCCTGACCTTCTAGGCCCTGCCCTGGCCAGGGGGCCCTGGCTGCTGAGACTGGAGGGGCCCGTCGGGCGGCCGGCCCTCTCACACACACACACTCCACATTCCAGCTGTGGTCTGTCAGCATCTGGGCAAACCAGGATTGTGTGGCTTTGGGAGGGTGGGAACAAATAACCCCCCAACCTGGGTGAGGGCAGGCCTGGGGCTTGTTGGAAGGGACTTGGGAGAACCCCAGGGAGCTACTTCTGAGCTGGGTCAAGGGGTTCAAGGTCTGGGGTTTTCCTGCTGTTGCCTGGGGTGCCTGGGTCAGCACGCCCTGGGGTGTGGCTGGCCCTATACCCAGGCAGGCTCATCCCCACCCTCCCTCCCATCTTCCCCACCACCCAAGGCCTCAGGACCAACAGCAGAGCACTCTGCCCTGGCACCCCCAGCACCCCTCAGGCAGCAGGAGGGCTGCCTGTCCCACAGTGGCCGATCTCTTCTGCTCCTCCTCTTCCCCTCCCGCCTCCTCTCCACGCCCCTCTGATTTCACGCACCACATTGCTTGGACCCTTCCATTCTAACCCCTGATTTCTATTAAGATCTCCGTTAGCTTTCTGCCTGGCCCTCAGCAGCGGAGTGTTTAAGCCCTAGGGCCCACTTTCTCATCCCTGAAGTCCAATTTCTTTCCTTCCGGTGACCTGATAAGGTTTTCCTCTGATTCTCAATTTCCTCAGGGCTCTTCCTGACTTCCTTCTACCTCGCCTGAATTTCTGGCCGTCTTGGCCCCCACTTGGTGCTCTCTGACCCATGTTCCAGAGGTGACCCAGCGTCCCTGTGGACGATGTCTGGACAGAGGATGCAGGGCATGGCAGGCTGCCAAGAGCCACGTGTATCCGTGCAGGGACATCAGAGCAGAAGAGGGACAGTAGGTTCTGGGGTCCTGAACTGAACTCTGTCCCTGGTCCCCAGCCCCCTGGCTGCCCCACGCACACCCTGGTTCAGGCTGGCCCAGGACTGGAGAGGTGGACTCTCCTGCCACCTTGGAGAGACCTCGGAGATCAGGCCTCAGGCCAGACGGGGGAAGCGCGACACAGAGAGACCCCAGACCAACCCCAACCTCATGGGACACGTGCCATGGCACTTTTGGTATGGAGGGGACCAGGCTGACAGAGGGGCCAACCCCTTGACCCCTCCCATTGCTTTCCGCCAGCCCACGGGGCCACAAGCTGGACCACCCTGCTTGAGGGGGAGGCTGGAACCAGTGTTTACGCAACTGCGGGGAGGCCACAGCCTGGCTGGCAGTGCCGCCCGCTCAGCACCAGCGCTGACTCGGCAGAGTCCCCAGCACATACACACCAGACACACGCACAGACAGACAGACACAGACACACAGCGAGATAACACACAGACCAACGGGCACACGCATACACAAGTGTACACACGCGGGCACTCACACTCACAGGCACACTGCACATTCAAACACACAGAAACGCAAAGAAGTACACACGCTCCACCAGGTGGGGGGTGCTGAGGGAGGAGGACCCTCACCCCAGCAGCTGAGTCCCCCTCCAGGTGCCTGTGCCCCATCCACTCTGATCTGGAGAGATGGCTGAGAACAGGGGGGACCCTGCCCACAGGACTCTAGCCCAGGACATCCCCTGACAGAGAAGCCTGGGGCTGCTCAGTGCCCTGCAGCCCCTGGAAACTTCTGAAGGGGGGCTTGGCAGTTCTGGGCTGGGGGTCCAGGAGCAAGGTGGCTGGGACAAGCAGGAGCTGGGGGTCATGAAGAGTATTGGCTACATCAGGGGGCACCCTGCCCTGATTAGGACCAAAGCAGAGGCTTGCTCTCTCCGCAGGGGTCCTCAGATGCTCTGGCCAGGGAGGCTGGCCAGAGTCCAGCAAGGCCACACGGAGACGCCCCTCCAGCTGAGCCACCATCGTGAGGCCACAGGTGCCTCTGTTTCCTGCCCCACCAGCCAGCCAGAGGAGGCAGTGTGAGAGGGCAGACCGCAGCCACCCCCGCCCCAAACCGCGTCTGGGGCCAGAGTGGACTACATGCAGATAAGGAAAGAAACCGGGAAACCTCAAAATCTGCCTGAGATGCTGCTGAGAATGTCGTCTACAGTGTCCTGCAATCAGACCACTTCCTCCCGCCTCCACGGGGCCAAGAGGCAGCTGCCTCTCTCCCGAGCCCTGCCAACTGGTCCCTGCTGGTATCCCCAGCCTGTTCTCCACCCAGCAGCCAGAGAGAGGCTGATAAGCCATTTCCCAGACCACACAGTGAAGCCCTTCCCACGGCCACAGGCCCTCCATCACCTCCCTCCCTTCTTCCACCTCAGGACCCTCTTCCCTGGGAGGCCCCGCGTGGCACCCCGGAGCTGACGCTGAGAGCTCTAGCCAACGTGTAGCCCTGCCCCAACCTGTGCTGATGGGGGTTCAGGAATCAGCGGTCTGGTCGCCTCATCCCCTGGTGAGACAACTCCACCATCTCCTAGAAGTTCCCAGGGAGGCTGCGCCCCTCCTGCCCACAGAGCTGCAGGCTCCCACGCACCCGTAGGACCTCCTCCCCCGCCAGCCACGCTCCCACACTCCCCAGCGTCACCTAGCAGGGCCACTGCTTGTGTTCAGGTCTCTGTCTCAGCGCCACTCCTGGGGAGGCCCAGCCCAAGACATCCCGTCTCTCCTCTCTTCTCTTTTCCTTAACAGAACTCCCCATTCCCCCTCTCCCCAGCCCCTGGCAACCACCCTTCTGCTCTCTGCCTCTGTGAATTTAACTACTGCAGGTCTCTCGCGTAAGTGGGATGACACAGATATTTGTCCTTCTGCGGCTGGCTTAGTTCCCTTAGCACAATACCCTGGAAGTTAATCCATGCCGTACGCAAGTATCATGTGTCAAAATGTCTTCCTCTCTAAAGCTGAATGCTACTCCATTGTATGCATACCCCACACTGGGTTTGCCATTTGTCTGCGGGTGGGCACCTGGGCTGCCTCCACCTTTTGGCTGCTGTAGGTGACGCTGCTGTGAACAAGGGCATGTGGGCACCTCTTCCAGTCCCTGCCTTCAGTTCCCCTGGGAGCGTGCTTGGAAGTGGGATTGCTGGGTCACATGCTGATTGCTTTTTTAATTTTTTGAGGAGCTCCACACCGTTTCCATAGCAGCTGCACCATCTTGCAGCCCAAAGGGCCCAATTTCTCTGCATTACAGTCAACACTTGCTGTTTTGGGGTTTTTTTGTTTTTTGGTTTTGGATAATAATCATCCTAATGGGCATAATAGTTTTGATTTTCACTTTCCTAAGGATGAGTGTCGTCAAGCATCAGGTCATGTAATTTTTGGCTACTTGTATGTCATCTTTGGAGAAAGTCTATTCAGGTCCTTGGCCGACTTTTTCATGGGGTTGTTCATTTTGCTGTTGTTGAAAGGTAGGAATATTTTAAGAGAGAGAAAGGGAGGGAGAGAGAGAGGGAGAGAAACATAGATGTGCAAGAGATACATCGATCAGTTGCCTCTCGAAGGCCCCTGACTGGGGACCCAGCCCACAACTCAGGCACGTGCCCTGACTAGGAGTCAAACCAGCGACCTTTCAGTTTGCAGGATGATGCCCAACCCACTGGGCCACAGCAGACAGGGCGGGAATTCTTTGTATATTCTGGATATTACATCCTCTTCTGTAATCTTTACCCAAGTATTACCTTCTCAGATAATCACTAGCCTCACTATCTAACGTGTCAACACCTCCCACCTCACACACGTGCGCGCGCGCGCACACACACACACACACACAGCCCCTTCCCGACTCTGGGTTCCTCCTCAGCCTGTATTTCAAGTGTCGCTGCACACTTGTCTTCTGCTGAGGAGCCCCGGGCTGAGGAACTCACTGGTAGACCCTGGGTGCTGCCCCAGTAAGGACTTCTCCTCTGGCCAAGAGCCACAGCTCAGGCAGAGTGCCCCACTTTCCCCATTTGAGTCAGGCAGGCGTCTCAGGCCTCTTCAGCACTGACAGGCTAGGGACAAAGCTAGCCCCTGCCCTGCCACCCACTCCCGCTGTGATGCAGGTGAGGCCATCCTCAGCCCTGGGCCTCATTTTCCCCACCTGTGTCGTGACTCTGGGCCAATGCCCCACGGGCCCCTGGCTGCTGGTCGTGAGATGAGACTGCTCAGCCAGTGCTCTTGGGATCCCTGTGGCATCTCTGTATTAGGAGCCACAGCCCGGCTGCCACCTCAAAGGGGAGAGGGGCGAGCGGAGCACAGGGGACCCCCGGCCTCTTCACGTTCAGCCCTGTTCCTACCCAGTGTCTTGGGGACCAGGCTCACAGGGTTGGCACACCAGATGGTGCAGTTTCGATCAGGTGAGCAGCATTCCAAGAGGCCTCTGTTTTGTCCAGGGCGCATTGGCCCATAGCATCTACAGAAGTCAACCAAAGGGCCACAGAGAGGAGAGGAGAATGAAAGGAAGGAGGGAAGGAGGGAGGAGAGGAAGAGAGGCGAGGAGAGGAGGAAGGAAAGAAGGCATTTATTCATGGGGCCCATGGCTCGGGGACAGAGAGGCAGGCACAGGCGCACGCAGCCTGCGGGGCGGGGGTGGGAGATGACAGCTGCACAGAGAGGTCTGGGGGTGTACAGAGGGAGCTGCTGCACCGGCCTCGATGAGCCCCCTCCTTCCCGCTGCTCCGGGCCACTGGTATCAGCATCCCCCACTATCCCCAGCGTGGCCTCCCCGGGATCCCTGAGAGCAAAGGGGTCACAGGTTATGGTCGGGGGTCAAGTGAGGCAGCAGGATGTCAACTGAGCACTGGAGTTGGTGAAGCTGGGGAGGTGGAAAGAGGGATTGGGATCACAGAGGTGGGGGCAGGGACAAGGTGGAGGTGGCAGCGGTGGCAGAGGCAGCAGCAGGCTTGGGAAGGAGCAGGAGTCTCACCTGGGGTGGGAGGTTCAGCTGGCCATGATGTGCTTCACAAACGCTGGAGAGAAGGGGCAAGTGAGTGGCGGGTTCCCGGCTGCAGGAGCCTGGGTCTCCGAGCCCCGCCCCCCGAAGACCTCCTGCCCTCTGAGCCCACCTTCATAGTTGATGCAGCCATTGGGGTCCTCTTGCCCAGCCATCAGTTTGTCCACCTCTTCTTCTGTCAGCCTCTCACCTGACGGGGCGGGAGGCCGAGTCAGCACCGTCCAGAGGAGCGGAGGGTCGGACACACGGGGCCCCTCCGGATGGTGGCCTTGCCCCTCCAGCAGTCCCTCACCTCATGTTGGCCCGGCCCCCGTGGCTCACAGGGCCTTGGCCATAACCCTCCTTTCTGAGACCGGGAGAATCAGTGACAAGCCAGGAAGGGCAGGGCCTGCGGTGCCCCCTCCGAGCCTGGGCTCTGTCCTAACGGTGCCACGCTGGGGCACCAGTCAGCAGTGCACCTCTCCTCTGTCCACAACAGGCTGGCGGGGGCGAGCTAGGAACCAGGTGGGGGTGACCTCGGAGGGGACCGCTGCTCCCCAGGCAAGGCGGGCGCTCTCCTGTCTCCGTGTTTTTGTGTGTGAGCTCTGCTGGACCCCCACTGGAAGGTCTACTGCAGTTTCTCTCCCCGACCCCCGCCACACACGCACACACACACAGGGACCAGCACAGGTCTGAGCACACAATAAACATTTGCTGCAGGAAAAAGTCTCTTAGAGAAGGGGGCACCTGACAGTGGGGGTCAGGATGCCCAAGAGGCAGGCATGTGACCTACTCAGCCACTCAGATGACAGGGCCCTGGACCTTGACTGTGAGGCAGTGAAGCCCAGGACTGCGCTGATCCCCCTGGATGCGCCGCTTTGCCCCACCCCGGGCCCAAGCTGTTCCTCTCTTGCTTCGGTTCTGCGAGCTGCGCCAACACACTTCCTCTACTCGCCACCTAAGTTTCTAAATCCTCCGCGTTTCTGTCACCTGGCATAGAGGCGCCTTGACTGTGTCACCCTCCATTTCAGATGAGACACAGGCCTCGGGGTGGGTGACAGAGTGGTTCCTCCTAGGATGCCCCACCCCCCAAGGAGCAGTGGGGTCAGGGGAGGCTGCCCTCACCCAGTGTGGCCAGGACGTGGCGCAGCTCGGCGCCCATGACCGTGCCGTTGCCCTCCTTGTCGAAGACCCGCAGCCCCTCCACGAAGTCCTCGAAGGTGCCAGTGTCCTTGCTCTTGGCAATGTGCTGGAGCATGGGCAGGAACGTGTTGAAGTCCATCATCTTAGAGTTGAGCTCTGTGGAGAGACGGTCCTGGGGCCCAGGCGGACCTTTCCCCTTCGCACAGTTCCCGAAGCACTCCACCACCACGAGGCGCTTTACAGTCACCCGAGAAGCGGGTTCGCACACAGCCTCTGCCACTCCCTGGGAGAGCTAGGGCTCCGTCCGGCACCTCCCTTCTCCTTTTGGAAACGGTCCTTGCTAGCCTCTTCCTTTTATAGACCCCGCCCTCCTGCCACTTGTGATTGGTCTGGAGCCGCTGAGCCAATAGAGGCCTCCCCTGGGACTTTTGAATCTTCCCTGAGACTTTTGAAGTTTGAACCACACCCTCTCTGGCCAGTGTGGCAAGGGAAGCTGGGCCTGACCCGCAGAGAGATACCGAGGGGGCAAGAAGGGGCAATGGGAGCCCCTGGTCTGCCCTCACACCAGCCACTGAAGCTAGTCTGCACTCTTGTCAGTCCCTTATGACCAGGAGGCCTAGTGCATCATCAAGGGGCCGGGGGGGACAGCAAAGTGGCACTGCTCGTGGCCTCATCAGCATCCCCTGACACCAGCCTTAGTGTCCTCATCCAGGTAATGGGGGGACAGTGCACAGCAGGGAGGTCCCTGTGTTGTCCCACTACAGACGGCAATGCCCCCTGGTGGTCTCCTGGGGAACTGGCACTAGTGGGGAGCTCTCAGGTTAGATGTACCAACCTTCCGGCTTTGGCTTCCCCAGGACACGGAGCACTTCGGCCTGTGTGGGGTTCTGGCCCAGTGCCCGCAGGACGTCCCCACACTGTCCATATGTGATCTTCATCTCACCGCCGGGCGTGCGGTCAAACAGCATGAAGGCTTCCTTGAACTCTGCCGGAAAGGACGTGAGCTGTGGACACCCCCAGGGGGAGCCGCTGCACTCACCCACACTGCTGGCAGACTGTCAGACTGGGGCCCCAGGCCCAACCCTGCATCCCCGAGAGTCAAGACCCCCACTCACCTTCAATCTGCTCCGGGGTAAACTCGATCTGAAAGGAGACCCCAAAGACGCTGAGTGCCTGGCCCGGAGGGTAGGGCCAGGCCCCCTCCTGGTCACTTTGTGGCCAGCCCAGTCCTCAACTCCTCAGCTGTCCCTCCTGTCTCCATCAAGCACCCCAGCTTCCATCACCCAGGACCTCCTGCCATCTACCTTGACACCCTCCTGCCCCCTTCCCTCTCCCTACCTGCCTGTCCTGAGGGCCTTGGGTCTGACCGCACCCAAACCTGACACTGGTGGGAAGTGGTGAGGAGGAACCTCGCCACTACGGTGCCGAGTCTGCAGCTCAGGGTGGGCCTTACCTGAGGCCTCTGGTCCTGGACAGAGGTGCCTGAAGCCACAGATCTGACCAGACTGGCTTGGCCACCCCGCCTGGCCTGGGGCCCAGTGGACAGGACTGGCCACATGAGTGAGAGAGGAGGGCTCATCTCAACAGCGTGTGTGCGTGTGTGTGCGTGATATGCACATGTGCATGCACATGCACTCACAAACATGTGTGTGCATGTGTCCACCCTCACAGAGCCCTCAAGGCTGGGCATGGTCACTCACATGGCCCTGCCCACACCTGGGTCATGCGCACCTCCATCCATGAGGGCAGGGAGCCAGGGCAGTGCTGCTGAGGCCACACCAGGGCCACCTGAGGTCAGGAGGCCTCCTGGGACCTGGTCTCCTCTGGTCTCCCCCTCCTCATCAGATACCAGATCTATTTTTATCACTCCAGGCACTGGCACCAAGGTCAAGGTTGTAGGAGAGAAAGGAGCTTGGCACAGGGGGACATTATTGGCACCTCTCCCGCTTTTGCTCTCTTGGGGTCCTGCCAACCTCCATAGTACACACCAGCGAGAGGGACACCCTGCCCCTGCCACCCTGCCCTGGAGGCCTCCCCTGGGCCCCGAGAGCTCTCCCCCCCACCAGGACGCCTGCCGACGTTACATTCCCTGGGCTCCTGGCGGGGCCTCCTGCCCTTTACCAGCCAGCTGGGGAGGTTGGGGGGACACCCAGGGGGCGCCAACCTCAAATCCAATGTCACCACTGGACAATGCCACCATGAATCCAGGGTGGTTGGACCCTCACCAGGGGGGCTGGTGGGACACAAGCCTGAGGCCTGAGGGGCAGCCGGAGGTCCTGCAGCCAACTCCAGGAAGCAGTAGATGTGAAAGTTTCCCTTCTAGGAGGGCTACTGCCCCATTCCTTGGTTTTCTGAGAAAAATCAAGCCTCAGAGCAGGGAAGGGATTTGAACCCGTGTCTTGAGAGACAAGGCAAGGGCCTCCAGGAAGGGCTCTCAAACAGGAGCTGGATCTGTGCAGAGGGGCTGCAGGTCTCTCTGGCCTGTGGGAGGCCTGAGGGGCTGGGAGGGCTCCGAGGCAGCCAGCCAGGCCACCCTGTGGCTGGGGGCCAGCCAGGAACAGGGAACGGGCAGGATGCAGGGTGCGTGCTGCTATGCAAATGCCACAGGTGGGAGTCAGGGCTCATCCTCCAAGTTTAAACAGCTGGGGAAGGGCTCCTGGGGCCACTGGCCACAGCTTAAGACCAGCTTCCTGCAAGACCTATCCAGCCTGTGCCTCAATTTCCCCGCCTAAAAAGCTAAGGCCCTCCCTACTCTGGGGCTCAGGCACCTCGGCTGGAGTGAGTGTGACCCAGCCTGGACAGGGGCCTTGTCTCCCGCCTCCCCACCCTGTCTACCCCAGGGAACTTGGCATGGACTTGAGACCCCACAGCTGGACAAGGAGGCTTCCTGCCCAGCTGTAGGGCTGGGACCGGTGGTTCCAGGAATCCCCAAGGATGTGAGAGAGTTCCCAGGAGAAGGGCAAGGGAAAGATGCCCTCTGGCTGGTGGATTGAGCAGCTGGCCTGTGAACCGCCTGTGAACCAAAAGGTTGCCAGTTCAGTTCCCGGTCAGGCCACATGCCTAGGTTGTGGGCCAGGTCCCTAGTTGGGGGCGTGCAAAAGGCAGGCAACTGATCAATGTTTCTCTTGCACATCGATGTTTCTCTCTCTTTTTCTCCCTTCCCCTTTCTGAAAATAAATAGAATCTTCAAGGAAAAAAAAAAGACATCCCCTTCAGCAGCACTGGGGAGCCCTGCTGATGGCTGCCTCCAACCCTCCCGCTGAAGCCCCCTTCCCATGCCTGAACCCCCCAGGGCTTGTCTGACCTCTGCACAGGAGCTCCCGGCCTCAGCGCACTGCTCACCCGGGACCAGTGCACTCTGAGACGCAGTTACCGCCCTGCCCTTGGTGCAGAAACCCAGCCCAGAAACCCAGTTCCCACGCCCACCTGGATCTTGGAGGCATCAAACACTTCCTCCTTGGGGCCCTGAGGCTCAGGGGCAGCAGGCGCAGGGGCTGGCTTGGGCTCTTCTTTCTTGGGATCTGGCTTTTTGGGGGCCATGGGGGCTGTAAGCACAGAAAAAGAGGTGGAGAGAAGGAAGCAGAGAGCAGGGTAGGTGAGCCTCACGACCTCGGCCTTTATCTGGGACACCTCTTGCCCCCAGCCCCACCCCCACAGTGCACAATAGGGACAGGGCCATAAAAGGGCATTGGCCAGGCTCAGGGGCTATTTTGGGGCCTGGGGAGGGCATTGTTCAGGCTCAGGAATGGTTGGGGGAGGGGGAGGGCTGTCCATTCCTCCCAATCACCTGTTGAGGAGGGAGAGGGGGAGGGGAGGACAGAGGCCACTGCTCAACACACAAGCACACCCTCAAACCCACAGGCACAGGGCCCTGCTGTCCCTCGGCAGGTCAATACACTTGACAGGGTCCAAAAGCTGGACCAAGTGGGTGTTGGGGTGGGGCACAGGGACTCAGACCGCCTAAGGCGCCTCCTGAGTTAAACTTCCCGCCACCCTGCATTGAGTTCCCAGGGGTCTGTGTGGGTCTGTGCAGAGGGGGAAGAGCTGTGTGTGTGTGCGCCTGTGCATGCCTGCTGTCTCTGTGTCTGGGGGATCGCGTGGGGGAGAGCTCTGTGTGTCTATGGTGGGAGGGCGTGTGTATTGGCATGTTCTCTGGGTGTCTCCCGGTATGGGGGTCCGTGCGTGCCACATCTGTGTCTGAGGGGGCGTGGGGGCCCCATGTGTTTGTGTCAGGGCGTCCGTGCATGCTGGTGTGTGACTGCCATGGCAACCAGGCCACTGCAGCCCCCGAGGGGAGCCCAAGGGTCCCTGAGAACACCCTGAGAAGCAGTAGAATGGATGCCTTGCCCTCAGGGATTGCCGTCCAGCCCCATTCAACAGCCGAGGCCAGTTTCTGGGTCCCCCTCAATCCTTAGTGCTTCTCTTCCACAGCTCCCCAAGCCTATGTTCCCCACAGTCCTCGGGGTCTGCCCCCCGCCCCGCAGACCCTTAGCCCCCATGTCCTCTACCAGAGGCCCCCTCCTCTGCTTGGTACGTTCAAGGCTCAGCTACCCTGCTCTCTCAGATGCTGCTCCCAGTGCCCCACATTTCCCTCCGCCAATCTTCTTTTGGTGGGGGGGGCTTGGGATAGTCTGCCTCCCTGAGGGACCCCAGGTGCTGGGTGAGATTTGCCCCCTGGTGCCCAGCTCAGGATGCTCACCCTAGTTCCAACCCTGAGTGCCCACCCCGGAGTGGCCAGCCCTCAGCAGACCACAGTGTCAGAGTGAGGCCTGAGGGACCACCATCTGGGGAGGTGGGGGTGGGGAGGGGAAGGCTGAGGCAACAGGAGGCTCTTCCAGGCGCAGAGCTCTGAGAACCGGGACATCTTGCAAACACATTGGGCTCCATTCCTTGCCCAGCGTCTGTGCTGGGGAGTGGGAAGGGGGTGTTCCTTGTTATTTTTAAGTGCCTGGAGCCTTTGATAGAAACTTCAGAGGCAGTGCCCCACCACCACCCCCGAACACCTGGAAATGTCCCGGGTGCAGAGCTGGGATGGAGCCTGGGAGGAGGACCCACCTGGCCTTGACCTGCTGGGCCCAGGTCCCTCTCACCCTGTTACTCAGCCTCATGGTGAGGGGGAGAGCAGCCCAGGGAGGGGGCCAGGGCCCCTGCGAGCTGAACACGGACACCCCTCCCTCATCTGGAGGGCAGAACACCACACAGCAGGAAATCTAACAACATCCGGTGCTGGGGGGAGGCAAGTTTTTCACTTTTCTGCCAGATGTTTGGCAAGAGTATTGAGAAAGAAAGGGGGGCGGGGGGAAGGGTCCACAGAGACAAGCCAGAAATACCACAAGAGGAGAAGACGGCCAGAGGGGGACACACGGAGTGACCACCCCTCGGCCCAGGCCTGCCGACCCTCGGGACAGCTGGGTCTCCCCCACCGGCTGCAGCCACCCACAGGCACGGCCAGCAAGACACCGCCCAACCCCCTTTCACTCACCCTGGGGAAACTGAGGCCCCAGGCAGAGGACTTACACAGGGTTACCCGGACTCCCGGTCCCATTCCATTCATACACAGGCGCCACCCCTCAGAAACCACCCAATAGCAGCTGGAACAGTGGTGGGTGAGCGACTCAGGCCTCCTGGGCCTCAGGTCTGCACTGTGGGGGGGCAGCCAGCCAGAGCCACCCAGCGCCACCTTCCTCCGCCAGTCAGGGGGCTGGGGCTGGGGTGTCTTGGTGCCTTTCCCTCATGCACAGGGAGGATGTGGTCCAGCGGGGGGACACCATGCACAGCGCCATCTTCCACTCCCCACCCCCCAACCCACCCAGGGCTCAGACAAAGGCCAGGTTGGGCCTTTGAGCTCTGGCCCCGCCCCCAAGACCACTCTCAAACTGAACCCACACCCAGCCCGAGCAGCCCCAGGGCCATCCCCTGGGCTGCCAGCAGGACTGGCTGTTGAGGCCTGGAGCAAGGGGGGCATGGGCTTCACGGGCCTCACCAAGGCTTGGTTCCCGTCTCTCCCAGGTCCCAGCCTGAGCTCCACATCCTTCAGGAGTGACAACCCAGCAGGCAAGGTGCTGACAGGGCCTGGTGGGGCCTAGAGAGCCGAGGGGCTCGGATAGGGGCCTGCATCCTATCCCTGGGGCTCTTCCAGCTCCCGTGTCCAGGTGGTGGCTCTGTCTGATGCAGACTTACACGTGCCACATTCAGAAGCCTTGTCCAGGGGCAGCCACCTGACATTCCCCCAGCACAGCCAAGGGGAATGCTGGGAAAGATGTGGGCCCAGCTTCTGAGGGGTCTGCGAATGGAGGCAGGAGACCTTGGCCTCACTGGCCTCCCTCAGGTTCTTCCCAAGCCTCCCTGCCTTTGCGCAGACTGGGTCCCCCTCTGACCCGGGCTTGCTGCAGGTCACCTGCTGGTTGCAGATAGATGTCACCTCCTCCAAGAAGCCTCCTCAGACTACTCAGGACCTGATCCCTCTGCCCTTTCACCCTGAGTCCTCACCCTTGCACACCCTCAGATGAGCTTGTTTCTTTGTTATGCTGTTTCTTACGTGTATCCCCCGACCCCCATGAGTATCAGCTGGCATAGGCGGAATTTTTATTCTTCCACAGCTCTGTATCCCCAAGTCTAGAACAGAGCCCAGCAGACAGTAGACACTCAGTACATGTTGGATGAGCAAATGTTCCAAACACCTCAATTTACCCACCTCCTGCAGGACAACTAGGACCTCCTTGTCAAACCCCACTCAAGGGGCAGAGTGAGGGGTGACTGGGAGAAAGGGGACTGGCTGACTGACGAGGACTCTGGTGAGGACAGGGGCATCCTGGGACAACAATGCGGCCGGGTGGCTGCCCTTAAGCCCACCTGCCACTATCTCAGCTCAGGCCTGCCATTCCTATCCGTTGGCTGGAAGTCCCGTCAACAGGGTAAAGAGGAGGGGGTGACCTCGGAGCATGGTCAGTGAGGCAACCATGATGACCAGCCAGCAGGGGGCGTAGAAGAGATAGGAACCGGCCTTTGGATGATCCTGAACCCAAACCCCAGAACCCAGGATCCCTACCCGGACTCCAGACCTGGAACCTGAAACCCCAATCCCAGACCCCAGACATAGGCCCCAGAATCTGAACCCCAAGCTTAGAAGCTGAACCCAGCACCCAGGACCAGACCCCTCTCAGGGGACCCAATCCCAGGCTCCCAATCCCAGGGCGCCCAACCCAGACCCCAGACCCAGGACCCAGGACGGGGTTGCTGTTCTCCAGACTGGCCCTGCCCGCTGCTCTGCAGACAAGGGCAGGGCAGGCTGGAGGGGCAAAGGCTTGGCAACCAGCAGGGGCGAATGCTTGGCAGACCTTCCTGGTAACGTTCAGGGGGCACGAGCAATGTCCCTCATCCGGTCAGACCTGATTTGAGGGGGTCAGATCTGTGGCCACGTTGAGGGATGAGGCAAGGGAGGGACGGGTGAGGTCTGGCTGTCCCATGGGCCCAAGAGCCAGCGGCAGGGAAGGAGGGTCTGGCTGCCCACGTGCCCTGGTCCCCCTGGCCGCAGGCTCTACAGGCCGCCCCGGCCCGCTCCGGCCCGCCCCTCCTGGCCCATGGCCTCTGGGCTGGGATGCAGGCCCACACTTCCCGGAGGAGTCGAGAACGCGGCCTGGGCCAGACCCAGAGCCTTAGAAGTAGGTCAAATGTTGCTGTGCAGCAGGTCCTGGGGACTCATCCGGGCACGGGCCGGCCCACGGGCCGCAGCTCACCCACCAGGGCACACGTGTATCCACGTAGACGTGAACCCACCTCCTCATGCCGGGTGCCACAAACACAGACCCCACGCAGGGCCCCTAGACCCCGCCCAGTGCACAGATGGGGGGACCGAGGCCCCAACTCTGGCTTAGGCAGCACGAGGCAGCCACGAGGGCCCGGGAGAGAGGAATGCCCGCACCATTCCCACAGCCCTGGGGCCTTGGGCGAAAGTCTGACTCCAAGGAGGACTTCCCAGCAGGCCTGCTCTGCCACCAACAGGATGTGGCCCGCTTCCCGGAGGCACAGTCCAGGACTTGAAAGATGGGAAGGAGTGGCCCGGGGGAAGCTGAGACTCTGTATGGTCTGCCGACCCAGGCTGGTGCTGGCTCCTCCTGGCCTCAGTGTCCCCATCTGTGCAATGACTCCTGTGGGGGGAGCAGGCGATGCTGGCTCAGGGACGGTCACTGCCCTGAGTCGCAGCCCCTCCATGCCACCCCCACGCCACACACAGACAACTCTGTCCTCTGCAAGCCAAGCACAGCCCTCAGGCCCCTCCTTCTGCCCACTGTGCTGACGGGGACCAGATGCTCCAACCTTGTGGTTCTGGGGGTGGGGGTGGCCGGGCCTAGTGGGCTGGCAGGCAAGCCCTGGGTTTGGCCCAGGGACCTATAATCAGCTCCTGGCCCTCTGATCCCGGCCCAGGACTGACGCTTGGGGCTGTGGTGTCCTGGCCGGCTGTGGCCGCGGCCGCTATATTTGGGAGCCCAATGGAGCAGAAGGGAGGGGTGGACAAGCAGTGTCCTCCAGGGACCAGTGCCTCATGGGGGACAAGCTGGGGGACACTGTTAGCCAGGCTTGGTCCTTTACGGAAGAAGAGCATCGCCTTGACTTAGGGGCCTGGTCTGAAGGGTGTGTTCTGCTCAGGGACTGGGCCCAGGGGATGTCAGCCTGCCCTCAGTGGCGGGTCTGAGGAAGTAGATTGGAAATGTGTCTGGGGATACTGAGCCCCCTGTGCAGCCCAAAGAGTCAGACTTTGAATTGGAGCCAGGTGCCCTGAGTGCCTGGGAAAGGGATGGGGGGCTGACAAGGGTGAGGGCGGGTGGGCAAAGGGCTCTCAGGCGTGAGGCTGGGGTCGAGGGGTCTGAGACGGAAGGGGTGGGCAGAGGCATCGAGAAACACAGGCCCAAAGCCAGCGTCAGAGGAGATGAGGTGAGGTGCAGCCCCAGCCCTGGTTCCCACTCTGCCTGCTGGTCCTGCTTCCGGAGGGGTCCAGGCCCTCCCCCAGCATGGCCTGCGGCCTCCCTGAACTGCCCTGGACATTCCCCGCCACTGGGCCAAACCCTGTACTCTCCCACCAGCAGTCTCCCAAAGAGCAAATATTTATTGTCCTTGGAAGAAAAAAAAAAGAGTCCCCTTTTAGGACTGGGGTCTGGGAACTGCTATTACAGCTTGCAGGGGCTCAGCGGCGGCGGCCCGAGATGACCAGGAGCCCCACCTAGACTGGCGGAGGGTTGGAGGAAGGAGGCTGCACCTCGGGAGGAGAGGGGCGGGGGCTTGCCCACGACAGGTCCGAGGGCACAGACACTGTCACCAGAGCACAAGGCGTGGATGTGTGTGTGACCACGTAGACCTGTGCCATCAGTGTCACACGTGTCCGCGTGGGCACACGGGTGGTAACACATGTGATCATGTGGGCATCTGTGCTCCTGGGAGCTCATGCGTGCCACACGAGACTGTGACCACAGTGTGTGCGAGCCCGGCTCTGTGTGCGTGGTCCTCTGCGAGCCCGCCCCTCGCCGGCCCCGGGCGGGGTGGGGGCATGTGGACACAGCCTCTGTTGAATGGCCAATTCAGTCAAAAATGCAAGTAAATTTAGCAGAGGGAAAAAACCCATCCGTCAGATGAGGAGTCTGAATCGGGCGGTTGTTTGACTGGATGGACTGACTGTCTCAGGCACACAGTTCACGCTGGCTGAGGGGGGGAGCCAGAGTGGGGACCCCACTGCAGCACAGAGGGGCCGCGGGGGCCACCACAGAGATGGGACAGACTCAGAGACGGGAGACAGGGTTGCTGTGGCAGTTCAGAGCCAGAGGGCGGGCCCAGGGCAGACGTCACCCACAGAAAGGACCTGCTCTCCCTGCCCCCGAAACCTCAGCTCTTCACCAGTAGGAGGCAGATTCTTCTCACCTGTCACTCACCCCTGTGCCCCGAAATGGATAGGGAGTACGTGTCAGTCTGGGAGGGGACAATGACAGGAAAGAAGGCAGTGAAGGGGTGGGGGTGGCGGTGGTAGAAATGCAGAAAGGAGGGTGACAAGAAGGTGGTGGAGGTGATGGCCGCCGAAGAAGCTGCTCCTCCCTCTTTGTCCCCTTCCAGAAGCCACCTACCTGTGGTGGCCCCAGCTGATCCAGGGCTGTCCCCACCCCACCCCACCCAGTACCAGCTGTGACCTTGTCTTCAATGGCCACACAAACACCCTCTGTGGCCCAGGGTGTGGAGCTGCATTAAAAATGGCCCCAGCCCCCAGCCAGGAATAGCAAGGGTCAATTCCGGTACCTTCCTGTGCGGGTATTTATGTATCTACCCACCCACCCGTGTAGTGATGTCTAAGACACACACACACACACACACACTCAGAGGACACCTCAGTCAGGCTGATCTGGCCCCACTGTGTGTCTGTCTGTCTGGAGATAATCCCTGGTCCCTGGATGTGGCCCCTCCGCATCCTGCCAGGTGCCTTTCCACCAGCACTGGGGCCACCAGCACGCACAGGCCAGTGTGCCCATACGTGCCCCCTCACTCAGGACCCTGGGCCCTCAGGGGCTTGGACCAAGAACAGACACACTCCTTTAAACACAAGTCCTCATGCTAGACAGACACCTTTGCACGGACATTTATACACCTGTGCACACATATCCACACATTCGCGTGCCTCTACATACACACACAGCTGACACATCACACCGTCGACCTCACTGCATAAAAAGCTCTGAGTGGGGATCAGGAGCCCTGGGAGGGAGGGGGGAGGCTGAAGGCCAGAGAAATCTTCAGAGAGGCTGAAGGGCCCTGGGAACCCTAGCGGGCCTTCCTGGCGGGGTCTGGGTGGCTGCGTGAGTGTGCACGCACGCGTGTGTATGAGTGTCAACGTGTGCATCAGGCGTTTGGGGCTTCACCATTGCTGCCTCTTCCACTCCCTGGGGGGGGTCCCCACCCCCACCCTGTTCACAGTGGGGAAACAGAGGCCAGGACAGGGCAGCCGGGCCGGCCTGGACAGAGGTCTGTGTCCCCAAGTTCGGGGCTCGCAAGCCTCAGCATCTGTGTTGTTCTTGGCGCACCCGGCCCCGATAAGGACGGGGTCAGGGCTCGGCTCTCGTGGGAAAGGGCTCTCTGGAAGGCTCCCGACCCATTTCTTTCCCAGATCCTGGACCCAGGAGCAGGCGGAAGGAAGGCACGAGGGAGCGAGGGATGACTGCGGGGCAGGCAAGTCCCCAGCAGGCTGGCCCTAGGGGCAGGGGGAGACCACAGCAGACCGAGAGGCTCACAAGCATCCAGGAATGTGGAGTGACCCCACAAACCAGCTCCAGGGACCCCAAATGAAGGGCCTGGAGCGGATGGAGACAGGACGATCCCAGGCACCCAGCCCCTGTGGCATCCAGACCTGAGGCCCAGGGAGCCTCATGGGTGTGGCCTCAGGGCTGAGGGTCAGGGACTGTTTCTGAGAAGTCTCAGCCGAGATGGATGGAGAAGCTGTTTGGGGGGGATGCTTGAAGTGTTAGGGGCACCAGAGTATCATGCCCCATCCCAAGCAGATCAGGATGCTGGTCCCGGGACCTATTATCAGAGCCAGCAGGGGACCCCATTTGGGTCCTGGCCCCATCAAGGACCCCCGGGGCCTCCTGCCCTCTGCCGCCCCCGCCCCCAGTGTCACGCCTATACAATGGGCTGGGGTCTCGGGGTGGCTGAGCAGGCACACTGGTCCCCCCACCACAGTCACTCTGGGGCATCCTTGGGCCTGAGCCTCCTCCTTCGCCCACTTGCACCAACCCTTGTCCCCAGGCTCAGTGCGCTGCACAGGGCTGGAGCAGAGGGCTGGGAGTCTCATGCACAGGGGAGCCACCACAGGACTCCGAAGGACTGCAGGGCTCGTCCAAAGCTGCAGACAAGCCGGGAGGAGGGCATTTCCTCTGCCCCCGCCCCCCCCTGCCTTGCCTGACAGCAAACCCCACGTCTGCAGAGGGCCCTGCCGTAGGAGTCCTGGTCTGAGGGGACCAGAGAAACCTCTGGGTACAGCGGCCTCTCCTCCAGCCTGCCCCCGCCGAGCGTGCCCAGGGCCCCTGCCAGTTGATAATCGCTACTGATATAGTTTGGGGTCAGGAACCATGAAAAGGAACCATTTGTGGCTACAAGAAGCCCTTGCCACCTCTGGCCCCCCACCTTTGTCTGACCTGGGGTCCAGAGAAAGAATGTGCTGGCCCCGTTTTCCCCTCCCCCATGGTCCTACTGAGGACAGAGCCTCGGGAGGGCGGAGCTGGCCTTGGCTGGAGGACCCAGGTGTGTTCTCCCTGCAGCCCCAGGCCTCTCTGGCTCCAGTCCCTGCAGCTGGACCCTGGGCTGCTCCCCAGGGGAGCAAGAACTTTGGGTAGGATGGTTTGGTCTCCCAAGGCCCCCAGGAGAACTCTCTGACACCGGGAGACAGGACCCGCCCAGAGGCCTCAGGAGGCTCCTGAGATCCTGTAAGTCCCTCCCTCCTTGTGGGGAAACAGGCTCAGAAGACAAGGGCCCTTCCCATGGCAACTAAGAGATGAGAGGGGATGAGGGGGGCAGGGTAATTAAGTCCAAAGCTGTAGGCAGTGACGCTCCCATCCAGCAGAGATACTCCACAAGATGGTGGACTTTTCTACCAGGGCGGACTCAGTGGACAGTGGAGGTACGCAGCTGCTGCCCTCGGGGCTCACAGAGTCCAGGATCCAGAGCATTGAGGTCTCCCTGCAGGGGGTGGGGGCAGATCCAGGAAGACCTCAGGCACTTGAGGGAAGGGCAGCCCTTTCCTCTACAGGGGCAGAAGTGAGAGCCCGCCCAGGGTTCAGGCAAGGAGAACCCCAGGACCTGGGGCCCTCAGGGCAAATGGCTCCCAGAGGCGGGGCCTCTGAGTCGCCCAGCCCAGCCCAGCGCACAGAAGGGGTGACCTGTTCCAGGGGGCCGGGGAGGCCTTTGAGCAGAGAAGTGGCCTTGCCAGGGCTGACCTGCCAGAACTTGTTTCTCCCCCCCACCCTCCTCTCAGCTCGGCCACCGCTCCCTCGCCCCTCGGCCCCCAAAGAGCTCTCTGTGGTCAGGTTTGAATTGGAAATTGATATGGAGCCCTGAGTTGGAGGGATGGGGTAGCCACCCTTCCATCTGGGACCCAGCTCTGCTCTGTTCAGCGGGACTGGCCATTGGGGGAGGTGCTGCCGGCGGGGGCAGGACATGCCGGGTGGCCTTGAGGTCAGCACTCCTGTTCTCTGCCTGCACCCCACAAAGCTGAGGAAGCCGGGAAGGAAAGGGGCACAGTGGGGGTACAGGAGCCTAGACCACGGCCTCCCTATGCAGCACATGGCTGAGTCTGGGGCTGTCGGGACCTCAGCTTTCTGGGACCTGGACATGGGCTTGAGCTTTTCACTCACTCCTGAGGAGGCAGAGGGCCCCAGAGGCGGGGCAGTAGCCCAGGGCAAGCAGGAGCTGGGTGTGGGACTTTGGGCCAGACCCTGTCCTCCCTGTGCCCTGCAGCTCTGGGGAGGTGTCTGAGCCAGGCAAAGCCACTCTCCTGTTCTCTCTGGAATCTCCTCTAAGGTGGTAACTCACCTGTCCCCAGTCAGGGAAGGCCCTTCAGCCTCCTTCCCAGCCATCGGGAACCTCGGAGGCCCCCGGGTGCTGGGAAGGCCCGGGTATTGGTCTGGATGGGTTGGGTGACCTCTGGCACGCCATTGCCCCTCTCTGGATGTCGTTTTCCCACACACAGTTTTATAAACTTCCCCAAAGTGCTTCCCCTTTCTGGCTGGTTCAGCCAACGTCCACAGCGCCTCTGGGCCAGGCTCTGTGCCGGGTGCCGGATGGCCAGTAGACAGAGCCCTGGTCCCTGCCTACTCGTTCCCAGTGTCATTGCCAGCCCATCGCTTCACCCGACTAGTCTCCCCTGAGGCATTCAGGGTGAGAGGAAACTGAGGCCCAGAGAGATGGCCCAGTGTGACCAAGGACCACCCACCTAGAAGGTCCCTCTGGGCCAAGCAGAGCCCAGTGTCAAGACATAAGGATCCCCCACCAAGGTCTCCCCAGCACAGCCCCCAGCCAGGACCCGCGTGTGAGCTAACGCCCTCCCTGCTGCCTCCTCCTTCCTGGCCCCTCGTCCCTTCAAACCGCAGGGCCCAGCCGGCCTCTGGAACGCGTGCCCAGGACCTTGGTGATATTTTGAGTTTAAGAAAACTTTGCAGTCGGCAGGAGCTCTTAAAGGTTATAAATAGCACCAGCAGGAGCCCACAGCCAGGAGCAGCGGAAACACGTGTCAAACAGACCTGGGAGGGGTATTTGGAGGCGCAGACCCCCAGACCGCCTCCCCTTCCAGAGACCCACCGGCTACTGGGGATTTTATAGCCACTGGAGCCGGAAGTCACACCCCAACCGAAGGCGGAAGGCGTCTGGAAAATGAGACTCCCTTCTGCGCCCCCTCCCCATCCCACCCCCACTGGGAGTGGTTGGCCATGTTGGGGGGGCTGGTATGTGGGGCGCTGCCAAAAGTGGGTCTGGGGTGGGAGTTCTTGCTCCCACCCTCTCCCTCTCCACCACCAGGGTCTCCACTCAGCTGCCCCTCACAGGAACCCCAGGACTGAGTGAGGTTTCCAAGCACATCCTCTCTCACCCAGCCATCGGCAGCCAGGGGACAAGCCCAGGGTAAAGAAGGGATTATTTCAAGGTCACTCGAGAGCTGGGCAGCATTCAGGCCCCAAGCCATGGTTCTTCCACAGAATGCTGCCGCTGCTCCCACCCTCCATTCTGAGAGCACACAGGGCAATCCCTTACCCCCCTTGCCCCCGCCCCCCCCGGAGGACTGCATTGTGAAGAGCCCCCCCCCCCCAGGGTGAGTGGACCCTAGGGCCCCACCCAATCCCCACCCAATCCCCACGCTTCCACTTCTGATGGAGATCTCAGTTGGATAGATGAGGAAGTGAGCCCTGGGGAGGACAAGGGACTTCTCGTCCCTGGCAGGGTGTGAACCCATACCCACCCAGCCAGGTGTCTCCCGCCCCTCCAGGGTGTCAACAGTGAACACCCAAGGCCAGGCCTGGGGTCTCCACGAGGAAGTCAGCTCTGAGTTAGGCCACTGTGGTAGGAGGCTTACCCTGATGGCCACGCGATTTGAGGATGTGCTCTTGGGACTAAAGGGACACAGCCACGAAGGCCCCCTGGATTTTCCCAACTGCTCCATGGTGAGCACGGGCAGGAACTGGTACTCTAATGCCAAGGCCTGGAAATGGAGGCATGTCTGAGGCTCCAACCTGCCATCCCCAGTCCTGCCTCATTTCTGCCCCACCTGCTGCCCACGGCCCCCAGCAGATCTGGGGGCAGCAGCCAGGTCTGGCATCCAGGCGCTCTGAAACTCAGGGAACCCCAACGGGTTTATGGGCTCCCAGTGAATGGGCCTGTTGAGCTCAGAGGGAGCCGGCCCGAGTAAACAGGACTGGGTCTGAGCTGCCATTCTCCCCCTGCCTCCTTCCCCAGGACCCAGGGCCCAAATACAACTTCCTGTCCCCGGAGCTGAGGGCCAGACTCGCCCCCCAGAGCCCTGGGTGGGGACCTGCTGGAGGGACACAGCATGGCCCGCGCAGGTGGCCCCTGAAGCTCGAAGACCTCAGGTTTTCAGAGGCCCTTCAAACCTTGGACTGCCGGCTCAGTAATGACAGATCGGGAAACCGAGGCCCCGAGCAGGACGGGACCCACAGGTCAGGGCAGAGCAGGCGCTGAGCCCCAGCCTCCTCTTTCCCTGGCCAGTGAGGACGGGACTAGTGGGAAGACACAGGTGTCCACTGAACAACAGAGCTGAAATCTGGCCACTAGGGCCCTGGTCACAGAATGGCCCACGCACCCTGGGCGCCCCCCCCCCAACCCCGTGGACCTACCTGCACACTTGGGAGCAGCCAGCTCCAAGGGCGGAGCCTTGTAAGAGCTGTCTGCCAGTCTTGCAATGTTTGCTTTCTAGGCCTCACTTTCCCCACCTGGAGGCCAGGTATTGACCAGCCAGCCCCCTGCCTCCCTTTCCAGCTTGTGAACTGGAAAGCACTTTGGAAACTGTAAAGTGTGGTACTCTCCTTGAGAGCCTGGAAGACCTGGGGAGGGGTCGCCTCTGGGGATGGGGCCTTAGGAACATGCTCCAGCAGCTGGGGGCTGGTGTGGGGCCAGCCCCCTCCCGAGCTGGGCGCTGGGGGCCGCAGCTGGAATGTGCTGAGCGGTAGCGGCCATGTGAATCATTACACCTTGTCAGGCTGAGCTTGGGACTTCCTGACACAAACCAGCTCGGGCTGGGCTCAGGCAGAAGGGCGGCCTCCAGCTAGGGTCTCCCAGCCCTGGATCTCGTAGGGTATCTTCCTCCCTGGCTACCCAGCCCTGGTGCTGCCACAGCTCACCCCGCAGACCCTCAGAGGGAGGGCATTTTGTCCACAGACCCTGGCCTCTGCAACCTGTAGCTGCATAAGCAAGTGTCGAGCCTGGGAGGCCCTGGAGGGCACCCAGAGAGGGTTTCCTGGGTGGTTTCACACCAGGAGCCCACGCTCCAGTGGGCAGTGACTCAGATGCGGGGTGGCTGTGGGGCTGCAGGGGTCAGGCCCAGGGTAGAATGAGGATCCCCACATCTCTCCTGGCTGGCGGCCCCTGGTACCCAGTGCTGGGAGGTCAGGCCTTCTCAGATCTGTTTTCCTCACAGTGACCTGGATATGAACCAGCGTCAGCCCCCACCTGATTTCTTCAGGTGGCCAGAACTTGAATGTAGTCACCCATCGGGGCCGTGCTCATATGTCCTGGTGACCTGAAATTGCTGAGGTGTGGACAGGGCTGGAAGGGGTAGGCAGGGACACAGGATCAGTCACTCAAAGAGAGGCTTGGCAGGGCAAGGACAGAACCACTGAGGCACACACACCAGAGGGGCGGGGCTGGCCTGGCGCCTGGCGGGCAGACCCGTGGAGGGGCAGGGAGGGCCCAGGCCAGGGCACCTGGGTACTGGTATGCGTGGGCCTGCCTCTGCTCCCCTACCAGGGGTCTGGGACAAAGTCCCGGGCCGGTGCAGGGCTTGGTAAAAAATAATTAATTTTTCTTTTCAACTGAAAGCTCTGACTCAGGCCTTTTTCTGTCCTGAACAGCAGCATCCTGGCTTAGGCCTGAAGCACAGAACCTGCTCAGGGCTACCCATGGCCTCCCCGTGGCCAACCTGACTGCTCCACGGCTCCAGGCTCCACTCGGAAGGCCTCGTGGGCTCCAGGTGAGTGGCATCCAGGGAAGTCCTGGGGCTCAGGTGAAGCTAGACAGGGCCAGGAGGCCGTGCCCCCTGGGTCAGTGCCCGAGGGTACCTGGGCCCTGCCATGGGCAGATGAGGCACACTGGCCTTCGTGGGGACATCTGTGGACCTGGCACTAGAGCAACAGGGGGCCTGTGACCTTGTGATCAGTAGGGACAGGAAACCCACACCCCAAGTCCCTCTGGGAGTGCCCCCTGCCTTCAACAGAGCCTCCAGACCCCCTGTATCCCCAGCTTCCCTCAGGTGGCCTTCCTGAGAGGTGAGAAACCAGGCTTCCTGCTGCAAGGGGAGGGGGCTGCCCAACCAGCTGCCTCCAGTGACTCAGCCGGGTGGGGGGTGGAATGGGGGGTGTTTATGAGCAGCCGAAATGGCTGTAAAAGTGACACCTCAGTTCACTTATGGCCTGGCCATCCCCTCCCCTACCGGCCCCTTGCTTTGAAAAGCTTCCAGAGGGGCCTGGAACCTGAGAAAGATCGGGGATTAAGGCTTGGGTGGAGGCTCAGCCCTGGGGTCAGGGTTCAGCGAGGGGTTAGAGGTCACACTGGGATAAGGACTCAGCCTGGGAGAATAACCCTGTCTGGGGTTAGGGTTGAGGCTGGGACTGAGGTTGACTCAGGCTAAGCTTGGGTGCAAGGCGTTGAGGTTTGCCAGCCATCGCCCCCAGGGTGGGGCAGTGGGTTTCCTGCGAGACGACCGCTGGGCTGCAGAGCTGAGGACTGAGCCTCTGTCTTTCCTGTCTGCATCTGGTGCCACCCCAGCCCCAGGCTCCGTGTACTAGAGCCTTACTGGTGCTAGAGGTCAGCAGGCAGCAGAGGCTTGTCAGCCTAGGGCCACTGCACCAGAGACCAACCCCTGCTCCAGTTCTAAGCTCCAGTGACTACCCTGGCTCCTCCTCCTAGGCCTCAGCCAGGAATCAGAGAGGGGAGTCCCCATAGGGACTAGCTCCCACTCCCCGCCCCCACCCAGGCCTTTCAAAATGCCATTGAAACTGACCAGAAACCGACCCAGGGGCCCTGGGGCTTGTCTGTCAAAAAGAGCAGGCTGGCTCTCTACCAGTTAATGTGTGACACCGCACCCCCACGGTGGCACTTTAACCAGAGGCCTGGGACTGAGCGAGGGGTTCAGTGGCCCCACCTGCATTGTGGAATGTCTAGCAGGGGACTCTGGGTTGAGACACATGAGTTATGGCTACAGGAACCCCCTTCAGAGGCCCAGAACCTATCAGACCCCTCTCCACAGCCCTCTCCACTGTCTAGCCTGGTCCTTCCAAGTACAAAGACTGTTTCTTTCCAAATCTCGAGTTTTCTGATGTCGGATTTCAGAAGGACTCCACCATCAGTCCCCAGTTTTACCTCTCAGTTCCCCCAATCCCTCCGGGAAGGTCCTTTTCCTATCATCAAGGGGTGGGTGTGGTCAGTGGTCATCAATCATAAAACTTAGAATCACTTAGAGGCATAAAGCTGAAACCACCAAACCATAACACCGAAGAACCACAAGTATTCTTTAGGTGCCCACTGTGGGCACCTGGGCCTCTGTTACCATAGGGGCCACCCATCATAGGGGCAGTACCCAAACCAGAGACCCACCCCACTGGTGCAGGAGACAGGGACCCAAGGACAGGCAGGGAAGAACGATCCCAACAAAGGAAACTACAAATGCAAAGGCAGGGGAGTGGACACGGGGAGAAGGCCATGGACAGCTGGGGACAGTCACCTTTGGAGGAAGCTGACTCAAACAGCCCAGTCCTCAAATGCCAGGACAAGAAACTTGGGGTTAGTGGGGCAGGGAGAGGGGTGTGGCCACAGGATGTATGGAGAAGACAGTTGTGGGTACCACCTGGGAGATGGAGAGTGGGCGGGCCGCCGGGAAGGTTGGTGGCAGCTCGAATCCAGGGGCCTCAGGACTTGGGCCTGCGGACGCATTCACATTGAGGGAGAGGATTTGGGGGTTCTGAGGAGCTCAATTTCCACAGCTGAGCCTGGGAAGCTCCCAGAGCCCATGGGTCTGGACATCCATCTTCCGAGGCACCAAAACAGTAAAGCAAAAGTGCCATTTGAGTCAGCTGGTGTACCCCCCCCCGCCCCGTTTTACAGATGAGGAAACTGAGGCCCAGACGGCGGGAGGGTCCTCGTGGCCAGAATACACTATTGGTAAGTAGGCAAGTAGGGGCTGTCATTTAGTCTGAATGGTATTTCCCAGGGCCCTGACAGTCACACTAGCTTCCTCCTGACCATCCTTAAAGGTCCTCCCGTCCAGGAACTCCCAGGCTTTCCGTGGACCTCAGTTTCCCAGACTGGTACTGACAGGTGATAAACTTGGGGTCCAAGGTCCCCTCTCCTGGGCGCTTGGGCGTCCCCACACCGCCCAAGCATGCAAGCCCCGCCCCTCCGGCCCCAGTCCCCAAAGACTCCTCCCTCCCTTCCCCTAAGCTGTTAGTCCCCAGTGGACCAGAGCCCGCCAAGAGCGTTCGGGGGTGTGACCGGGTGGGAGAAGGAGGCGGAGCCCGAGGGGCGGGGTCTGAGCTAAGCCCTTGGTCTTGCGGCCTCTAGCCGCCTGGGGTGGAGTCAGGGGCGGAGCTGGAGCTGCCGAGCAGCCGCCAGGATGGGTCGAGACTCTGAGAGACCTGGAAGCGGGGAGAGACTGGGGAGGGGAGACACTGGGGAGGGGAGACACTGGGGAGGGAGAGGGAAGGGCATGAGGCCAGAGACGAGGGCAGGGGTGGGGGCGGGTCTAGGGTACCAATGACCAGCCCCCTCGGGACGTTCCCAAGACTGGGGATCCAGGCGAGGGCGGGGCGGGGCTGGAGGAGGCAGGGGTCGAGCCGGGCTCGGGGTGCCCGGGTCCAGCCCAAGAGGGAGTCCCGCGGGCGCACAGACAGAGCCGCTCCTGCGATCGCGTGGGCACCTCTGGTGAAGAGGCCCTGCTTCGCGGCTCAGGGTACCTAATCACGGGTCTCGGCCGGACAATCAGAAAAAAAAAATAACATCTGTGCCTCTCGGAGAGGAGAATGAAGCGGCAGCCGCGTCCCGGGCCGCGTTCCCGGGTCCCGAAGTCAGGGCCTCCTGGCTCCGTGGCCCCCACACTCACATCCCGCCACGGTGCGACCCCGGGCCGGGGCCTGTGGAGCAATGTCCCGGGCAGGGGGCAGCCGGCTCCGCTCCGCTGCTCCACACACCGCGTCGGAGCCGACGGAGGGGGGCGGGGGCGGGAGAGGCCCAGGGAGGGCGCGGGGGAGGGAAGCGACGCCCGGCCGCGGGGGAGGGGGAGCCGCAGACGCCGGAGCGAGGGACGCGCTGCGGGCGGCGGCTCCGAGCGGCTGCCGGGCTGGGGGTGCTGGAAGCCAAGCGGACCAGGGGGGATCCCGAGAACTCCATGAAGTCCCCCCGGGGCCGCGGACGGGGCGCTGTCCTGGGGAGGCTGTCGGGGGATCCCCGACATCCATGGCTAAGCGGGGGCCGCGGCGACGCGCTCGGAGTAAGTCGGGGTCGGGGGCCGGCGCTGAGCGGAGGGGGCCGGAATTGGGTAGGGGTGACTCGGGACCTGACCGGGGCGGGCGGGCTGGCCTGTCTCCGTGTCAATCGGCGGCGCCTTCTCGGAGCCCGGTGGAGCCGCCAGCCCCGAGCCTCTCCGCTCCGTGGCTTTTTTGGAAACTTGCAAATGTTTTCGTAGAGAGAGAAGAGGGAGGGGAGGGAGGGAGTGAGGGAGTGACCGAAACGGAGCTCGGGGCTGCTGGAAGAACGGAGGCCAAGGCCGGGGAGCTAGACACAGACTGACAGACAGACGGACAGAGCGCCCTGGCCGCAGGCGCGCTCCAGCGGCGCGGGCGCAGGCGGGGCTCCCGCCGGGGACGGGGAGGGGGCGCGGGAGTCAGCTGCGGACGGGATGCGGATGGAGGGGGTTGAGGGGCTAGGAGCAGGCGGCCCGACCACCGAAGGTTTCAATGTCGTTGCAAAGTTGGGATATCGTCCGCCAGCAGCAGGCCCCTAGCGACTCAAAACGCGCCCCCGCCCCGCCCCCTTTGCGCTCACAGCGGAGCTAAAAATAACAGCCCCGTGAGCCCCCCGCAGACCGCGACCCCAACCCCTCCCCCTCCCCCTCCCCCACTGGGCGTGGGGCAAAGCCACATCTTCCAGTTCCCCAAAAGAAAAAAAAAAAAAAAGAAAAGAAAAGGCGGCGCAGGGCGGGGGTGGGGGGGCCGGGGGGCGGGCCGGGGGCGGGGGGCCCGGCCATATGGATGTGATTTCTCCGCTCCGAGGCAGACGGGCAGCTCCGCAGCGCTCGGCGCCCGCCCGCCGCCCGCCGGCCCCCGGCTGCCTCCCTTCCTCCTCCCTCTCTTCTCTGCGCTCGCTCTCTCGCTAACCCTCGGCGCATGGGCCCCGCGTCGGGCCCCGGGGCCTCGGGCCGCCGGGTCGCCGGGGTCTCCTAGGCCCGGGCGTGGGCGGGGCAGCCCGGCCTGACGCAGCTCTGTACCCCACCACCATCCCCAGGGCCGGCGGCGGCGGCTGCCCCGTGGGACGGGGCCGTAGGCAGTGGCGATGGGGGCCGCCCGGATCACGCCTGGCCTGGTGCTCCTGCTCTGCTGCCCGGTGCTCAGCTCCGCATACGCTCTGGTAAGTCCCCGGTCCTCACTCCAGGACAGACTGCGGGCTTGCTCTGGGGTCCCTGTGGGGGGAGGAGGGGTGTCCAGGGCCCAGAATCTTGGGTTCGCCAAGTAATGTCAACTTTGGGTGGCGGTCTCCTCTGATCTGGGTTCCTCAGTGCTTGCTGTCTCTGGGGTGTCTGGATTCTGGGTTCCAGATGCCTAAGGTCTCCCTGTTTCTGAAGCTTGGGTTTGGGGTTCCAGGTCCGGAAATCTGTGGCCGGGGATCCCCTATCTTCTGCTGCTCTGGTTGTGTCTCCCTCAAAGATGACAGTGTGATCTAGCAGATGACTGGGCTTTGGCCCTGATGTGGCGGCCCACAGACTTTGATCTGGGGGCCTCTGTTTTCTGCAAGTTTTGTTTGCAATCCAGGACACAGGGCTGTGGGTCCGAGGTCAGAATCACACAGGCGGGACATAGGACTTAGGGGACCCGGCAGCTCTCAGGGTCCTGTGCATGCACACACATCCACTTGTGCTCAGCTCTACCCAGAGTTCGGGAAGCTGTGTGTCCAGGAAGGCGGTGTGGCGTGGCGTGGAGGAGGGATGGAGTCCCCCGAAGGAGGCTGACCTCACAGAATGTTCCTACAGGAGAAGCACTCTGAAGGGGGACTTGGTGACTGAGGGGACCCCATCAGTACCCTCCTGAGAACAGGGGCCAAGAGGGGACCAGAGGGAGCAGGAGAGATAGAATGGGAGATGAGGGGAGAGAGAGAGAAGAGAGACAAAGAGTGGTGGGGTGAGCACTCCCCAGAGCAGGAGGGGTAGACGGAGGGAGAACTGCGAAGACTAACAGGGAGACGCTGACAGAGGCTGGGAGCTGAGCCATGGAGGGGCAGTACCCTGCTCATCCCGGGCCAGGGTCTGGGGGCCTTTTGCAGGAAAGTTGGTCAGACCCCACTGCAGCCCTGTCCCAGGGGACCAGCCATTGCCGAAGAGACTGCCTGTCTGTGCGTCGGACTTCCAAGCCCCTGCTGCCTCTCCCACCCCCCAGGTGAGGGCATTTGCCTTCTGAAAAGACAGGCAGACAGGCAGCCTCCTTCTCCTGCCCAGTTCCCTACCAGGCAGAGCCCCAAGGGAAAGGCAGTAGCTCTGGGATTCCTCCAGCCCCGTCTAATGCCTCTATAACCTTGGGCTACCCTTCACACCTGAATAAGAAACAGTCGCCTAAGAGTCCCCTGGACCTAAGAGTCCCCTGGGCTGAGGCTGTCCTCTCCGCTGTGGGCCTCGGCTTGCCATGTTCGCTAGTGCCATGCACTCCTGACTCTGCCTTCTCAAGGCCATCAACGTCACCCGTGTGAGGACTCACAGGCAGAAAACGGAGGTTCTGAGGAGGACCCTGGTGAGAGCCAGGGCCCAGAGCCATGTCCTCACCCTCCCCAAGGGCCGGGCTCACCTTTCCCGGGCCCCTCCAGCCAGCACGGCCTATGTGCGCAGGACTGTCTGTCGAGGGCCAGACAGGGTGACGGGCTGGGGTATCTCGGCAGTGTGTCTCTGTCCGTGCTCTGCGGGGCTCGGGCATGGTGAGTGCCTGAGTCCACGTGTGAACTCACGTGTGTCCGAAGCTATGGGTCGTGCTTGCAGGTGTGTGTATTTGTGGGCACGCGTGCGCCCGGGTCTTATTGCTGTTGAAGAAATGCTCTGTAGCGCTACCTAGTCACCAGAGACTATTCCAAGCACTTACAATATCAAGTACTTTACCTCTCGGACAGCCCTCTGAGAGAGGTTCTATTATTGTCCCCATGTTTTAACTGACCTGAATTATACAACTGATAGGACCGTCACTTACGGTGTGCCGGCCAAGTGCCCAGCTCTGTGCCTCTATGGGGGGAGGATAACGGGTCCCCAAGGCCCTGCACTGGTTTCTGGAAAAACTGAGGCACATGCAGAGAATTCACCTGGCTCAGCTGTGGCCCAAGGCTGAGGGTGGGACAGGAGGAGAGATGTCAGGGCTGGGTCTGCTCCGAGACCTTGTTGGTGCATCTGTGGCTAGACTCTCAGGCCGAGTGCACTGGACCTTCCCTGGCTGCAGGGCTACAGGATATGGCCAAGGGTCACCCAACACCCTGTGGGTCCCCTGGGCTCAGCTGGAGCCAGTGACCCCAGTGACCCTCTCCTGACTCCAGGCCCTGCCTCTCCCAGCACAGATCTGCGCCGGTGCCCACCAAGGCTACCAGTCCCAGCGGAGAGCCTCTGTCACCAAACCTGTCGGCTGCCTGCCCAGCCAGCCCCAGGTTGGGGGACTAAAACGTGCCCCACTGGGAGCACACTGGCTGTGGCCAGACTCAGCTGGTCCATCCTGAGCCTGACAGGGAGGAGTAACTGCAAGGCTGAGGGTCAGGTGGAGTGGGGTCTGGAGGGAGGGCGGGACCCCAGGGTTGTGAATTGGGGGCAGAGGGGTGGCCCTGTCCTTGGGGGTGCCTCGTCCTGAGGACACGTTAGGGAGAGACTGCAGGAAGAGAGACTGAAGGTCGTTGCAGGGGGCTGGCCTTTAGTGTAGAGATGTGATGTCAGAGTCAGACTCAGGAGGGACTTGGGGGGAGTGCTGGGGACCCCTCCCAGCCTGCTCCAGGGGCAGCTTGGCCACAGGGCTCACTTTTAAAGACAAGAAGAAACCACTATGTACTGACCAGTGGCAGTGGCTGTGCCCGGATTCTGAGCTAGAAACCATCACGAGTGTTTTCTCCCTCTGTCCATTCACCCCCCCCATTTCATGGGAAATAAAATGGGGGGGTGAGTCTATGGCAGAGGTGGGATTTGAACCCAGATCTTCAGACGCCTTCACTGGGCTACTCCCTCCAAAGCAGGGTGAGGACGTGTGCCGGCAGCAGTGTCCCCTCCGGGTTTTCTTTTCCTTTTCTTTCTTTTTTTTTTAAACACCAAAATCCTATTACTTTACTTTTATTTCCTTAGTTTTAACTTGCTAATGGACACTTGAAAATGTTCCTCCCTATACAAGAGTCAAATAATACAGTTTAAGCAAAGGTCATCCTTGATTACCCCCAACCCCCTTTCGAGAAAACCATTTTTAACAGTCTGGGGGGAGGGATGCACGCCCGACTGTCTTCCGTGTGTTTTCGAAGGGCATCTTTTTCGGTACCTGTCCAGGAGATGGCTTTGTTCTGTTGTTTTTGGTTTGGTTTTGAATAACTGTTACCAGTGTGTAGATAGGGCTCGGCCGCATGCATTTCTCTACTTACAGGCACGCTCTGGAGACCTCTCTGTTGGAAACGAACAGGCTGTTTTTTAACGCTGCCTAGTATTCCAAAAGCTGGGATTTGTGCAGCAGTTCTAGGAATGTGCGTTCGGAACGTTTCTGCATAATTTCCGTGTGTGTGTGTGTGATTCCAGACCGTGGAAGGGAGGCTCCTTGAAACGCCCTCTGGTGTCCCCGTGGGACCGTCTCCCTGTGGGGTGTTTCTAGATTCTGCTGGGTCTGAGAACACGCGCATTTTTGATCTCCCTGCACGAGGCCCAACTGCCCTCTAAACAGCTCTGCCAGTTCAGACTCCTGACCCCCGAGGGAATGGAGCGGGCAGGCCTCTTCCCCCCAAGCCTCTGTCTCATAGGACAGCGTGAGGATTCCTTCCTTCGCAGTCGCCAGTGTGATAGGAGAAAGTGGTGTCTCCTGTCGTTGTAGGTTACCAATTGCCAGTGAGCTTTTGGACTTTCTGTTGGTTTACGGTCTGTCTTCTGAGAGCTTGCTCAGAGTCATTACCCATCTTTCTGTGGGTTATTTGTCTTTTTTGTATTGATTTGTTGAAGCTTTTTATATCACCTGCCCTTTAAACACCCCCACCCCCTCCGCCCGAAGCCCTGGGGACTGCCTGTGGACAGAGGGGGGCGGGCGGCAAGCCCTCGGGAACTTGGGTTTTCTTCGGAATGTTTTAATGAGGCATCAAGCGGCCTCCCCCAGATTCCTGTTGTGGGCCTTCTGGGGACACTCCCTGGTCCGACCACTGCATCAGGAAGGCCAGGGAGAAAGAGTCCCCAGGAAAAAGGGTGTGGTGTGACTTTCGCAGACCCTTAAATTGTATGCAAAGCACAGCATGACTGGGAGAGAGTGTGATGTTTTGCTCAGATTCGCAAAGATGTCAGAAAGCTCCCAACCCTTAAGAATCCCAACTCTGGGACCTGCCTGGTGCGGAGGGGAGACCTGCTGGGACCCTATTCCGCTGGCCAGGCAGCTGTGGCTGGGTTGGGCCATGCTGTCTTTCTGGGCCTCGGTCCCCCAACCCAGGTAGAGGCCGCTGGTGAAAATCCACCCTGTCCTGGCCACCAACCCCACCATCCCAGGCTCCATCCCACCGCCTGCCCTGAAGGCGTCCGCGCTGGCCAGGACCGAGGCAGGCAGGCGTCACCGTGCCTCCCCCCCAGCCCCTCCCAGCCCCGAACACAGACGGCCTGTTCAGGAAGGCCTGGCGAGGGGGAAGAAAAGTCCGCACTTGTCAGCGGTGGCAGGCAGGAGTGTCCCCGGCAGGGAGCCCATCCCAGCCTGCTCGGGCCAGCCGGACAGACTGAGGGCAGCAAGGGGTGGGGAGCAGTCCCTAGCCAGCTGGCAGGGAAGACACCGAGGGGGCCAGCCTGGGTCCCTGGAGTGGAACCTGGAGCAGAGGTGCAAGCAGGCCAGGAGGTCACGAGGCGGTCCCTTGCTCACCAAGGTGTTGTTCTCCTTCTGGTTTTTCTGGAGGCACAAACTCCCCTCTGCACTTAGAGCTGAGGACGAGCTGCTGCCACCACCACCTGCACCATTCGATCACCTGTCTGTCTGCCTCCACCCCTGATTTACCTCCGTGGAGGCTGCCTTAGGTACTCTGCAAAGAGGCGTTTGCTTGGCACAGCGAAAGCCATGGTCCAGGACTGTGCACAGCTGGTACTGGGGCCCGCACCCGGTGGCTGGGTACTTCCTCCTCCTTCCCCTTGCTCCTGGGTCTCAGCCAGTGTCAAGCAGACCTTTGCTGCAGTCCCTGCCCTCTGCTTTTTAGCCATGACTCTCGGTCTCAGCGTCCCCGTTTGAAAAATAAGAGGTGGTGGAGAGGAAAGGACATGTGGCTAATGTCCAGGAGCCATGGCTGGTGCCCACAAGTAGAGGGGCTCCTGTGGGGCGGGAAGAGACCGGCCACTCCGGGGATGACCACCAGGTGACCCGCTTCCTCTGGAGGTGAGCAGGAAGCCAGCCGCCAACTTCCCCCCAAGGGACCAGGCTGGACCCAGGCAGAGGGCTGAATGAGATGACCCAGGAGGGCATCCCGGGGCTAACGCCTTGCGGAGGAAGAAGCACCTTCCCCGGCAGAGGTGTCAGCCGCTGAAGAAGGCCCCCTTGTGTTTCCTCCATAGCTCTGCCCTGCGGAGAAACTTGGCCTGTCTGGGATCGCAGACAGCAAACGTGTGGAATTTGGCAGTTAGGGGCGGCCCTGAGAGGAGTGGCTCTCGTTGGTCAGTGGCATGGAACTGGCTCTCTCCACCACCATGGTTACTGCCACCCTTCCATCACCGGCCTTGACATCGCCACCTCACTGTCCTCGCTGCCGCCCCCAGCTCCAACCCTGTCCTCATCCTCGCCTTGGGAGCGGGGTGAGAAGGAGCTGCGTGCTCCCGGAGGGAGGGGCAGGGAGCAGATGGCTTTTCTCTTCCACTCAGCTTCTGAACTCAGGAAATGAGAAACACAGCCGGGCCTCTTGACCACACACTACTCTCTCCCCGGGACAGCAGCTTCCACGTTTGTAAATAACGTATTGGCTTCCCGCCCCCATCTGCACCCTGCCTGGAGCCCCGCCAACACCAGCGCCGCACTCCCAGGCTTCCTGTCTCCCTCTTCCCAGCTCAGGGCTAAGGTCAGGTTATCACCCCACCCCTGCGTGTTCACAGGCTGCACGTCACACACACGTGTGCACCCAGGAAGGCTCCATGTTGGGTTGAACGAGGGGAGAGTTTGCTACAGCGGGGACCTTGAAGCCGAGCCCTAACGATGGTTAGGTCAGGGGAAGTCAGCCTCAACCCAACACCGTGGGAGGGATGTGGGGGAGGGGGTCTGGGGCTCCTGGCATCAGGGTTGGATGGTCCCAACAGTGGTGGGTGCAGACTAACTAACCTCCAGCCGCCACGCAGCCCTGGGTTCTCAGTCTTTGCCCCAGAAAGCCGGGACCCACAGACTCCGCATCTAAAATGATGCAAGTCCCGTCCTGCGCAGCAGGTGCTGGGCCAAGAAGACCCAAACTGCAGGGGGAGGGCTGGCAGGGCCAGGAGTGGGAGCAGCGGACAGTCACCAAGCCAGGGGGAGAATCAGAGCTGGCAGCATGTCCCCCGTCCCTACAGGAGATTAGGCCTCCTTGGTCAGAGCAGAGGCAGAGGGGGGGCCCTCTTACCCCACAAGCCCAGAGCTACGAGGAGTTATTGGGACGTCCTTCCACCTGAGAGGCTTGCGAGGCACACCTCGCCCAGCGGGCCCTCCTTATCTCCTCTTCCCGATCCCGGAATCCCACCTCCCGTCTGCCCCTCACTGTGGCCCCTGCACTCAGACAGCTCCCCTGCCACTCTGGGTCCCCAGCCTGGGGACACCCAGCAGCAGGGGCACCCACAGCCATGACTCGGTGCTACTGCTGCTGACAGTATCCATAAGAACAGCCAGCCTCTCCCAGGCCCCAGCTCTGCCCAGGCTTTCCGCACACTAGGGCAGGTCCTCGAGTAATGTTGTAACGTTGAGAAGATGCCATTGGAGCTTAACTCTTGTTTCCATCAGTGGGCCTATGGTGAAACTGGCTTCGTGATACTTCATTTCTCTTCAGGTCTCAGGATGGAACATGTTAAGTGAGGACTCGAGGTGCCTCACTTATCCTCACAACAGCGCCGTCATCCTGATTTTGCAGGCAGAAAACTGAGGCACAAGGGTCAAGCGACCTTCCCAGAGACACTAGGGCTGTCCCTGGTAGAGGCAGGATTGAGGCTCCAGTGCTGGTGGCAGAATCTCCTGGATGCCGAGAGGGCGCAGCTGGAGGGAGGGGTGAGGGGCATTCCCATAGGGGGCTGCCCTGCCAGGCCAAGTGGGAAAGTGTTTCCCTGATTCAGGCTGGGATTCCTCTTGCTGCAAGGGCAGTTCTGCCACGATTGGGTGTCAGAGAAATGGGTCACACAGTATAGGCAGGCCAGAGGCGGGGCCACACTGGCCCTGTGGATGAATGAGGGCGTTCGGGGGCTGTGGGGCACTGGAAGCACACCCCCTCCCTGCACATGAACTTGAGACTCCAGAAAAGAGGGTGTGCCTCCTCTTGGCCATGAGGGGGGTGGTGAAGCCAAGAGCAGAAGCCTTGGGCCAGTTCCTGGTCATCGCCCAGTTAGCACACCTGTCCGTCTGTCAGTCTGCCAACCCAGCAGTCTCCAGCCCGTACCTGAGTGCCTTTAGTCCAGGCCGTCAGCTCTGACCCTCCGTCTCACCGGTGGGGTCTCACCAGTGGGCTCCTGTGTCTGTTGAGAGGGCCGGTGCGCCTCGGGAGCTTTCCATCAGCTGGAAAAATACGGTGTATTACGTGTTTGTCTTGAGAGATGGGTGGGCAGGCAGAAAGGGTAGGCGGGGAAGGGGGCGCAGTGAGTGACGGAGTAAGGATGAGACTGTGGCAGAGGTGGCACTGACCGTGATTAGTGTTGGGGGCTGGTGGCGATGTTGGTGAAGGCAGTGACGGTGCTCTGCCTTGGGTGGTAACGGTGCTGGTGGTGCTGGTGGAAGTGGCGACAGTGGTGGCGACGGTGGTTATACTGACGGTAATAGGGTTAGTGCTCGGGGTGCTGACGGTGCTGGCGGGGGTGATGGGGTGTATGGTTGTGTTGGTGTAGCTGGTCAAGGCAATGCTGGTTGGGGGTGGGTCCTGAAGGAGGGGCGAGTTGCAACCATGGAAACAGTGGTGAAGGGCGTTGTGATGGGAGTGGGGTGGGCAGGGCAACAATGCAGGGATCGGACCCCCAATGCCAGAGGCACAAAGAGAACTTCAGGGTAGTCTTGGAGCCCACGGAGGGGCAGGCCTAGGTTGTCCCCCATTAAGCCCATCACCCTGCAGCTACGCCCCACACCCCCCGCCCCTAGTGGACGGGTGGGGGCAGCAGCAAGCACACAGCAAGCTGCTCCAGCCCTTCCTGGGGCCGTGGCCGTGGGGTTCAGCTGAGATCTTGGTGTCCAGCTCAGACTCCGGAGACACGCAGAAGCACGGACACCCAGCCACACTTCTGAGCAGCTATTTCACGTGCTGTGGAGGCGCACACGTGGTCCGTGGCCCAGGGCACATGTACACATGCGTGTTCACAGACAGCTCAGACTCACGTCCTGAGTGTGCGTGCTAGAGAAGCACAGAGACGGGCGCATCCCTGGCCACTCGCGTGCGCATGCGCGGTGGCGCCTCTGCTAAGTGAAACCAGCAGAACCCAAGGCCGGCGGAGCCAACTGGAGACTCCCTGGCCCTGGAGGCCCTTGCTGCTGCCACCAAGACTCGGTCAATTAACTTCTCCCTGCAGCCCAGCTCCTTGACCCGCCCCAGCAGGCCAGCCCCCGCCCGCCTACTTCCTCCCTGCCTGCTGCGGGTTCTCCCATCCCAGGCAGCTCCACTCAGACTGAAGGGACCCAGCCGGGCCTGGGGGTGTCTGAGGGGACCCAGCCCTGCTCTGAGGGGTTTCGGGAGATATGCTTGTCCTGGGGGGTCTCAGGGAATTCGATCACTGCTCTGGGTTTCCCTCGCGGGCTTGGGCACGCTGAGCTCTGCCCAGGGCAGGGTGCTGCCTTCCTCTGCTGTCTCCTTTCCACCCCAAGTCATGGGGACAGTCGCTGTGGGTGAGGCCCCACCCCCAAGATGCTCCTGTTCCCTTAAAACAGTGCTGGTGAGACCCGGTGGGTGGAAGGAGGTCCCGGCAGATGGAACCGCGCAGTCACAGGCCTGTCTGCACCGTCAGAACGAGGCTGTCTGAAGGGAGGGGACTTCCAGAGGAGTGGGGAGTGGGTGTGGGTGACTCCCACCCTCAGCCTGCACAGGGGTGCCCTGCCCAGCCCAGACCATGGCCAGCACCGCGTGTGTCCTCTCCCTCTCGGAGGTGCCAGGATGGGAGGGACTGAGGCCCTTGCTGTTCACTGGGGAGAGGGTCAGGATGGAAACTGGTGACTCCCAAGGTCCCCCAGGGTGCTAGGACTTGAAGGAATCCAGGACCAACCAGCTTTTTCCCCAGAACTCAGCACTCCCTGCCCACCCCCACCCACCCAGGTTCCCAAAGCCGCCCGGGATCCTTCGAGGATCTGTCCTGGGACATTCCATCCCTTTCCCATTACCCCCTGGGGAACAGACTGGACAGAGGGTATCAGTGGCTGCTGCATGTAGGGTTACTATCGGGCGGCCTGGGGACAGCCCCCTCCCCTGGCTATCGTCTGGTAGGGCAACCCTACCCCTTGGAGCCACGGCTTCCCCTCTGTAAAATGGGAGCAATATAAGGCAAAATTCCCACATTCTAGAGTCAAGGGCCTTCAGAAAGGGGAGAATCCCCTTTCAGGGAAGCTGGGATGGTTGTGGGACCCGCTGCTGCTCTGGGAAGTCCTGCCTGCGGTCTGACTTTCGACTTGGTAGGTGGATGCAGATGACGTCATGACCAAAGAGGAGCAGATCTTCCTGCTACACCGTGCCCAGGCTCAATGCGAGAAGCGGCTCAAAGAAGTCCTGCTGAAGCCAGGTGGGGGCGGGGGCGGGGGCGGAGGCAGGGACGGGGACCGGCCAATGAAAAGCCAGGGGCGGGGTCAGGAGAGTGAGGGGCGGAGGAAGGCCGGAGCCAGACCGCAGTTCCAAGTGGCATCAAGGGAGAGTGATTCAAATAAAGGGGGGTCAGGCCAAAGTGAGGACCAAAAGTGGGGTCAGATGAGAGCAAAGCCAGCAGGCTCAGAAATGGGCTGAGCCTCCTCTCCCAGGGTGGCGGTTAGGCGGTGTGAAGGCAGTTGAATCACCCCCAAGCTGCTTAGATGCGTGAGGTGGCCCGGAACTGGCAGCACAGACTGGGGTGCTAGACCCCCCTGGGGTGGGCCGGGACAGCCTCCTGGGAGGGGTATTCAGGGCAGGGCCAGAAGATGAGTAGGTCTTTGAAGGAGGCCACCTGGGTGGAGGGCAAGCCAGAAGCATCCCGGGTCAGGAGAATCGAGGGCCCGTGGGGCAGGATGGGAGAGCTCAGAGGGCTAGGGACGAGAATCTGTGATTCTGTCGGTCACGGTCATTGTCTTGGGGGGGGTGCGTGACCGCGCTAGGGAGGGCGCCCTCCCACCCGCACAGTACCCCCAGGGGACCCCGTCACAGTGCAGGTGGGCAGGGCCCTCACCTGGCTTCATAGCTCCTGCCCCATCTCCAGCTGGTTTTTATCTTTTTTTTACTAGTTTACTTTTTATTGTCTTTTTTTCATCGCTATTTATTCCCCCATACCCTCTTCCACCTCCACCCACCCCTTCCCTGGTTTTAACTTGAGTCCATTTCCTGGAAGTGGATATGGGGCCCCATTAGCAGCCAACCAGGCCTCTGACATTTGTCTGGGTCAATCTGCCCGGCCTGGGAGAAGCCCAGACCCAGAGTAACTGGCTGAGGAGAGCAGGTTGTGGGGGAGGCGTGCGGGTCACAGCCAGGGCCAGATCCAGCGCGATGACGACTCTGCGCACACAGGCTTTTCTCACACTCACAGCCCCCCCGCCCCCCTCCCCGTGGCTCCCTGGGTCTCTGCCCATCACTCCAGGGTCTTGGGGGCCAGGCGGGCCCTCCTCACTCTGGGTCCTTCCTCCTCGTTGGGGAAGCCTGGAGGCACCTCCTTTTGCCCCCTCGGTTTATGATCGAGCCCACTCTTCCTGCTTCACCGTACCCTGCTCCCCCCCGCCCTACGATGCCAAGGGTGCAGGCAGGAAAACGGGCACAGCCGCTCCCTCGCAGTCTGGGGTGTCTGCACACAGGCTTTTCTCACACTCACAGCCCCCCCCCCAACGTGGGGGCCTGGGGCCCTGGCTTGGGCTGCAGCGTAAGGAATACAAGTCAGATAATGAGGGAGATTTCTCAGCAAAGTAGAGAGACCTGGAGCATCTCTCTCATGGAAAGGACAGGCCCCACCCCCGATGGGTCCCCAGTGTGTCCCTTGTGAATCTCTTACTCAGGTACCTGGGTCAGGGGACAGGGTAGGTAGATGTGTCTGTCTGCCCTTGACGGCGGCATACTCTTGCTCTTGTCTTCTGCACCAGCCGCTTCTTGACCCGCCCAGCACCCTGGCCTGGCTTCATTTTCACTCTGTAACCTCTGTGTGGACATCACCACTACTGTCTGCTTTGGCCTTGCGCCCCCTGGTGGGGTCTGCGCCTCCTGCACGGGCTCCGGCTTCCTCTGGGTGGGAGGACAGACACCACCTGTGCTCACTTCTTGCCCATGTTTATGGCCCAACCCTCTGGTCGCCCCCACACCACACGGTGCTGGCTCCCACTTGAACCCCTCTTTGACGGTCTCCTTCCCTTTGATTACTTCTGCGCCTGGCCAGCCCTTTACAGTTTGTAAAGCCCTTCCTCGTCCGTAGCCCCAGCTCTCCCAACAGCGGGGGTGTAGGAAGGCAGGGCCCCGCGCAGGTGCTGCGCTGAGAGTCTGAGGCAGGGCAGTGCCCTGGGTCTCCTGCTGTGGCGCGTGGCCACCATGACTTTCCTGACTTCTCCAGCGGACATACTAGAATCGGACAAAGGCTGGGCATCCGCACCCGCGTCAGGGAAGTCCAGGAAGGAGAAGGCAGCTGGGAGGCTCTACCCTGAATCTGAGGAGGACACAGAGGCGCCCACTGGCAGCAGGCACCGAGGTACGTCCATGCATCCATCCCAGACTGGCTCGGACTGCCCACCCACTGCTCTATCTCCGTTCAGGGAGCTCAAGCTCCTGGGATCCCGGGGAAGGGCAGAGGCCACTGCCCCTCCCAGGAAAGCAGGGGAGGGGCTGGGAGGAGACGGAGCCGAGGGGGCAGCAGGTAGAGGAGACTGGCAAGCTGGATGGGCTCAGCCCCCAGGAGATGTGGGCAGAGAATTTGCCCTGCACCACCTGGGGGTAAGGGGGACCCCTTCCATGGAGAGAGATGACAGAGAACCTGGGAGACAGAGGGCAGAGAGAGATACCCAGAGACAGGGAGAGGCTGGGAGAGACCCAGAGACAGAGATGAAGAAAGGCAGGGAGAGGCAGAGAGGAGACCAGGAGATTCAAAATGGGCCCAGGACTCAGTGTATCAGAGCAGGGTGCACCAAGACACACTGTGAGGTGGGCCATAGAGACCGGCAGGAGAGGGGGGTGGCCACAGAGGGCAGGGCCAGAGACAGTGGGACAAGGAGGGGAGAAAAGAAGAGAGGAAGGGAGAGGCGGGGCGCATTGTCCCCCAGGGAGGTAAGGAGAGACAAACTCAGAGCCCAGGCTGTAGCCACAGGGCCAGTTTGAACCGGCTGGGTGGGCAGGAGATTCCAGATGGGCCACATCTGGGAGGCTGTGGTCACCCTGTGGCTCCCCAGGGACCAGAGGGAATTGTGGGCCTGGCCAGGCGGGGCTGGGAATATGGTGCCCAGGACAGAGAGCCTTTCAGCAGGCCAGGGTGGGTCCAGGCTTCCAGGCCGCCTTCCAGGGTGACTGGAGAGCCCTGTGGTTGGAGCCCTGCAGGGGGAAAGACGGGGGCTGGGGGGTGGAACATGGAAGATTGAGAAGCTGGGGACCCTCCGAGGTCACACAGCATCCCTGCTGCGAGTCCGGAGCCCTATAGGGGATGTGTCACTCTGCCTGGAATCCCAATGGGCACTGAGATGACCTCTCCCCATGAGTCTTCTTCCCTGGCGTCGCAGCAGGTGCTTGGGGCGGGCCTTGGACGAGGGTGGGAGCGTGGGCCGACACAGTTTCCTCGCGGTTCCCAGTGCAGAACCTGAAGTGCAAAGAGGGTGGGGACCTGCGTGAGGTCAGCAGCTCTTTGGGAGTCCAGTTGGCATTGGAAATGAGACCTTCTGTCTCCTGTCCATGGTCCCCAGGCAAGGGGCGCATAGGAAGCATTCTCAGCCGAGGGAGAGTTGGCCTGGAAACTTGCCCTTCTTCAGGGACACCTGGGAGGTGGGACCAGGGGCTGAGCCCTCAAGGAGGGCAGGCCTTGAGCTGTATGACCTCAGCATCTGCCAGCTGTGGCCCCAGGGGCAGCCCCTGCATACAGGGGCTGTGGTAAATTCTACGAGGCCCCGTGTGTTTGGGGCACGGCAGGGAGTAAGGGCTCGGTCTCTCCGGAACACTCCAGGCCCGAGTTCTCCAGTCCTGGGGCGCAACTGTCCCTGAGGGAGCCGGCAACCATAGTAGGTATATTCATCCCTCTGGGTCTCAAGCCATGGACTTGACTGGTGTTCCACCCTGTCTGTCTGTCTCTGTGGGCACAGGGCGCCCCTGCCTGCCCGAGTGGGACCACATCCTGTGCTGGCCGCTGGGGGCACCAGGCGAGGTGGTGGCCATGCCCTGTCCCGACTATATTTATGACTTCAATCACAAAGGTAAGGCGGGCTGGAATAGGGTGGGGATCACAGTTTACCAGGACTGGGAGCTCAGGGCCTCAGTGGTTCCTGACCCCTCTCCCCCCTGACCCTCCCATGGGCCTGCAGGCCACGCCTACCGCCGCTGTGACCGGAATGGCAGCTGGGAGCTGGTGCCTGGGCACAACCGGACGTGGGCCAACTACAGCGAATGCGTCAAGTTCCTGACCAACGAGACTCGGGAACGGGTGAGAGCCTTCCCTCTCCCCAACCTAACCGGGATAAGGCCACCCCACACCATCGGTGATCCCTAACCTAGTCCTGACTTCCTCAGCAACCTTAATCTGGCCTCCGACCCTTACCCTGGGTGTCTCCCCACCTGCACAGGAGGTGTTTGACCGCCTGGGCATGATCTACACCGTGGGCTACTCTGTCTCCTTGGCCTCCCTCACAGTAGCTGTGCTCATCCTGGCCTACTTTAGGTGAGCGGGGGGAAGGGGGCGGGGCAGAGGCGGGGGTGGGCGTGGTGAGGGGCAGGTGGGCGGGGCCAGTTGTGGTAGCTCCCTTCCCCTCACTGTGCCCCGACCCCTGCTGGGTGTCCCGACGCCCCGCGCACAGCCCAGCTTCCTGCGCACCCACTGCGCGTCCCGTGTTCTCACCCACGGTGATGTCACGCCCCGCAGGCGGCTGCACTGCACACGCAACTACATCCATATGCACCTGTTCCTGTCCTTCATGCTTCGCGCCGTGAGCATCTTTGTCAAGGACGCGGTGCTCTACTCCGGCTCCACCCTCGATGAAGCCGAGCGCCTCACCGAGGAAGAACTGCGCGCCATTGCGCAGGCCCCTCCGCCGCCCGCTGCAGCCGCCGCCGGCTACGTAAGTACGCCCCTTGGCCGTCCAGGCTCAGGGCTCCTGGCCACCCCGGCTTTGCAGGAGCCTCACCCGGCTGCGCCTGGCACTTCCATCTCGGCCCTCGCCCCTGACTGTCTCTTGCCACCACTGGCTTCAGGCCACTCACCCCATCTCACTGTGTCCCCCGTCCCCCACTCTGGGCAGGGTCATTCGCACTCCTGTCTCAGACCTGGACCCCACAACCGCCCACTCGTTCACCTTGCCCTCCTGCACCTGAAAACGTACCCTGCCCCTCCCCTTGGCGGGAGACCTGGTCCAGAGCCGGCCCCTTCCTCCAGCTTGACCAGTCCTGGTTGTCCTGTCCCCGCTGCTGCCCCAGCACCCCTCCCCCTTCCCCAGATGCAGGCCTCGCCCCCTAGCTAACATCAGCTGGTCTCCTAGGCTGGCTGCCGGGTGGCTGTGACCTTCTTTCTTTACTTCCTGGCCACCAACTACTACTGGATTCTGGTGGAGGGGCTATACCTGCACAGCCTCATCTTCATGGCCTTCTTCTCGGAGAAGAAGTACCTGTGGGGCTTCACAGTCTTCGGCTGGGGTACGCAGATGTTGGGGGAGAGGAGAAGGCAGTGTGGGGTCACAGGTGACAGGGCAAGAGGGGACTGCTGAGGGTAAAGCCTCCATATGGCATGTCCCGTCCTGAGCGTGGGGCAGCAGGTGGGCACCCTGCCCACCCTTCTGTGACTGCGACCTCTTCCCAGGCTCTGGGAACAGAGCTTGGCTGGGTAGGGTTCACCTGGAACGGGCTCAGCCCAGAGCTGGGGCTCAGCCCAGGAAAGGGAGCGGGGACTCTCAGGTCAAGATTCAGCTCAGGATCAGAGTGGGACCTTAGGTCCGAGGTCAGCCTGAAGCTGGAGTTGGGGTCTGGGACCCGCCCTCCTCCCCGAACCCTGTTTCTTCCCCAATCCCCTCACTGTGTGGCTGCCCACAGGGTCCATCCACGCCCCAGCTCTCCGCTTTGGCAGCCTCTCTGCAGAATGGGTAGCTGGGGCTCTGCTCTCCTCCCCGAGGGGGCTCCAAGATCAAGTTACTGATAATTGTCCATTATTGTTGGCAGCTCCAGAGCTTGGCTGGGCTCTGGGCAACTGGCCAGACTGCAGAGGGGTAGGCCTGGTGGCTGGAGCCCTCCCAGCGCTCCGGACCCAGAGGCCCTCAGAGCAACAGCCACAGCCTCCCTGCTCCTTGGCACATGCTCTGACCTTGACCTCACCCATGACAAGCCCCAAAATAGGGGGAGATCTAGGACTGGTCCCGAGAACTGAGGAAGGTTCTGGGGCTAGAGGGTGTCAGCGTGGGGGAAACACACCAACTTTGTAACTGCCCACGGGAGTGTCACAGCTCTTTTTCTCGTCACACACCCAGGTCACCCGCCCCACCCCAGAGGCACTTGGACCTAGAATGAAGGACGAGGGGATGGAGGGTGGGGACCTGGGCTCCCTCTGTAGAGGCAGAGCTCACCCAGAGGTACCACGTGCCGTCTGAGCTGGCTTAGGCCGGGGCACACCGAGGTTCCCCGTGGCCTTTTATCCAGCTGATCCAGCTGAAATGACAACCTTCCTGCCATCCAGCCTCATCCATGGAGGCCAGGACCTTTTAAACTGGGTGGGGAGGCAGGGCTGGGACAAAACAATGCTGGTAGTAGGCTCCCTCCCCCACAGGAAAGCCTGTCCTAGAGCAGCGCCCTCTAGGGAAGCGAAGGAGGAGCAGGAGCCTGGGCAGGGATGTCACTGACACCTGGACCCACTGTCTGGCTGACACTGACCCAAAGGCGTGACTGTGCAGGTGTAGGAGACACAGAACCAAGATGAGGGCGGGGGGCTGAGCCAGGTCCCTCAGGGGAGGCTGAGGGGCAGCAGGGTGGCACACGCAGGGGTCCAGCTCTGTCTCCAAGCTGCTTATGTGCCCAGGGTGAGGGGGTCCAGGACAACGATGGGGTGAGCTGGGGGTCACCAGGAGTGAGGGGAGTGGGACTGGTGGACCTAGGACAGACACTGTCCCCCTCTGTGCACACAGGTCTGCCCGCCGTCTTCGTGGCCGTGTGGGTCAGTGTGAGAGCCACCCTGGCCAACACCGGGTAGGTCTAGGTGGAGGAGGGAGCTGGGGTAACAGGCCAGAAACACCCCTGGTGCCCTCTTCCTCTGTGAAGCACGTTGCAGGGGCTTCCTGTACCCCAGCCCTGATTGGCTCCAGCTCCAAGGGTTTTCAGTCCAGCTTTGGGCCAGGTGACCCCCTCACGGTCACAAGAGGCTGCTTGCTTCAAAAGGGGTCTCTGAGGGCAGCCTTACTCCTGGCCACACCCGAGACCCCCCAACCCCGTGTCCCCAGCAGCTCATTTCAGGGTGGACCAGCTCTAGGGCCTCTCTGTGGGCGGGACCAGGCTGGGCTGGGGGCTGATGCCTCTGCCTCCCGCAGGTGCTGGGACTTGAGCTCCGGGAACAAGAAGTGGATCATCCAGGTGCCCATCCTGGCCTCCATCGTGGTGAGCAGGGGTGGCCCCAGGGGTGGGTGGGGGTATGGGTCACAGCTGAGTGATCAGCTGCTGACCGGGACCTATGGGAGCTTCCCTGGACCCCAGGGTCACAGCCACAAGGCCTGAGAAGCAGCTGATCCCTATTCTGGTCCAGAGGGGGAAACTGAGGGCCCTGGGGAGCGCCCCCCCACCCCGGCCCCCAACGCAGAGGCAGAGCAGAGCTAGGCAGGGCCGTGGGCCTGCGTCCTTGCCCCCAACCTGTGGGGCATGGCACGGAGACGCAGCCCTCCCTCACTCCCACAGCTCAACTTCATTCTCTTCATCAACATCGTGCGGGTGCTCGCCACCAAGCTGCGGGAAACCAATGCTGGCCGGTGTGACACGCGGCAGCAGTACCGGTGAGCCGCCCTGCCGAGCCCAGGCTCCTCAGAATTCAGAGGTCGTCCAACGCCAGCACCATGCACAAAAGCAAGGACGAGGTCCCAAGCATGAGCCTGTCTCAAGGGATAGCTCCTGCCTCCCTAACTGGCCCCACCCTGAAGCAAGGGGATCTCACCCGGCCTCTGCAGGCCCTGGGGGCACCCCAAAGCCAGCCCAGGCCACCCAGGGCAAGTGCTACACAGGAGCTGCGGTTTGCAAAGGCGGGGGACAAACCCAGACCTCTCCTCAAAGAGCTGGTCACAGGGAGTCCGAGGGACAGGTGGGCAGTGGAGCAGCCTCTGGAAGGCGAGAAGGTGCAGCTCAGCTGAAACCTGAGGAGTGGGCTGTGGGATAATGAGGTGAGGCCGTGGGGGAGTGACAGATGCCAGCAGCGGGACCAGTAGGTACAAAGGACCCTGGGTCGGGACTGGGTAATTTGTGGTCCACTCCACGACGCCTCAGAACCGAGAGGCCCTAGAACACTTTGCTGAGACAACAAGGTATCATTGTCCCAGGTGAATTGGCTTGACCTCCATGGGTGGCCAGAGCCTCAGGCCCCTTAGTGGCTTTCAGAGCCTGGGGCTGGCAGGTGGGGGTGGCAGAGTGCCCATTGGCCCTGACCTGCCTGCCCTGCTGGCCCAGGAAGCTGCTCAAATCCACGCTGGTGCTCATGCCGCTCTTCGGCGTCCACTACATCGTCTTCATGGCCACGCCGTACACCGAGGTCTCAGGGACGCTCTGGCAAGTCCAGATGCACTACGAGATGCTCTTCAACTCCTTCCAGGTGAGCATAGTGGCCAGGCCTGGCTGGGGGCGGGGCCACTGCTTCCCCTCTCCTGGCTCCGGCCCAGGCCCTGACCCCCACGCCTCTCTCCACAGGGATTTTTTGTTGCCATCATATACTGTTTCTGCAATGGCGAGGTGAGCAAGCGGTGGGCACAGTGGGGCAAAGCAGGGGGGAATGCAGAGATGCCAGGGGCTCCCCTACCCCTGCCCCTCCATCCTCCCACCCAGTTCTTCCTTCGTTCCTCCAAGAACACCCCTGAAGACGTTCTAAAGGCAGAGAGGAGTCTTTCCAGGTGATCCAGGCCAGGATGTGCAAGAGGGTGTGGGCTCGTCCTCAATCTCTGGCACAGCCCAGTGTCTGCGCAGCCCCATGGCTGGGTTCTCCATAATCCGCTCCAACGGCTCAGCCACCCTCGGGGCCATTCAAGCCTCGTAGGTTCTCGCTGTGCCAGCTGCCTGCAGCCGGACACCATGTGCTGAGAACGATGGGCTCTACTTGGTCTTGGAATTTTCCAGGAATAACCCCTGCCTCTGTCTCCACCCAGTGCCGAGTGGTGCAGGGGCATGGAAGGGGGCACAGCTGGGTTGGGGTGACAGGGCAGAGGGGTCAGGGGCGCACCTGATGGCCCGCCCTGATCCTGCCACCCCAGGTGCAGGCTGAGATCAAGAAGTCCTGGAGCCGCTGGACGCTGGCGCTGGACTTCAAGCGCAAAGCACGCAGTGGGAGCAGCAGCTACAGCTATGGACCGATGGTGTCTCACACAAGTGTGACCAACGTCGGCTCCCGCTCAGGACTCGGCCTGCCCCTCAGCCCCCGCCTGCTGCCTGCCACCACCACCAATGGCCACCTGCAGCTGCCCAGCCACACCAAGCCGGGGGCCCTGGCCCGCCAGGCCCCGCCACCAGCCATGGCCGCTCCCAAGGACGACGGGTTCCTCAATGGCTCCTGCTCGGGGCTGGACGAGGAGGCCTCTGTGCCGGAGCGGCCACCAGCCCTGTTGCAGGAGGAGTGGGAGACGGTCATGTGATCGGGGACCCAAGGGTTGGACCTATGGACATAAGGGCCGATGGACGGACCAAGAGACAGGTGGTTGGATGGTTGCCCACTCACGGCTGGGCTGGGAGGGCAAAACAGGAAAAGAAAAGGGAAAAGGAAGCAGTGTGTGGCTTCCTGTGGTTGCAGCTGGGGACTCGAGTCTCCCCAGGAGGGAAGGGGCTGGGAGCTGTGGGAGAGGGCTGGAGACGCCCGTCCGGGGGTCCAGCAGAAAGGGCCTGGGCAAGGCCACTGTCTGGGTCAAGAGAGGCTTGTCTGCTGTCAGTGTCCAGCAGACCTGTGTGGGAGCAGACCCCAGCCTTTCCCTACCACCAGCTACCACCTCGCCTCTCCCCACACTTGTCTCCGAGCCCCACCCAGCCCCTCGAGCTGGCTCCCCACCTAGCCCCCAGTCGCCCTCTCCCCAGGGCTGACGACAGACCCTTCCAGTTCCTGGCCACACACCCCAAGCCCAAGGCCCCATTCCAGGGCCCTTCTTGCCTGTCTGCTGTGCCCCACAGAGGCTGGGACATTCAGGGAGCCTTCTGCTTGTGCCCCTCAGCCCCCAGCCTGGGCCAGACAGAGGGCGCAGGGGAGCGCCAGGGCCACCTAGTGAGAGGTCGCCCGGGGTCTCTGCTCCAGCTCAGGAACTGTCAGGAAGCCAGGGATCTGAGCCCAGAGGCTGGCTGGTGGGATTCTGTGAGACTCAGCCCCTCACTGTGGACCCAAGACCCACCACCTTCCTTGGCCCCTGCCCAGCCCAGTCCTGGGCCCTAGAGTGGCCCGGGCTGTCCTTGGCCTGATCTCAGGCACTGACCCAACTGCATCACACAGGCTCTGGCCAGACCCTTCCTGATGGGACCCGAAGGTGGCCCTACCCCCAGGCCTGCACACAAGCTGGTGCCCCAGCCTGGCACGTGTCCTTCCCCTCATTTCTAGTTCAAACTGTCCTGTCTTCCATGAGCTCAGCATCGGGGAGTGCTCCCCACCTCCAACAGCATCGCCTCGTGGGGGCTAGGCAAGGGGTGACAAGGCCAGGGCCACAAACTCGCATTGGCCGTGGGTGGCATGGGCATGCTGAGCGGCCTCAGGCCCAGCCCCACCTGACCTTCCAGGTGGTGGGCAGGGCAAACAGCTGCCGAGGCCTGACTCCGGGCGGCGTGACCTGGTGGGGATGGTGCAAGAGGCACAGGGCCCTGCAGGCCGCTGAGCGGGGCTGAGCCTGGAGGCGGCCCATGAATGCGGCAGTCGTAGAGGGAGAATGACACTTGGAAGAGTCCCTGCTCTAGTCCCTGCGGAGGCCAGAGGGGTCCCAGGGTCAGGGGGCAGGTAGCCGGTGATGGGGCTGGGAGGTGCTGATGTCAGGAAAGACCCTGGATGGGGCACGGCTGGGGAAAGATGAGTGCGGGACAGACCCCAAGCCCCTGCCCTGGGGGTCTGATGCCGCTCTCCAGGGCTCAGCGCAAGGGACCTCCAGACTACTGGGCCTTCAGGGCAGCCCCTCCTGCTGCCCCAGGGCCCAGCCTGGCCCCCCAGAACAGGTTAGCCCCTCCCTGCAGACTGGGGAGCCTCCTGCTTGACAGCACTGTGCTCGCCCTTCAGACTGGGAGTCTCAGCATGGGAGTGTGCTCACCCCTTGAACTTATGACCACCTTCCCTTCAGATGGACCCCAAAATAGGGCTGTGCTTCTCCTTTGGACTAACTGCCCCCAGAATGTGCTGTGCACCCCCAGTCAGGTGTCCTCAGGCCAGGCCTCCCCCATCAGGCTGGGCACCACTTCCCCCCTGGGCTGGACACCCAGGACAGGCCAGGACCTGTTACAGCAGTCCAAGCCCCCAGGCCAGGGCCAGCCTCCCCACTCAGAGAGGCCTCTGCGCCTCGCCCAGGGGCCATCCAGGTGTTGGCAGAGGAAGTGTGAGCCCTCCGTGGGCCTGGCAGGCAGTCAGGACCCTGTTTGCCTTGAGCAGGGGCTGGAGCCAGGTGGTCACTTCTCCCTTCAAGGCCTCACGGCCCAGCCAAGCCGCAGGGAACACGTCAACACCCACGAGCCCGGCGGCAGGCAGGCAGGGAGCGGGGCGCCAAGAGACCCCGACTCCTTAGCCTCCTTGGCCATGGTGTCCAGCCACCTCATGGGCTGCCCTGGACTCCAAGTCGGGCCGGGAAGGTGGCCTCCAGCTCCCACCTGCCTGGGGCGTGTGGACAGGCCCTCTTTGTCCTGTCTTACGTCAGCCCAGGCTGGGAGAGGGTCCTCCTGGGGACCCTGAAATGCAGGCCAGGTTTCAGGGTAGGCTGGGTGAGTCCATTGCTCCCAGCTCAGAGTAGGGTCTGTGGGTCCAGGGTCACTGAAGAGACAGCTCTGCCCACCCTCAACCTGCAAACATTTCGAGAACAAAGACTGAGCTGGGTTCACACATCCCCTCACGGCGGGCAGGCATGACAGTACACACCTTTAGCCCTCACCCTGGGGAGGTGGTCAGAGAGGGGACAGGACCAAGTTCTCCGGGAGTTCAAAGGGACATGACCCTGCCCAGGGGTCTGGGAGGACACAGCCCTGCTCTCAGGGTGTGTGAGGGGCCATGGACCTGACCTGCTCTGGGTGGCAATGTGGGGGGATGCACGTGGGGGGGTGAGGCTTGAGAGGGCCCTGGCTCTGCCTTGGTTGTTAGAAGACAGGCCTGGCTGTGGGGACCCCAGGCAGGGGGTGTGGAGGAGTGCGGCTTGCTGGGCACAGAGGCTGGGGTGGGTCCAGCTGCCTATCCCTGACGCCTCCTCAGCCAGTGCCAGGGGATGGATGCCAGCCCGAGGCTCCTGTGGCCAACCGAAACAAGCCTTGGCTGGGGCAGAGGATGGGGGGTGGGCACTCCAGAGCTGGGCAGGGGCCTGGGCGCTGCCTGGCTGGCTCCGCCGGTGCTGTGTGGTCCTGGCCCAGCAGCCTGCCTTCTCTGAGTCTCAGCTCCTCCTCTGAGGTCAGCCCGTCCACGTCCACGTTTCCCAGCCTGTGTGAGCTCAATGCCCCACCCTGCTCCCCAGGGGCCCTCAGGCTGAGTTGTGGCTGCCTGGGCAAGGCCCCTATCCTTCCCTGGGGCAGCCGTGGGGCCCTCAGGATATCCCCAAGTAACAGGTTCCCTCCTTCACTAGCCTCACAGTCACGCAGGTGGCGTGGCCAAAAGGTGGTGGGTGTGGATTCTGTGCAGCTCCTCCCATGCAAGGGTGGGGGCGGGCAGGAGTCAGAAGATTGGACTCCAGACCTACAGTTGTCCCCTCGGCCTCGGGCTTCCATCGGTGGGGGTGGGGCTCCTTCATGAGCCAGCATTAGTCAGGCACCGATTGTTCAGGCACCGCACTCCTAGGGTCAGTGTCAGTGGGGGTGCAGAGGTGGGTTTCTACCCCCCACAGCCATCCTGCCTGATCAGAAGGCCCTTTCGCAGTCTTCCGACAAGACCACTCTGGGGGATGGGGGCATCGCCACCCCTGTGGCTCAGATGGGCACTCAGCTGGTGAGCAGCCCCCACCGCACGGGGCTCCTGCTGGCTTTGCTCCCCAGTGGCAAGGAGGCCAGGCTGGTTCTGGGCATGGGAGGGTGGGCTTGTGGCCACCCAAGCTCCCTTCCCAGAGCTGCAGAACCTGGGGTCCAAACCCTCCCCAACCCTGGTACGGGAGGCCCTTCACCCACCTGCTCCTCTCTGCTGCCCACGCAGTCTCTGCAGTCGCGCCGTCACGTGGTCCCTCCTAGGGGCCGTCTGCGCAGCACCCTTTCCTGCGGCAGCACGTGGAGTCAGGACAGCCCGGGTGTGAACCCCAGTGCCCTGGCCCGGCCCAGCCCGGCCCCAGCAAGCTCACCCACACTAGTGAGAGGGCTGTGGTGTTTGTGTTGGTATGCGTGCCTAGCCGTCCGTGTCTCTTATCAGTTCACGGCTCTGCTGTATGTGTGTCTGTTCCATGTTTGCACATGTATCCATGTCTGCTGGTGTTCCACTTGTGTGTGACTGCACTGTGTATACCAGTGTGTCCAGTTGTGTTTGCACGTCTGTCTGTGTCTACTTGTGTGCGCGTCCGTGCGGACCCGTGGTCGGAGAACGCCGCCTGTGGGTGGAATTTGGCCCAGAGACATGTTTGGTTTGGCTCTCATAGTATTTTCAACATCTCGAGCCAACATTTAAAAATCAGGATATTTCACATAAAAATTCAGCTTTCCAGTTTCTCTTAAAAATTCAGAAGCCCTGGCAGCCGCAGGCCCGCGCTCCCATGAGGCCACTCTCCTGCGGAGCCGCTCAGGGGCTGCCTCGCGGCCCGTCTCGCTCACCAGCGCCTTGGGGTGACTGGGTGTGTGACCCAGGGTGTGCGCGCGTGTGTGCGTGAGCACGACCTGAGTCTGCATGGGGGAGAGGTGTCTGTGGGGGCTTATGCATGTGCGAATGCATGTGTGTGCACGGTGTGCGTGGCCGTATCTGTGACCACGTGGAGTGTGTGGGCCACTGTGGCCTGGCATGCTCCGCACAGGGGCCTCTTCCGGCCTTTGAGGTAGGGATCGGATTCCCGGCTTCTGGCTGGGCTGCCTTGTGGGATTTATTTCTGTCTCAGCGCCCACAGGAGGCCTGAGTAATGGGAACATTTAAAGAAAACCAGTAACTACATAGAGAAGGGGCAGGCTGGCTGGGAAACTCAGCCCGACACCCCTGCCCAGCCCACGGCACCCTGAGGCCCCGAGGCTGGGCCTGAGCCAGAGAGGAAAGCAGCCCGAGGGCCCGGCACAGACACCCTCACCGCTCTGAGTCACCCACTTCTGTCCATCCAGGCCCGTTTGGTGGGTGAGCCCCACCTGGATGACCCCTGGGTCCAAACCAGGCATCTTGGGGGCCCACAGATGCTCAGGCCTGGCCCACAAGCGAAGAGGACCAGACCTTCCAGGTGGCCGCTTCCCCAACCAGGCTGCCGTGGGTGCACGTCCCGGAGTCCCGGACCATTCTGTCCACACACACCTCACACATGGGTCCGCAGGAGAGGGACGAGGCTGCCTGTTACCTGGCAGGGCTGGTGTTGTCCCCAGGCTTGGGAGGGCACTCAAGACACCCCACCAGGAGTGCCTGGTGCCTGAGGAAGGCCAGCGTGGGGTTCAGCGGGGGCTGCTGCTGCTGCCCCCAGGACATGGCCTCCACTGTGCTGTGTTTGGGTTGACTGAGTCCCACTCTTGGGATCAGCTGATACCAGCCCCTTACATGACACAGGCCCCGTGGGAAAGGACAGGGGTGCTTTCTCTGGCAGGGTGATGTACACAAGCCTCACTTCAGCTGCGGGAAAAGCAGGCTGAGCTGACCCACACTTGCCTTCAGGGTCCCTGGGTCCGTGTCTCCTGCTGCCCCCCAGTGGCCGTGTGAGGACACTGGGAACTAAAGGCTGTATGGAGATTCTGGTCCAGGCGGCCCCAGGCTGGGAGCACCTGATGGGCCCTTTGGGCCCAGACCCCCACTACTCCCTGTGCTGCTGTAAGGCCCAGCCAGAAGGTTCTGGGGCAAGGTCTTCAGACCGGCCTGAGGGGGCGTCTTGGCTCGCTGCACAGATCCGGAGACCACCTGGAAGACCAGCTTGTTCCTGGAGGGCAAGGGGTCATCGTCAGAATCCGGGCTGCATCGCAGCCCCTGGCACAGTGCCCACACGAGGCAGGCACTCAGGAAACCGGGTACCCCGGCCACTGAGGAGGTGGGCAGCACTGTGGCAGGCCCCCAGCGTGGCTCAGAAGCCCTTGGAGAGGCCACCCAAAGGTGTGCGGGCATCTCCCACACCAGAGCCTAGAAGGTGGCCAGCAGCAGCATTGGACCCCAACAGGGGACTTGGCTAGGAAGATGCCTGGCGCTCGAGGGTGGACAGGAGGAGTGCAAGGGCGTAGGTTTGCCCAAACTGGCCACCTTCGCACACCTGATATGTAGCCCCCTGGGCCAGACCCAATTTTTCCCTGTGACTGTAGGGGCTGTGCCTCAACCTGACCCCAAGTCCACTGGCCCTCACTGTGGTACAGGCGCTGCACTAAGCCTGCAGGGCCAGCCCAGCAGCCCCAGCTGCCTTCCTCCCAGCCTTCCGGCTGCCTTCCTCTCGCCCAGAGCACCAAGCCTGGGCCGCTGGGCCAGGAGGCCCTGTCCTGCTACCCTCTGCTGGGGAAGGGGCATCCACATTGCTGCAGAACATTCCAGGCCTGACACCTCTCCTGAGATGACCCAGAGGCCAGATGTCTTTGAGGATTTCAAGCAGGAGGGACCTGGAGTGTTGGAAGGTCAGGGCTGTCCTGGAGAGCGGCCGGGTGAGCTGGGGAGCAGTGGGCGCCCTAGAACAAAGGGGCTGCTAGGGTCGGAGTCTCCCATCTGTCCCTCTAGCCAAGGCCAGGACTCATTGTGACCAACTCTAAACTACCCCAATCTGATCTCCCACAAGACTCCAGAAAGCTTGTTCTCTTTTTGAACACAGAAAGCATACTTAAAAAACAAACAAACAAAAAAACATATTTTAGCCCTGGCTGAAGTGGATTGAGTGCCAGCCTGCAAACCAAAGGGGTGCCTGTTCGATTCCCTGTCAGGGTACATGCCTGGGTTGTGGGCCAGGTCCCCAGCTGGGGGAATGTGAGAGGCAACTATACATCTGATATTTTTCTCCTTCCTTTCCCCTCTCTAAAAATAAATAAAATCTTTAAATATGAGATTTCATGGGGTGCTGTTCTAAGCTTAAAAAAAGAAACCACCAAGCTTATTTCCCAGAGTAACTACCACTTACAGTCTCACCAATGTAGATTTCCAGCTTCTCCACGTCCTTGCCAGCATTTACCATTTAAGCTGCTCTAATAGGTGTGTAATATCATCACGGTTTTAATTTGCATCCCTCTAATAGCCACTGATGCTGAGTATCCTTCATGTGCCTGCCATTTATCCTCTTTGGTAAAACTATCTTCATGTCTTTTGCCTATTTTCTAATTGAAGTTTCTTCTTCCTGTGGAGTTTTGAAATTCCTTGTTATATTCTAGTTAGGAATCCTTTATCAGATATGGCGTTTGCAAATATCTTCTCAGTTCATAGCTTTTCTTTTCATTCTCTTAAGACTTTACCAAAGCATAAGCTTTTCATTTTGGTTAAGTCCAATTTCCCAACTTATTCTCACGGGTTGTGCTTCGGTCTCCGGCCGTAAGGACTCTACCAAGCTCTGGGCCCTGCAGGTTTTCTCCCAGGAGTTGTCGGTTCCACCCTTGACACTTAAATCTATGATCCACTTAAGGTTTTGTCTCAGGTCTGAGGTTTCGGTGGGGGTTCCTTTCTTGGCCGTGGCTACCCAGTCACTCCGGCACCAGCTGCTGAAGACTCTGCTCCCTCCGGAGCTCATTTTGCACCTCTGTCAAAAGCCAGTGGGCCTTCCTTGTGAGTGGCTACTTTGGACTTTTCCATTCTCTTCCATGGGTCTGCGTGCCTCTCTCTCCACCAACACTACCATCTCGATTATTGCAGCTTCCTAAGTCTTGAGATGGTTAATGACCCCTCATTATTTATTCTAGTTAAAATTTAAGTTATTCTAGTTCTTTGGCTTTTCCTGATACATTTGAGAATAACTCTGTGTATACCTAAAGATCTTACTGGGATTTTGACAGGAAATACATTAAGTCTGTATATTAATTCCCTTGTAAAGTCACTGGGCTTGGATATTTCTTTCCCTGGGGCTTTTAAATTATGAATTCAGTATTTTTAATAGCTACAGAGGGATGCAAATTTCATCTTGGGCGAACCACGGCAGCCTGTGCTTTTCAAGCAATTGGTTCATCTCATCAATTTATCACATTCATGTGGAGTTACTTGGAATACCCCCTTACTGTCCTTTTGGTGTCTGTAGTGAGCCTTATTTCATTCCTAATATTTGTATCTTTTTTAAACCATGGTCTTGCTAGAGGTTGATCAGTGTGACTTTTGCAATGTTCACCAGTTTCCTTTGCTCACCTCTTCCTCCCGTGGCGGCACTGCCAGCTGCCTTCCCAGGATTCTCTCGGTTCTTCCCTTCTCATGGAGCTTCCACCCCAATCACGGTGGCCGTGTCCCTGCGTCCCTGCAGTCAGGGGCAGGTCTGACATAGTAATGGCTGACCGCACGTGACAGCAAGCCTGGGGACTGAGCCGGAAGTCATGGGTTCTTCAGCTGGCTTGTCCTTTGCCCTTGCCCCTCCTACCCACAGTTCAAACCTTGGGGTGTGAAGGCTCCTAGGGGAGTGAAGGAGGGCAGCTAGGGAGACATCGCATCACTGGGGGCCTCAAGGAGCCACCGTACTCCCTCAGACGAAACCCAAGTCCAGTAAACCCTCCTTGTTTGTCTGCCAATCGTAGCCCTGCTTCCCACACCCCTCCCTACCACACCCCCCTCACCCCCGGCCCATCTTACTGCAGAGCATCCTTGGCAGGTCCTTCAGCAAGGCTCAGAGCGCAGTGAGTAGCATAAGCCATGAAAGCGTCCACCCAGCCCGTATTATGATTATGACTGAGCAACAGAGGGGCATTTGTTTCCCTGGCACTTAGGAGAAACCTGTCTCCCAACTTCTATTGTTAACGAAAAGTGAAATTCATTCATTTGTAGGTACACTTTCTTCCCTCATGGAGCTTGCGTGACTTTTTTTTCAATGTTCTAACTAGACTATTAATTTTCAACCATGTGCTGCAAGAATTTTTAAAACATGCAATACTTGACTGTTTAGTCAGGGCCACTGACCTCTTTTCCCTTAGACTGCCCAATAAAAAAAATGACAACACCCAACACAATAGCCATCTGGTGTGAACACATCAAAATTACTTTTTTTTTTTTTGTCACGGAAGTTGAGTAGTGTGCGCGCCATGGGGTGAAAAAGGCTGAGAATCACCGATCTGCTCCACTCTAGGGAAACTGCAGATGAAAATGCTGCCGCACTTCCTTTAGGTTGTAGATGCTGGAAATTTATTTTTTAAGCTGTGGGAGTACAGCATGTGTACAGAAGGAAAAGCGTATAAAATGACGTGGAGAACGAAGTGGATCCCCATCACTCAACCAAGAAAAAGCCCAGGGGCAGCCCTGCAGGCCCCTCCCACAGCCACTGCGAGCCCCACACGGAGGCCATCAGCCACGTTTCTGCCAACTTCTCCATTGGTGTGTCTGTCCTCGGAGAGCCTGCTGTCTTCCCCTGCCTGTTTGGGGGCATCACTACAAATGGTTCACACTCTGCTTCTTCGGTGACTTGCTTCTCTCGAGATCTGTCCATCACGTTGCACGTGGTTCTGGCTCGGTTCACTGCTACAGAGTGTGACGCCAACAAGCAACTTACGACCATGCCTGTGTTGTGTGTGGGGGTGGGTGGAGGTTATTCTTTAAGGCATTAGGTTTTCTCACGTGTATTGTAATTTGCGCGCGTCATGCGTGGCGGGTTTTGTTTTCTCACTCCCTGCAGGTCAGTTTTCCTTTAGGGCACACAGGGTCGAATGCGTAGCAGCGAACTTTCCATCCGCTCTCTGGGCTCCTGCACTCCGGGACATCCTGACTTCAGTCCCGGAGCTGGTGCTGCGAGGGCGTCTGGCTGCCAGTCACCAGGCATCGGAGTCCTACACGGCCGCAGACAAGCGTCCTGCTTGCAACCACACCACCAGGAGGTGGCGGCACCCCTTCATCCTTCACTCCTAGGAAACGGGGCCGGGCTTGGGCCTGGGCCAGGGCCTAGACCCCAGCGATGCAGAAGGAGCCTGGCTCCAGTCTGGGTCCCTGTGGGAGCCAGAGTCCTGGGCTTGTCCCACTGCTCACCGCAGCAGCCAGCACCTCCCGCCTCAGCCCTCACTCACAGCCGCTAGGCCCTGCTCCTCTTCTACATGACAATTACCTTCTCAGGAGCAGCTGCACAATTTTAACCTAAAGCATTTGATGGACTGTGTGCGGGGGCGGGTCTCTGTGTGCACACCCTCATTCTTCCTCTGCCGCCCAAGGCCTCAGCACCAACCACCAAAGCCAGGGACCCTGTGTTCCTGCAACTCAGCACAGAGGGAAGGACACACCGGGACGGCGCAGGGCAGGCAGCAGGCTCCCGGAAAACCTTGTAGGAAACTCAAGTGTGTTTTCATTCTAGAGGAGGTGACTTTCTAGTTGGCCACAGGTCCCTGGAGTCCGAGTTGTGGCCAGCCAGTCACTCTGGAGAGTCACTCCACAGAGGAGGCTCAGGACCTGGGGGCCCAGGGCCCAAGAACACACCCAAAACCTAGCCTACACCACCTCTGTCTCTAGCAGAATGGGTTTCCTGCCCCCTAACCCAGGGGCCCTGTCCCAGGGAAGCCACAGCCGAGCTCTGACAGGTGCAGTGGGAAGAGGGCCTGCCTGGAGTGGGCAGAGGAAGAAAGGACCGTGCCCTGGGCCTCCCTGCTGGAGCAGCCAAGATGGAGGCCGTCAGGGCATGGCTCGCCTGCTACTTGGGCAGGCTCGGTCTCCTCTCTTGCACCCTGGGAGGGTCTGCAGACCAGGGCGGGGGCCTCCCCACGCTGTCCCAGAGTCTGGCAGGCCTAGCCCTGGGCAGGTCTTACGAAAACTCTCCCAGGCCTTGTCTCTGTCACTCAAGGGTTCTGAGATGACCACCAATGACCAAAGACTGGGCCCAGAAGGTCGGCCTCAACACGCTCAGCCCAACACAGGGCTTCCTGGTATTGAGCATCCCCTCTACAGCCACCCTGTCCAGGGGCCCAAACCCAGAGCGCCCCAAGACCCAGGAAATATCTGGTATGTTTCTGCCACACACAGGGTTCTGCTTGCTTCTCTTTCCTGAACTAAAAAAATAACGTTCACGATACGTGACACATATTTACAGACACCACAAGCCTGCAGAAGTGCTGCCGGCTCTGTCCCCACTCAGGGTGGCGGGGACCACTCGGGAGGCAAGGAGCAGACCTCACCCCAAGCGGGGTACGGAACGATGGCGCACGGAGTCACGGCTCTGACGGTGAGGTGGAAGAGACCGCACGCTCGGCCCCTCCCTGGCCAAGCCCGTCCTCCTCCAGGGCAGGCCTCAGTCAGAGTCGCAGGCCTCCTGCCCGGTGGTGGCCTCCACTGCAGAGGCCAGGTTGTCCTCCTGGCCTTTCAGCCTCTCACCTGGAGGGACAGCAGACAGGAGGGGTGGGCAGGGGCCCTGGGCTTGGGCTGCCACCCAGAGGGCCGGGACCCCACTGGGCCAGGCCCTGAACTTACGGATCAGCTCAGCGATGGCCCTCTGGGTCCGCTTCTCTAGTTTCTCCAGCTTCTTGGCTACATCCCTCTTGAGGTCCCTATGGGAGGGAGGTGGGAGGAGGCCAGAGGTTGAGGGCTGGCCTGATGCAGCCAAGGGGCCCGCCCTGCCCGCAGCCCCTTGGGCATTAGGGACCACACTCAGCTGTCTGAAGGAATGGGCTGCCCTGGGAGGGAGGCCAGGCTGCTCTTCTCTCTTCGTTCTGCAGCCCCCAAACCCAGTCCCAGTGAGGCTGGGACTAGCCCTGCAGACCCCGCTCCACACAGGGGACCAAGTCCGGGTGCGCGAGCATGGACGGTTTCTCAGGGGTCCCCTTGGACCCTGGCAGGGAGTGGCCTGCTCGGTCTACTGCGGGTCCTGCTCCCCCTCCAACCACTGGTCGCTTGCCCACCAGGAGCTCCCTGACATGCACACACGGCCCAGCCTCTCAGCCCCGGGTTTCCTAGGACATGGGCCCCGAGCTTCTGCTTCATCAAATTGAATGTTTTCCTTGAGCTGTGCTGGGCAGACTTACAGACAGAGGCACAGGGCCCCTCCCTCTGGCCCAAGGCAAGGCCCAGGCCATACTACCCTCCCTCACCCCTTCCTCAGCTCAGTCTCAGGGGCACTGAGTGCCCTCAGTTCAAAGGGGAAGCTGCAGCCACAGGGGGCACATGTGGGGCAGAAACCACCATCCCGCGACCCCACAGCCCTTGTGGACAAAGGTCAGCCTTGCTCAAAGCGGGGCGGGCCCCCCCTCTTCTTGAGGGTACTGCTGCCCCCACCCCAGCTGAGCCCTCCCCAGCTCCAGGAGGCACCCTGTCACTTCCCTCTCACTCTCCATTTCTGTCCTCCTCTGCACTTACTTCCGACAGCAGTGACCTGTGTGCTCTGCTGTCCATCTCCCCGCTGCAGGGGTGGACAGGCCCAGGCTGGGGCCAAGGCCCGGCACCAGGAGCGCCCCTCTCCCCCACAGCAACACTCACCAATCAGGCTTCCGGGGTGCGAGGTTGGCCAGGTCCTGGTGAGGGAGGAGACATGTGTCAGGGCCAGAGGGGCCAGCCCCAAAGGAAGTCGGAAGACAGGGGGCAGAGGTAGGAAAATGGGAGAAAGGAGGGGAGGGAGAAGGGGAGAGGGAACGTAGGGAGGTGGAAAGGGGAAAAAGATGCTGCGAGAAGGGTGGGGAGAGGAGGGCGGATGGGGGAGGAGAAAGGAGCTACAGGAGCAGTGGGAACAGCCCACCAGGCACTCACCACTTCCTCGATGATGGGCTCAGGCTTGGCGGCCTCCAGCTGCTCCTTCACCTTCTCTTCCACTAGAGGGTGCAAGACAACCACGGAGGCCTGTTCGAGAGGCCCTGCCACTTGGGGGACTCTAAACTGGTGCTCCACAGCCCCTCTGGCTACGTCACAGTGCCCCACACTCCCTCAGGGCCCCCTGGCCCTGTCTCCATCCCTCCAGCCCCAGTGCTGGTCCTGAGGCACAGTGCCCCTGTACCTACCCTGATGGGGCCCCAAACACCTGGGACACCCATGGGCATTTCAGGGGCAAAGGAGATGAGGAAGCAGACTGGGGTGTGGCTGAATGGGCAACACTTCACTGCTTTACAAGATAACTGCATTTATTCACTTGTTAACTCATATAATTGAAAACCGACAGCAGAAACAAAGAACAGGAAGAGCCAGGGGTCTGAGTGGTAAGAAGCACCCCAGCATCTCGAGGCTGCGACTGGCTAGATGCTCCTGGCTGCTGGGCCGCTCCCTGCACCGCGCGGGCCCCGCCCCCACTCACGAGGATGCCACCCCACCAGGTCTGTGTGCTCCTGCACTGACTCACCCCCACCGGCAGGCGGCTGCCTGCCCACCACTCTCTGAGCACCCAAACAGCCCCTCGTAGGGATCTCAGTCTGACCTGACAAGGCCCCTGAGCCACTGCCACTTCTCAGCCCAGCGGGTCCCTCTGAGACGTGGCCTCTCCCCGGCCGTCCCCGGGGAGGCCTCCCGTCAGGCTGTGAGCCGCGCAGAGCAGGCACAACTGCAGGCCTCTTTCTTATCAGCACCCTGACTGTCTCCCCGGTCACCCAACACTGACTACTTGCGCATCTGCCAGGAGATGGTGACGGAGGGTCCCAGAGGCCCAACATCCACCCTGGCACTGCCAGTCAGCTATTCTCTAAGAGAGGGAGACACCTCTCAAGGTGAGGCAGCCGACAGCGGCCCCGGAGCAGACACAGAGGCTCAGCTGACCCACCTGCAACTGGCTTGGCCTGGGGCACCCTCCTCTTCTTCAGGGCCTCGTCCTCGGGGACGTAGTTCCGCAGCCTGAGCTCCCTACAGAAGCAGAGAACAAGCAGAGATGGAGGAAACGTGTGATGTGACACGGTCTCAGTCACCTCACACACGCGCAGGTCAGACTGCGCAGGATGACTCCACGGCGGGGGGAGGCTGGGGATGCTCCTGTTTAATAAGGTGAGACAGAGCCACTGGGTCAGACCATCTAGGCCCTGGGGGCGGCAGAAGGGGCCCCCCACTGGCCAGCCAGGTGAGATAGCAATGTGGGTCCTCCTCCTTCGCCACCAACTCTCCTGAGTCCTTCCAAGGACTGCTGCCCCTCGGAAGTCCTAGGCCTCCAGGACGGGACATTTTCCCGACAGGAGGCCTCCCACAGTCTCGTCTACTGAATCCTCTCTGTGCCAGGCCACCAAAGGGCTGTTGCCTTTCCAGGGGAGAGGCAGCAGATGTCTGCGACCTCACAGCCAGCAAGTGGCAGCGATCTGGACTTGGGGACTTCCCGATGTCAAGTTCAGGCTCCTACTCACCAGTACCACCTGCCCCTTCCCCTCTGCCAGGGCCCCTGAGGCTATTCTGAAACTTTGTGCCCTGGGGGGGTGGCACCAGCCTGGCCTGGAGAGGAGGTCTGCTGTCCACTCTAAGGATTAGGGACACCCACACTGTGCCCCGGCCCCCCATGCCTGCTCAGGCCCCAGGTCAACATCAGGCTGTGGTGGCACATAATCTGTACCCAGACCTTCCTTCAGGGTGGGGCGAAAAGCGGAAGGGAAACTGGGTGTGGGAAACTGCAGGGATTGGTGAGGGAAACAAACTGTCACTCTCAAACTGGCTCCAGGGTTCTGTGAGAAATCGGCATGGAAGGAGAGTCCATGGGAACTGCCCCCAAGACTCACAGCTGCAAGTACCCACGCCCCTACCCCGCCCTGGGAGGGCACAGCACAGGGGCACAGGGAGATCCGGAAGCAGCTGGAGAGCCGCCCAGCAGCCCCAGCAGCCCCGTGGCCCCCTGTCCCCTGCTCCCCCTAGAGCTGAGCACTGGTTAAGCAATCCGGAACACAGGTCCCGGTCACTGTGGGACAGTCCCGTTCTGGGCCTCAGTTCCCACCTCTAGGTGTCAGGTCCGTCAAGCTCGGTTCAAGGCCTCCCCAGACTCTGTGAGAGCTGACGAAGAGACGGCCTCTCACTATCGCTCCATCAACTGCCTCCCGCCCCCACTTTGCCAAACGCAGAGGGGCACGTCCTCTGGGAAAGCGCCTTTCCAATGCGGCAGCAGGGTTTAGACCCCCGCCCTCTGCAGACAACTTAAACAAACCTGACAAAGAACGGGGCGGGCAACAGTAGGTTTAGAGTTGTGAGTACGCCAAACACAGAGTTTATCCTTCCATTACTACTTATTTATTAATTACTGTATTATTTGGTTTCCTCTTATTATTGTTATTATTTCGTGCCCTTACTTATGATTTATCTCTCAGGTAATGAATGATGTCTGGTAACTTAACCCAGCGGCCCCCAACCTTCCCGGCACCAGGGGACCAGTTTTGCAGAAGACACGGGGGAGGCTGCACTCACCCACTGCTCACCTCCTGCAGTGCGGTCCGTTCCTAACAAGCCACGGACCAGTACCCGTCCGCGGCCTGCGGTTGGGGACCCGGCTTAACCAACGACCACTGAAAGTGAATGCTTAACCCTACTTTGGCCACCTCTGTGTATTTTTTAAAAATCTATTTGTTGGCCCCGGAGAAGTACCAAGGCAACAAGGATCTGAGAGGCTGCAATCACAGCCAGAAGTTCCGGGGTAGCCTGACAGTGGACCACTCTCTCCCGTTAAAGCATCTGCTGACAAGCAGAACCAACTGCAATCCCATGGTGCTGAAGAGACCAAAGTCTGCTCGGGGCAGCCAAGAGGCAGGGCCCTGGCAAACCCTCAGGCTTCCTGCTGTGACCCCCATCTTTAGCACAGACCAAACAGCTTGGAATCAGCAGCCACCTCAATGTAAGGGGCACTGGTGCGAGAAGGCCTCTTCCTCGGTCCCCAGGGGGTGAGTCAGGGCACCCGTAGCCCAGCTGCCTGCCAGAGGCTGGAATAAATTCTCTCTAGAGGAAAACCAATGATCCACAACCTCCGATCATCTCCAGAACCCTCACAGCCAATACCCAGGGTTCCATCAAAGCCATGAGACAAACTGGAGAACAGAAATGCGCTCACGGGGGGTCCACATACTGCAACGGTCAGAAACGAGAGGTAAAACGACCGAGACTGACACGAGCCCGGGAAGGGAAACCACGAGATGGACTGCAACTACAGAAACCAGACGGGAGTGCTGTGACGTGTGATGTTGGAATGTGTAACCAGCATTAAGAACTCAGTAAGTGGGTTTAACAGCAGTTTGGATACAAGTGACAAAAGGATCAGCGAACCGTAACGTAAGATGGGCCAGAAAAATGTCCAGACTGGGGCATAGAGGGAGAAAAGTCAAAAAATACAGAAAAGAGCACCAGACACGCAACAAGATAAAAAGATCGAGCATACATGTAATTAGAGTCCCAGGAACAGTGAAGACATGATGACTGAAAATCTTTCTGTAAACCCAATGAAAGCCATAAAGCCGCAGAGTACAGCAACACTGCAGACTCCAAAGGGCAGTGCGCCTGGGAAGATCGCTGTCCAACCACTGAGCACAGAGACAGAAATTCTTAAAGCAGACAGCACCGAGCAGCAAAGCAGAAACTGAGACTGACAGCTGACTTCTCAACCGGAACAATGGGACCATAAATCTAGTTAAAAGGCCTTCAGTGAAAGACTTTTTCAGACGCAGGAAAGTGGGGAAAATGAATCATCAGAGGGTCTGTTCTTCAAGAACCACTAAAGGGAGTGATTAGAGTCTGAAGGGAGTGACCTCAGAGGGATGCCCAGAGGGCAGGACCCTGCCCTTTGCACCCAAGGCCTGACCACCCACAGCCCTTTCCATGCAGGCAGCCAGCGGTGGAGTGGGGCCTGGCTGTCTCTCCCACAGATGGCAGCCACCTGCATGCCTGCACTCTCTCTCCCTCTGATCCAGGGTCCCCAGTGTCCCCAAAGCAAGTCTAAACTCCTTAACCCAGTCCTGGCATCACCTGTCATGGGTCCCCACAGCCTGCTTTCCAATCAAATGTGCCCCTGGGTCCCTGCCAGCCTTGTCGGCTACACATTCTCCTGCCCTTCGCACGTCAAGAGCTGCTCCAACCAGCTGTCACTGTGAGCAGCCCCCCTTCCCTAAATATCCCCCCCGCCCAGGCACAGACGACCACTCCTCTCCTGGGCCCCCTCTTCGCACCGCTACCTCGTGCACGTCCCATGCGGCGGCCCCTGGGTGGCTGTCTGTCTGTCCTGCCCCCACATACTCCTGGAGACCCAGCTCCAGCACCTGGCACCCAGTGGGCGCTGGCTGGGCACATACTTGCCTCTGGCTGGATACTGTAATTCAGAGAGGGCACTTGGGAAAGGGCTTTACAGGCAGCCCGGGGCTCTCTGGGCCTCGATCTCGGAAAGACAGTGCAGGAAGCAGAGAAGCCGTGCCCAGGAGTTGTAAAGAGGCCAGGACTGTGGCTGGGTCAGACTTCCCCTGTCTTTGTGGCAAAACCCCAGAGCGACGCCCAAATTCACATCCTACTGGGTCTCCTTAAAATGGGAAAGGTCCTTTCCATTTCCTCACCTGCACTTCCTCCCGGTATCTGGGGAGGCCTGTCAAGTGCCTGAACAGGCATGACGACAACTGTGAGGTCTTCCTCAAGGCCAGCTGCATGGTCCCCAGGCATGGGCTGGCCAAGGACACGCTGGGGAAGTCACCCCTTGAGGGTGTCTTTTACACCTTCCAGATGTGCCTCTCACTCACAGGAAGGGGGAGGACAAAGTTGGTGTTCTCTGTAAAATGTGAAGCCCAGGAGCAGGGTTCTAGAACTCCAAAGTGAAAGGAAGCTACCAGATACCCCCTCCCTAGCAAATGGGTCTCAGATAAAGTCTACATTGTTCCCTGCCCCTGCCTTCCTGCCCCTGTTCCTCCCCACCCACTCCCCACTCGTTCACACCAGTCTTACCCTTCAGGCCACAGCCTGTCTTCCCAGCCTCTCTTCTCTCCCCGTGGCTTTTAGGGCCACCCTCCCACCTCCACCATGTACCCCTGCCCCCGGCCTGCTCCCTGAGGACAAGGCCCTCCCCAGGCCACCTGGGTTCCTCCTTGCTGTACAGGCCCCCTCAAGGGCCAGGGAGAGAGCTGGCGGGAGGCAGTCCTCATAGTCACAGAGCCCAGGGAAGTCAAGTCCAGGACAGGCCTGCAGGCTCAGGAGACCAGCTCTGGCCTGAGACGTCTGCAACTCTGAGCTGGAGGGCTTCGGTTTGGACGGACACAGTAGACACGGGAGCTCTTCCAGGAACCCCCCCGCCACCCCCAATAACCTGTTAGCTTCAGGCTCCACATGTGGAGACACCCCTACGTTCCCAACATAAATCACAAGGCTTACTGGGTGCTGCCAGAGGCTCCCACTGGAGGCCCGGGAGAATGGGGTGAGGCAACAGCCCCAGTGGGACCCACAACTGCTCCAGAGGCCAACCCAGCCCTTCCTTCAAGACGCATTAAAATGTTTAAACCACAAGACCATCTCTATGGTCACTGCCTTGAACAGCAGACGGCTGTTCAGAGAAATGCTGATGAAGCCCCAAATGCCCCTACAAATGCCCCTGGTGGCACAATGTGTAACAGCCCCCGGGCAGAGCCTCTGGACTCTCTGGCAGAGCACCCTAGAGCAGTGTGGCCGAGACCGGGAGGGCACGGGACAGCTCAGGACGGCACAGTCACACCACCTGGCTGCATGGCAAACACCTCCTCGCAGGTCCAGGACAAGGACACTGGAAACAGGCAGGTGACAGAGGGACGTTTCTGTCTGGTGGTCCTTCAACACTCTGATTTAGGACACTTGACAGCTGGCTTAACAGCCGGTGAAACTTTTGAAGAGCCCAGTGCCTTCCCCACTCAAGGGCACATGACACTGTCCTCTGGCTGCCCCCCAGGAGGCGGCTCTGGCCCCCTTCCGGGGACAGGGGACAGATACAGGGCAATGAAAGCTCTCCCCTCTGCCCTGCCGCCTGCCCCAGGCCCCGCCCTCACGTACAGGAAGGGTGAGGGCTGGCTGGAGGACACGACACAAAAACTGGCCATGGGCTAGACAGGGCCAGCTGACAAATACCTCCTCAGGCCGGTCCAGGAATAGGGGTGCAGCTGCCCTGGTGTCCTGCCCCCACCTCCACATGCAGGCAGTGCCCGGGGCGGGGGATGGGGGGTGTTGGGAGGGGGTGGTGGCAGAATGCTTCCTCCCCAGCAGGGGGTGCCCTTCAGGATGGCCCTTCAACGCCAAGTGGTGGAGGTGACCAGCAGTTTCCAACAGGGAGCCAGGCTTCGCAAGAAGGGCTCCGGCAGACTGAAGGTCGCGACACACGAGCTGAAGGCCAGTTTCCACGCATAACAGCCCCGCCGATCCACTGCCCCTGCCCCCACACAGGGGGGAAGCGCCCAGCCCGGTCACACCGCGAGTCTGCTTCCCACTGCTTTCCATGACGCACCTCCCTGAAGCCAGCGCCCTCAATTCATTCACCCACAGCCTGGGGCCCATTCCTGAGCAACAGGATCAGGAAAAACGGGGGTGACAGCAGGTGTCCGCACTGCTGCATCAGCACAAGTCCTAGGGCCCCGCTGGGACACCCCGGGGCTGGAGACAGTCACCTCAGCAGGGAGGGGTGGGAGCCTAGAGTGGGGCACCGTTTCCTAATCAAGCTGATGTCATGGGCCCGTGAGCACACCCTGCCTCTGACACCATCCTGGGGACCCGCCCCTGGCGATCACCAGCCTAGAGGGCTCGGGCGCTCGGCCAGGGCTGGGCTGGGACCTCTCTCCATATGCAGTTGGAGAACCGGTTTTCCACCCCAAAAAAGGCAGGCTAGTGGCCCACTTTCTTCTGCAGGACATGACACCCACCCCAGGGTGAATCACTGTTCCTGAATTGTGACCGCTCCAGCTGGGGGCAGACGCTGATCCAAAGCCAGAGGGTGGTGACTGCTGTGGGGGCTGAGGGTTTGGGGCTCACTTGTTCAGGAACTTAACAAGACACGCTCCCCTGCCCTGTGCCCAACAGTGTGCAGCACCCCTCTCCTCCCACCTGGCAGGGTGGCCGTGACAGGCAACCACAAACCTACCCAGACAGGCCTCCAGGGCACCTGGCAGATGACCCGCCTGCCCTGGCCTGTGTAAGGGGGAAGTGACTGAGAGCTTCAAAACCAAAAGCAGCTGACACCAAAATCAAAAGCAGCTAATACCAATGCCCCTCGCCTAGGCTGGCTTTCCTGGGCCCCAGATCACACTTTATTTAAATGAGCCAGAGGGGCCTGTGTTAGAGATGGGTCGTGGGTGCTTCTGCAGAATCAGCCACAAGGGGGCAAGCAGATCCGGCCCAGAGGAGAAGCAGGGCCCTCCTGGGGTGGGAAACCATCTTTCCTTCCCACAGAGCTCTGCCTGGGCTGGCGGACCTGCAGGGGGCTGACTCCCACCCAATAGGAATTTGGTTGTATGAGGACGGGATAAGATTTATCCTGAGAGAGCATAAAAACGTTAAGAAAGAAATTTTAATCTAGAGAATCCGTGCAATCCAATCAAAATCCTAGCATGCTTTTAAAAGATATGAATGAGCTGATTCTACAATTATAAGGAAAGGCAAAGGAGCTTGAACAGCCAGGATTCTCAACTCTCCTTGGGCAGACAGGGAGGAGCACGGGCAGAGAGGTAGGTGGGTGACTGCCCAGCATGGCTGCGGAGGGGCGAGGGCCGGGGCACCTGCCTCCAATCCTGTGGGAGCCACCAACAGAGGAAACACATGGGCCCCACGGCGTACGTGGAAAGACAACGGAACCTGCTGAATGACGCCACTTACTTGCGGAGGGCCATCTACTGCACCGCGTGAGGGAAGCTCTACAGAGGGGTCTCGCAGGCGTATGTCTACTCTCACCCACCCACCCTGCTGTTTGCCCAGCTACTGCCCTATTTGCCAAGTCAGCACAGGCCTTCTGTAAACATTAATTCTGCCCTTTCCGGATGTGTCTGCAGTCCCTGCAGCTCAGGAACACCCCAAAGTGTCTTCCTTCAGCCCGAAGCCCCAGCACTGGCTGGGTAAATAGCGATGGCATCTGCTCCATTCCCTAGGGAAGCAGGTCTGCTCTTCTCCCCGTCTTTCAGCTGAAGATACTCCAGTGAGGAGGCTCACCGAGGCAACTCGACTTGCCCGAGGTCAGAAAACTGGTAACTGGCAGGGCCTGGCCTCCACCGGAGCTGCCTCTAAGTCCTGAGCTCTCCATCTGCCTCGTTCCCACCATTCCAGTGCGCGCTGCTAAACGAAGAGCAGCCTCACTACTCACTTCCCTAAGTCCTGCCCAGTGTCAAAGAAAGTGCACGATGAACTGGCTATGCCAGTCAAAGGAACTGGCCGCTGCCACATGTCTGCGCAGAGCTGCAAGGCCCCCGTTAAACCCTCCTCCCGGTTCCAGTGACCTGTGCAGGGCCCGGCAGGGGCTCATGAGCGGGGGTGGGGGATGTCTGTCCCCACCTCCCCGACAACGGGTCCCACCACACACCCTTTCACACTGCTGCCTCTGGGCCTTCGCTGAAATTCCAGGCCCAACTCAAAAGGCATGTTCTCCACCAGGCCTTGTTCTGCTGCCCTTGGCAGCAGACAGCCCACAGGCCCGTCCTACCTGGCACCCGGACTGACCTGAACTGAAGCGGGCTGTTCTCACCTCCCAGGAGCCCAGAAACTCACTGGTGACTGGCCTCAGAGGTCACCCTCCCCCTTCCAGTGGAGCTGGAGGGTCACCCCTTTCTCCCCCCTGTGCCGCCTGCTCCCAAGCCATGCATCCTGTGGGGAGTCCCTTTCCAGATGTGGAGTACAGACGAGGAGAGGAGTCCCCTTTGCTAGGACAGACCCAGACTCTGCAGCCTCTGGGTCTTCCTGGACAGCCCCTGCCCAAGCCCCCAACCCCGAAGTCTGAGGCTGAACCACATGGGTCTAGCCCACTGGTGCTGGGCCCATGGCTAGCCACTCCCCCCTCTGCTCTCAGCTAGTTAAAAGTCAGGATAGTCGCTTTTCCTGGGGGCTACAAATGCTGGCCCAAGTCCATGCCAGGCGAAGGCTGGGCTTCCTGACAACCCGGTGGTGACTGAGCAGCAGGACCTGGAAGGTCAGGGGGGCTTAGAGAAGTCCAAGCCCGTCGGCCCAGAGCCTCTGAGGGGACAGCTGCAGAAGCCAAGTCCCAATTACCAGGAGCTACGCCCCACCCCAGTCCACTGTCTCAAAGAGGCCAGACCAGAGAAACGCCGATGAGCAGGACAGGCTGAAGCAGACAGAACCCACCTCAGCGTCCAGCATGTCTGGCCCCGGCTCTGCTGGGAACAAAGGAACAGGGCCGGGAACGGGGGCTCGGCACAGCCCTGCGCCGGGGCTTCCAGCTCCATCACCAGTGCCCGAGGGTCTCCCTTCTCCAGGGCTCACTGTCGGGCGCCTGGCACTGCGTCTCCCCCTTCACTTGCTTTTTCAGTTTTTATTATTAAATATCTCAGGCTCACAGAAAAGTTCAGAGAGTAACACACACACCCAGCTCCCCAGAGCCAATGAAAGCAACATTTTGCCATATTTGACAGGTCTGTCTCCCTGTTCTCTTTCTCCCTCCCCCCCTCCCTCTAGTACACATCTCAGTGGGTCGAAGCTGTTTCCCAACCCTGTTTCTGTTTCCTCCCTGAGGCTCCCGCAGCTCCTCTGAGGACACGAGTCCCACTACCCCCCGTGCCTGGCGACACTTCTGCAGCTTCCGCTCTGTAGCCCCTGACCTCTTACCACATGCTCGCCTGGTTAACAGTCTGGCTCCCCCTAGAGAATGTCAGTGCCATGCGGGAGGAACTGGGTTTGTCCACTGTCTCCTCCCAGGGCCAAGCAAGGTGCCCTGGACAAACCAGAAAGCCCATCAGGTTGGTTCTTGTCGGCCGTGCTTCCCAATCTGAGCGGTGTTCCTGCCCTGTACGTCTTAACTACGGCCTGCTGCGGCCCCCGGCAACAGCATGTTTGAGGTTCAGTCACACAGTTCCACCCTCGCGTCTCCCACTATGTCACCCACCCACCCACCCGCGAACCAGTGACCCTGCTCTTTCTCACCAAGGAGACAGGGGCTCAGAGAAGGGACCTCCCAGCAAAGCACAGGCAGCCAGGACACTGGGAGTCAGGCTCCAGCCAACAGCCAAGAGCCTAAGAACAAACTGCAAGAAAACCGAAGGTTCTCTCCACAGTCACCACAGAATGGGGGACACTGTGTGGGCATTCACCCCCAAATCACACAAGGCTGGGGTCCCCCGGCACAGGAGCAACCACTTGGCCTTTGTCCCTGTCACCAGTGAGGCCCCCTGAGGTGCCTTAGCGCCCCCCATGAAAGCACAGAGCTCAGTCAGTGCCTGGGGGTCGGGGCCCGGCTGCCAGGGAGCATCGCCAGCCTCTGCACAACGAGCTGTTACCTGTCCCTGTCTCTGAGCCTGAGCGAGGCAGCAAGGAACCGCGGGGCTGTGAGGACAGTGTCACGCCCAGGCATCCACGCTGCTGTGAAGCTGAGAAGGCCCCGTCAGTCTGAGATGGGCAAGGGGTGCGCGGCCAGCTGTCCGTGCAGACACTGAGTCTGGCCCCAGGCAGAGCGCCAAGCTACCCATGGCCCCAGCTCCAGGCTGGGCACGGCAGTGCCAACAGACATGAAGGCTCTTCCCAGAGCACGAAGACCAAGCACGGAGTGCCCCTCCCGCCCCACACACGGCTTCTGAAAAGCGCCCCAGGCATTTCTGATGCACAGGGGCCTCTGAATGTCAGAGAGGTCCCATGGTGGGGGGTGCAGCGTCATTTAGGCAACTGAAGTTGACTCAACCAGATGACAGGATTTGGTAAAATAAGACACACACTCTATGGGAACTACTGAGGGGGACAGGAAAGCGGACCAGAGAGAAGCGGAGGCCTGAGCTGAGCTCTACGGGAAGGCCGACATGTCCCAGGGGGAGAGAAGAAAAGGAATGCCAGGCTGGGACAGCTCAGAGTGACACTGTCAGGAAAGGCTGCGTGGCCGGCCCGGTGGTTAAGGGAAACCAGTGGAGGCCGAGCCAGGCAGGGTGGCCCCGGCTGCGCTCACACACCAGGGAGAGGTTGGACCCGCTTCTGCAGGTGCTGCAAAGACGAGCCACTGAGGGCCTTGAAGAGAGGAGACATCACGTGAGGGTCAGAAGAAAAGGCTGGCAGCTAAAAGTCAGCCAGCCAACAGGGGAAAGGGTGCAGAGAAGGTTCCCGCTGGCGGGAAGGGCGACATTTTCAGGTCTGAACAGGGCAGCCAGGGCTGGAGAGGAAAGAACGGGAAGCCACGCTGAACACAGAGGCGGGAGGACGTGAGAGCTAACAGTGGCTTCAGGGGAGTACAGGGCAGGGGGCTGCGTGTGGGCATTACCTGTGCTTCTCGCCCTCCTCCTCCTCCTCCTCCTTCTCCCCTTCTCTGAGCTGCTTGGTCTTGGGCTCCCCGTCTTCCTTGTCCTGCAAAGGAAGGGAGAGAAAAGCCCGCTCCAATGAATGTCCCTCCTTCCAGTCCATGCTGCTCAGGCATCTCAGGAGGCAGACAACCAGGCAAGGACCGGTGTGGAGTCCCAGCCTCCGAGCAGGGCACCTGCCTGCTAAGGTTAACTGATGTTACTACGCTGAAGCTGCACTCCTCACCCGCAACCCCCCCTCCCCCGCAGAGGTCAAAAGCCCATGACCCCAGCCCAGGCCTCGCCCCAAGTGGCCTTCAGAGCCCACTAGCAGGAGGTGCTAGAAGGTTTTAGGTGGTGAGAACGAAGCTGGTGTGTGCCACAGAGGGCTCAGACTGGCCACCACCCACCAGCTGAGCTGCGAGAGACTGGGGAGAAGCAGTCATGGCCATCCAGGGAGGATGGGCCCAATCCCATTCCAGAAACGCCTCCATGTCCCTCTAGGAGTAGAAAACTCATACTCGGCTCAGGCTGGAGCAAGACTCACCCAAAATGTGTTTGGGGGAAAACGGGGGAAGGGGAACTAGCCTGAAGTTTCTGTGGGAAAAATTCCTTATAAATCTGGTTTTCCTCCTGCCCCTGACCTCTCTGCAAGTCTAGAGAAGGCAAGTTCATCCCAACCACGACACAGCACGCTTGTTCTCCAGGCCCCCAAGAAGGCCACGACCACACTGCTTCCAACCGCAGCAGGAAAGCCTTCTGAGGCTCTCCCTCACCCCACTGCAGTCAGAACAGCCATGCCCTGCGGACAAGTGTACCCGCAGGGTACGAGCTCGCGCCCACGTCCACATGCATGCACCCAAAGGTGTGTGACTGTGCCCTCAGAGCCTGTGAGAGGCTCCAGGACAGAGCCCTGCCCAGGGCTGGCCTGCATGTAGGTGTGGCCCTCCAGGGGGAGTCGCTGAGCGCCTCATCGAGCTTGCCTGCCTCAGACTCCTGTGGAGCGAGAGTTCTGAGGAGCCGGCTGCACAGAAGATAAGACTGAAGATAAAATGGGCTGGCACTGACTGGTAAATCGTAACTGGAACAGCTGCTTACCCTGCCTGTCCTGCGAGTCTTGTGTTGCCACTGACAGCTGCCTCCCCAAGAGTGGCCTGGCTTGGGGCCGCGTCCTGCCAGTGGGAACAGTGGAGACCCGAGAACGACCAGGCCCCAGCACTCCTCGGCCACAGGCCTGTGGGGGAGAAGACCAGGGAAGCCAGACTGGAGGCCTGGCCCAGAGAGAGCTTCTGAGATATGAACAGATCAAGATGCCCCCTGCCCCCGCCTCTCTCAGCCCAGGGCAGCTTGGTCTCATGGGACAAGGCAGCCGGAATGAGTGACAACAGCTGCCCGAGACAGGAGACAGGCCGCCCTGGCTCCGGTGGGGTGGGTGGGGAATTCCTACTGAGGGAGGGGCAGGGCCTGGGTGTGGCGGGAGGGGAGACAAGAGTGGGGCGGACATCCCGGAGAGGAGTGCAGCTTGCGCAAAGGTGAGGTGCGGAGTGAAGAACATGATGACGGGAGTCACAGTCACGGAGAAGGTGACTGCCAGCAGGGCTGTCAAGGCCGGTGGGGCTGCACACAGAGACGGGGCGTGGGGACGGGAGAGGCTGGGGTGCTGTGCAGGGAGGCCCAGGGCAGAGAGGCACTCGTGGTGACAGCGACAGAGGGAAGAGCGAGCAGAGCACAGACTCGTGACTGAGAAGCAAGTTAGGGCTCTCCCCACAGAGGCCCCCGACCCAGGCACCCCTCCCTGACCAAATGCTAGCAACCGAGCAAGCAAGCCAGAAGCCGGCACATTGAAATAAAAAGCTCCGTGCCAACTGCCAGCCAGCAGACTCCAGGGTGGCCAGAGGTGCCTGCCACCCAGGAAGGGGCGACGGACGCCTCCCCCTGGTGAGTAAAGACAGAGGTGAAAGAGAAAAAAGGCTCGGCTTTCCCCCAAAGCGGGCAGGTGGGCAGTCCAGCGGGAAGGCTTCTCTTTCTCTCCATGGGGGCTGACCTCGCCCAGCTGGCAGGAGAAGGTGGGGCCTGCGGAAACAGCCTTTGGGACAGAGAGTGTGCGAACGCCATGCCCCTTCCCAGCCCTGGAGCAAGGGCCAACTCAGCGGCCACAGCTGCCCCCACCTGAAACCCAGAGACACTCAAGTGCCTCGGCAGACGCCAAGTTATTCATTAATAAAGTGAGAAAACACCCAACTCTCTCAGGAACATTTTAAAAAAGCCCAGCATCCGGTGGGTGGGGTACAGCATGAGCTCTGCGACAGGGTGAGGCCAGGGGCGACCCCAGCCTGGGTGCTAGGCAATGAGCAGTGGCTCGAGACCGACAAAAACGTGCGCATGGGGCAAGGACAGGCGAGCAAAGCCGCAGGCCTGTCAACCGGGGCACAGAGCACCAAGACGCTAGACTCCCTGCTGGACAGCAACTCCCACAGGACAGCGAGTGAGCGAGCATTCACGAGGCGGAGAGGTCACAAGCCAGGACCCTCACTGCTCCGGATGGCAGGGGGTGGGGGGGGGATTTGCAGGCCATCCTCACTGCCCCCCACTCCCCCAGCCTCAGAGACTCAGAGGCTCAGAACTGAAGGGATCACAGCAGCACCACCACCTTCAGGCCCCTCCATTCCACTGGGAACCTGGCACACGGCCGTCAGCAAAAGGGAAAGGATTTGCCCCAAGGTCACAGAGGTGGGGGCTTGGCTTAGGTCTGGATCGAGGTCCTCCTCACACCCGGCCCCCGCCGCCCTGCATTCTCACCCCCAGATGAGGGAGAGCGTAACCAGAGTGGCCCTGGTTTCTAAGAGCAGCTCCGACCCTGGCCACCTGTCCCGTTCACTCCACGGTCAGAGCTGGCTGTGTGTGCTCAGTCCTGGCGGACACCCACAGCGGGAGCACTGGCCGGGCCTGAGGAGCACAGAGTCCCGGGGGATCTGGAGACACCCCACCCACCCCGAGACCCTTAAATCCCACTAAGCTGCCTAACTCGCCCTACACACACCCCTCCCAAATCTGTCTGCCCATCTCCTCCCTTCCCAGTCCTGCTCTTCGTCATGCCCCCTCCTCTACATCACCTCCACAGGTCCCCACCCCCACCGCCCCCACCCTGGCCAGCCCACCAGCCCCCCCTCCTTTTACTAATCCGTGTCCTCCAAGTCTCTCTCCACCTGAACCACCCATCACTGGCATCCCCTTCAAAGACACGGGTAACGTCACACCCTCTGCCCACAGCTCTCGGTGGCTTCCCAGGACAACCCCAACGCCCCACCACTTGCCCTGCAGGCCCTTCACACCAGCCACTGTCCAGAAGACCCTGACACCGGCCCCTTTGTCCCAAATCCTGAAATGTCCATTCTGGTAACACCAAAGAAAACCCACTCTTCAACCAGTTCTAGAGGGCAGCTCAAAGGTCAGCTCCTCGAGGCGCCTTCTGAGGTCCCCTGGGCCTGGGCACAAACCTGTGGTCACTTCTATTCATATCTAGGCCTCACTACCCCTTCCTCAAGTCCCTCGCAGTACGGGGCCCCTCCCCGCACCTCTCCAGGCCTAGCCCAGGGCCTGGACTAGACAACCTTCGACCCTTGGCTGATGTAACTAGAACTCTCTCCACCAACTCCAGACGAGCCCGCCTCCCAGGAACGCTGGTGGCTGGGGGGCAGGAAAGCCATGGCCTAGACTGGGGGCCCCCACACAGCCCTGCTGCCTGTTTCTGGGTGTGCCCCACATTTCTGACACCAGCCCAGGGTTCCACACCGAGGCCTTGCCCCAGCCCTCCCCTCCCGCAGAGCCTGCAGGAGGAAGGGGCCCCTGAGGCAGGACTTTGGGGGGCTTTCCAAAATGGCCCAGCCCCAGCCAGCCTCATCTGTTTGAAACCCTTCTGGTCAGGAATGAACCTTTAACAGATAAAACCGGGGTGTGTGGGGTTGGCACCGCTTCTTCCTTGAACGTGTGACCACACTTCGGTGAAGCCATCCTGGCCTGAAGTTTTCTTTGTGAGGTTTTAGACACAGGGCTCTAGATGGTCCATTTCAACCACCAGAAATGCAGAGGAGGGGCGAGAGAAGGAGGTGCCGCACCTCCTCCTGCTGCCCTCCCCACCCAGGCCAAGAAGAGGACCCTGTTCCCTCGAAGCCCCAGTCTCCTCCGTGTGCAGGGTCTGCCCGGGACACAAGGATGGAAGAAACAAGAACCCTGACCTCAAGGACCTCGGGGGTACTCAAAGGAGCAGACGCAGAACACGTGACTCTGCCGGGAGAGCTGAGGAAAGCCTCATTAAATGCGTGGTACACCTGGGGAATTGGCCGAGGCCAGGTGCTGTTAAGGGAAGAAGGGAGTCCAGTGGGAGGCTACCAAGGGCCGTAGGAAGGAAGAACACTCCTGGCAGGCCCGGGACTGACAGAGTTGGGGCAGAGGGGCCCCCCTCCAGCGCACGGCAGGCTCAGCCCAGCTCAGGCCGGTGCTCTGAAAGGGCACTCTGGCAGCCTCGAAGGAGAGTCATGGGAGGACACAAGGAGGCCCAAACCAGGTGAGATGCCCCACTGCCAGCTGGGAGCCGGCCCAGCTACGGTCTGTGCATGAGAGCGGGGGAGGGCGGCTGAGATTATAGGAGGGCTGGGCGCTGCCTCCTGGGCAGCTGTGCCGAAGCCTGCAGCTCTCCCTGCAGAAGAGGAGACAGGAAAGCGTTCACCAAGGGCAGCTCCTGCATCTCATCCAGGTTTCGCTCACCATTAGCCCCTGACTGCTGGAGACCCAACGGGAAGTGCAGGTGCAGAAACAACTTCCAAGACCCAGGCAGACAGCCTCAGAAGCTCAGTGCAGAGGTCTGTGCCACTGCTGTCCGTGGGGATGAGGCCCCAAGCCCTGGTCCCCTCAGAACAGACAAAACTGGCCCCAGGTTGAGCCTTTCCAGTTCTGATGTGGCCCAGGGTGGGAAAAAGTCAGAGAGAGATGGGACCAAGGGGTGAGGGGGTGGGCAGGAAGGGTCTGAACACTGAGGGTGAACCTGGCAGGGTTCCCAGTTTCACCCTGTTGCCGTCCCCAGAGCCAGAGCAGCCCCATATGGGGCAAAGGGACTCCCTGTCGGGTGAGGCTGGGGCAGAGGAAGGTGCAGTCACCCGGCGTCTGGCCCACCAGGAAGTCCCAGTGGAAAGACCTACGTTGAACAACACTGCACCTGGGCGCAGAACTACAGGGACTGGGGCAGGGGTGAGGAGGGCAGGCCCCACCTCTCCGGCACAGGCAGTCACCTGGCGGGCCGCAGGGCCCCTGGCACTCAGCTTGCTGCTAGGACTACCGGGCCTGTGTGCCCCGTGTGCCCGGCAGCCGGAGAGTGCCTGAAGGGCAGATGCTCGTCTTGTCCACCTATGCCCAAGGGCCTGCCACTGCCTCCAGGGGTCGGAGCACAGTGGGGCACTCGGGCTCTGGGCCAGAGCTCCATTGGCAAGCTCGCTCCACTCTGCTATGCGGCCTTCAGCACGTTACCTGACCTGTGTGGCCTGAGCCCCATCTGTGGACATGAGGACTATCAGACTGACATCACAAGAATGAGATGACCAGGGAGCAAGGAGAAAAGCCTGAAGCCTGGGTGGGAAAGGCAGCAGACTCTGAAGGGCAGGGCGAGGCCAGCCAGGCAGGAAGGAGAGGGCGGCAGAGAAGCCTCACAGCAAACCCGGACTGTGTCTGAAAAGGTCATGCTAAGCTTTCACTTTCGCCCTTCTCACCTGGTGTTCTAGGCAGCCCAAGGACAGATGGGCGGTGTTATGACGTCAGAAGACGCCAGGCAACCTGTGCCCAAGGGGACAGATCCGACTGCCCATTGATTGCCCACTGCACGCTTCACTGAGACTGGACTCAGAGTTGGGTGCGCCGTTCCCTGAAGGCTCAGGCGCACAGAGAGCACCCTGTGCCCAGAGCTGGAGGCTGGAGACCAGTAAGGAAGCTGGAGATAAGACTGCAGATAAGGGCCGGAACTAGGTCAGTGGCAGCTGGGTAGAACAAGAGGGTGACTGACAGGCTGAAGGACAGGGAGGAGTCAGAGGCGACTGAGGTTGTGACCGTGATTCACTGGGAAAATGAAGGCGCCCAGGACAAAAAACGGTGGTGGCACTCAGGGGACAAAAAGAAAGGGTGGGGCAGCTTTCAGGCAGACTAAGACTGAGAGGCCTGACCCTGGAGCCTGACGACGGCCGGGTGTCCCAGCAGTGGAAAGAGGGCTCACTCTTTGGCACCCCACCTTGAGGCCCCACTGCACACCAGGCCCACCACGGGCAGGCCCCAGGCGACTGCTGCTGTCCTGCTTGTGGCAGAGGAGGGCGGGGAGCCGACCCCATGCCAAGCCTGGCCCTATGCTTGTCACAGGTGCAACCAGGAGAGGAGCTGTACTCCAGATGGCACACGACGGGCCCTCCAGCGGATGGTCTGTCAGCAACTACTGCCCAGCTCCCTCGTGCTAGCTACTCCCTACCGGGCGCGAGAGGAAGAAGGGCAAGTGGGCACCTAGCACTCGCAGGCCAGGGCGGGCTCAGCCAGGGTTCCAGGCCCACCCACCCGCTGGCCAGCGAGGAAAGGCTCATTTCTCTGGGGTGAGAGTCCACAGTCCTTCAGCGTCTCAAGAGGGCAGTGACACAGAGGAGGTGTCAGCAGCATGGCAGTGGGCGGGGCACCGGGGGCCTTTGGGTGGCACATCAAGTATCTGGAGAGGCTCTCCAAGGCAAGTATCCCCTCTAAGCGGTCCTGCACCTTAGAGGCTGAGTGGGAGTGGGCCAGGAGGACCGAGGAAGGGCAGCTCGCACTGTGAATGTGCCCTGGCTTGAAAGGTCACGCTGAGGTCCTTCACACACAGCCAACCGGGACCAGTTCCTCTGGGCAGCCAGGCAAGGCTCCAAATTCCCATGGGGCCGTTCCCATGGCGGGGGAGGGGCACAGCAGTGTGGAGGCAGCTGAGCAACATGCCTGGACAGGCAGGCAGCAGGTAAGTCACAACCACTGCTAGCCAGTGGCGGGACCACAGGCCAACCGCAGGCTCTGTGGAGGTTGGCTCCTCTCGCCAGCGTGGGGCTGGTGCTGCTTCAGTAGCGGGGTCTGAGGACTAAACAAGGTAGCCCGAGTCCACCGCCTGGTGGAGAACCCCGAGTGACACCCACTCTGGGAACCAGTGGCATTCTGGGTGTTCCAAGCCCTGATGTCCATCAGCAATGGGCCTGACTTGAACCCTGACCCCTGACCCTTGTGGCATCCTCCTAGAAATCAGATGTTCCCTGTGTTCACCCCACCCCTTGCCCTAAATCCCCAAAACCCAAGAAAGCAGATGCCCTGCTGACTTCCAGGAACCACAATGGAATTAACAGGTACTGGGATCCAAGGCCCAGAGCCAGGCTGGGCAACAGAAGTCCCGTCATTGTTAGGCCAACCAGCAGAGAAAACGACCCAAATCTGACTTGTGAATGGAATGTGTCATCTACTTCTGGCAGTACTTTGTTATTTTTTGCCAAGTTTCTGTAGATGACAAACTTTTGGTTTTCAAACATGAGGCTCAAATTAAGAATGACCCGCCTGACACCCTCAGGGATGAGGGACAAGGGGCCCCAGGCTGGAGGGATGGGCACCACATCTGTGCGGCTTCCCTAGAGAGGTCTTCACTCTGTACCCACCACACACCCCGCAGCTTTGAGAGACGCAGGTGGGTTTCAGCACTTGCCCCTGTGCAGGTTGAAGGCCACACCCATTTTTGGTGGAAGGGCACCCTTCCCTGGCAGGCCCTCTGATGCTAACGGTCCCTGACATTTGCTGCCAGCTAGGTCTGCCTTCACCCGACTCTGCGTTATCTTCCCTCCCCGATCGGAAGCTCCATGGGCCTGTCCTTACTGCTCCCAGCACCTGGCACACAGCAGCAGGTGGACCAGCAGTGAATGGATGGATGAATGCACGCACCCCCCCACTGGGCGGGCATGATTCACAGGCGAATCCCCCGCACAGACAAGGTTCTCTGCTCAGGCCACCATGCTGAGCCTCCCAGCAACACGGAGCACCAGGCGTCACCAGCTGGCCTCGTGGGTCCAGGGTCGAGGCTCAGCGACACCTAACTGGGGTGCACACATGTCAGACTCCACACTCGTCCCATCAGTGTGGAGACCCGGACAACTGGAAGCCCAGTCCCAGTGCCACACACAGCTCTCTCCACCACACACATCTGCTGGTTCGCCCACAGTGGTCTGTTCTATCCTCCCCTCCAACAACTACCTTCGCTTCCCGTAAAAGGAGGGTGAAAATCCCAACCGTGCCCACTTCTCAGGAGCATGGTGAGAATCGCCTCTAACTAGGTTCCATAAAAGTAAACTTCCCAATAGAAGGGGAGCTCTGGGGAGGGCTGGACCCAACTGTCATTCACCTCTGCAAAAAACAAGTCATAACAGTCCAGCAGGCCATCAACTGTTTGCTAACTAAAGTCATCGTGGTTATGGAATTAATCATCACAGGAAGCTAGTAAGGTCAGCACTACTTCCTCCTTCCACAAATGAAAAGAATGCAGGTGTGGTGAGGTAACCCACCCAGACTCAGGCAGCTCTGGGTTGTCAGGGCCCAATGGGGTGGGGAGCCTCAGGCCTCCACTGCTCCCTCGAGCCAGCACTCTGCTCTGGCCCTACGCCCACCCCTTCCCAAACACACAGGCTGTCTCACTGGTATTTACCGACACCTCAGCATCACATCCCAGGGCTGACATCTCTTACTAGTGACATTTCAGAGGGACATGACCAAGCCACCAGGAGCCCCAAATGTGGTCACTTCTGGGCCAAGAACGTCCATCCCAGAAAAGTGTCACAAGGAGATAGAGAGTGATGTGCGCAGAGGTGTCCCCAGCTGTTCCTCCTCACCGGGAGAGCGGGCACTCAGAGGTGGGGCAGGTCGGCTGCTCTGCAAGGGGCCAAGCGGCCACTGAACTAGCAAGCTGACAGGCAGCACCGTGAAACTGCTGCGCAGGACTCCAAGGGCACACCGCTGGCTGTGAGCTTGACCACAGCCAGGACCCCAGGGGCTCATGCAACACGACTGTGGGAAGTATTTTTCCCACTTCCTTTAATGCTGTAGTCAAAATGATTTAAGAACAAAAGCAACGAGCAGAACCCAGCTGCCTGGGACTCACTGTCTCAATATTACACTCTAAACAGACTCTCCCACCCTTCGCCTGGCTCAACAAAAAAGCAGGAAGCTGCAGCTGGCCCTTACGCCCAACACAGCCCAGGCGAGGTCCAATGGTCTTTCTCAGGTTTAAAAAAACACACAAAAAATGAGAACCCAACACTGCTGGAGGGGCAGGGAGGGCAGACAGACCCGCACACACCAGGTCCCTCTGCAGCCCCAGGGGGCCCAGCAGCTGAGCCAGAAGCTGCACTGCAGGCCGCGAGTGCCCTCCCATCAGGCCGAACATCCCCCAATTCAAGGAGAACGTTTCAGTTAAGAAATTAACTGATGGTGAACACGAGGTTACCTCCCCACTCTCTCACCCGCCCACCACTTCCCTTTTTTGGAGAAGGGAAAATGCCTCCTCCTCTGCCACAAGGCCGAGCTCACCATACCAGGACTTCCTCTCCACTGGACAGTGGGAGGGAGAGAGAGTGAATCACAAAGGCAAATGTCCAGGTATGAGGCGGCCTTGTGGTGCACTGGGGGGCGGCCCCTGGAACGGCCTCCCAGAATCTCTGATCCCGAGGATGAGCGGCCGGCGCCCGACCTCCAGATCTGCCGAGCTGGACAGCAAGCCAGCTTGCCCGTGCACATGACCCCTGGCTGGCAGGTGGGGTTCGGAAGCTGGGCCACTGAGCCCTGGAAGCCTCTTTATTGTGGGCTCATCATCCCTGGCTCCGTCCTGGGGAAAAAGCTAGCTAGGGGGCCTGAACACCCCAGGGAGTGGCCCCTGAAAGCGATACCCTTCCACCTCCCTCACACACAAGCCCGTTCACACCAATTCCAGGTTCCCCCCGAAACAGTTCCCCAAGGGTTGCCAACAGCACCACATCAGGGCTCCTGCTGGCCACATCACACCACTGGCTTACTCAAAGCCCGTGACCAACTAAAATGAGCAGCTCCTTCCCATGTGGACAGGTGTCAAAGCACCCCTGGCCCACCTGTAAACAATAGATGCTGGAAACTTAATTGCCTTTTGTTTGTTTGTTTTTAAGACAGAGGGGCGAGGGAGAAAGAGAGGGGAGAAACATGGATGTGTGAGAGACCTCGATCAGCTGCCTCTCACATGCCCCCAACTGGAGACATGGCCCACTACCCAAGCATGTGCCTGGACTGGGAATCAAACCGGTGATCTTTCAGTTTGCAGGACAATGCCCAACCATCTGAGCCACCCTGTCAGGAAGAAATTTAATTGTCTCAACAGACTTCCCACAGTGAAGTCCACCAGCTGGTAGGGCTGCAGCCAACAGACTTCTGAGCCCAAGTCTGCTTTTCCCTGAGAAAAACCTCAGCCCAGCCAACTCCCCAACCCATGGGCCAGTCCGGTTTCATTTCTTCCTTCAAATATTTACAGAGAGCGTCTCTGAGCCTTGTCACCTGGCAGACAAAAGGGCGACTAAGACTCAGGGAGCTCGGGAGCAGGAGGAAGCAGCAGCTGACAGGTGAGTGGGCAGTCACACTCAGCCAGTCCGAAGTGAGTACCGTGACTAACAGCAGAGATGATACCTGAGCTCACCTGAGGGCGAGCGGTCTGTCCCTGCTGCAGGGAGGCGGGAATGCCCCACTCCCCCTCGAGTGCGAAGGCAGGGCCGGGCAGGGCATGCTGGAGTGACTGGGAGGAGGGGACGGAGCCAGAGCCCTGCGTCCAGCCTGGGTGGGTGGGTGCGCGGGTGCAGTGGGAAGGAGGGAAGGCCAGCCGGGCTCCAGACTTTAGCTCTCAGCACTGAGAAGCTAGCATCAAGTCAAAGGACAGGCAGGGAGGTGGCAACACTGTTATTAGCGTGTTTTTACGAAGAGCACTCAAAGTGCCAGGAAGCAACAGAGAGGAAAAGGGCAAAGGTCACTGGCTGAGGCCACTGAAAACAATGAGCTGGATAGGTGATCAAGGGAGCCACCTTCTTACCTCAAGGACAGCAGCTGGCAGCTGCCTGGGAGTCTGTCTGGAGGGACAGTCCCTCTGTCCAGCTGCACGGTGCCATGGAGTGCTCCCACAGCTGCCCACACGACACTCGTGCACACAGAACCTCTGGCCACACAGCTACCATGGGGCCAGGTATTTTTAGCCCTTCCAGACAGCACGGTTCAGAACTAAGGGACTTACCCAGTGGCTCACCACTCGTAAAGGACGGGTCAGCATTTACACTGAAGTTTCTGACTGCGTCATGCTCCCAACCTCTCTCCCACACACAGCCCGAGGCCTGCCTGAGCTTTCCGCGCAGCAGCAGAAGTGAGACCAGGCCCACTCTTACCCAATGGGAAAAGCAAGAAAACCGCAAATTGTTGGGGCTGCAAAGGCCTCATATCACCCAGTGGCCCTGGGAACGTGTTATAAATAGCCCTACCCAGCCAGAGTCTTCCAGGATAAGACCTGCAGATCCGATCCCAATGTTTCAGGAGCCTGCCCTTCCCTGGGGGGGCCTACTGAGGAGCCCCTGTCAGACCCCACCACTCCTCCAGAAGCTGATGGGGGTGGGGCGGGGTGTGACCTGAGTGAGGCCACACCAAGCTGCCTGGGGGCCTGCTGTGGTCAGCAGGGGGGCTCTGGACGCAGAGCAGTCCGTAGGACGAGAAACAGAGCAATCTGTCACTCGACCTGCACACGTCTCGAGGGCCACCGGAGACCCAGGTGTGTGTGGCGTGAGACGGGCAAGAGCTCATGCTGAACTGCAGGTCTCTGGACTTCAGGCTGACTGGAACCTGAGTTCCCAAGTCACTCTCTGGGCTGCCCAGTGCCGCGCGCCACCCTCATGTTGGGCCTTCGAGGAGAAAGAGCTCATCCAACCCACAGGGAGACCCTGGGATGCCAGCTGGGCAGAGGCTCTGATGCCCACTGTCCAAACGGGGAAGCTGGCTCAGAACGAGTGTTCTGTGGACTTGGTTCCGGCATCCCCCACCCAGCCCGAGTCCATCACAAAGGCCAATTGCTGAAGTAAGCCAAGGAGCTCACCGGGCCTGGGGTCCATCCACCTTCCTGTCCTTCCCTCCCAACACAGGCACCCAAGCTGGAAAATTATGTGAAGTCTGTTCCCAGGCCAGCCAGAGTTCCACAACCATTGCTCCTGGGGGCCTAGAAGCTGTGCCAGCCTCGGGCAGCGGCCTCTCAGAGTGCCACAGTTTGAGGAGGTGTCCAGGTAAGACACTTGTCTCCTCTCCAGTGTGCTCCACAGAGGCGGGACCCGAGTTAAAGCCGAACTCACGCTCCAAGGCAGCACGGGCACACTGATATGTGAGGGAGATACCGCCTAAGCAAGGTCTTTTGACCCTCGCCGACCGGTACTTCCTTTGGAAACACAGTCTTGTTTTCTCTTTCTGGCCACGTGCCGGTCGGAAAGGTTGAGAAAGTGCCCTCCCGGCCCGCAGAGGGCGTTACATGGGAGCCCACGTGATGGCCGTGAGTCCTCCTCGGAGGTGTCAGCCACGTGGGCAGTGAGGACAGCGGAGTCTGATGCTCCCCCTGCGCCCTCGGTGTGAGGCCCACGACATTCCACTGCTCAGCTGATGCCCACTTCCCCACCCACCACCAAAAAGGTCACGGAACACCCCTCACAGATGCCACTTCTCTTCCCTCGGTTCACTCACAGCTGCCACCAGTGTCACCCAGAGGAAGTCCCAGTCCTTGCCCTTGAGCTGCCCTCGGTTTAGAACGTCAGGCCCTACAGGCATGCAGAGAACGTGAGTCCAAATCAGAAAAGGCTAGCCACAGGGTGTGGGGGTGCCCTGGGGGTGGGGGGTCCTCTGACAGTCCTCCCACATTCAGACCACCTCCACCCCAGCCTGCTCTGCTCCTGCCCCTCCTCCTGTTCCATTCCTCCGAACACCTATCACCCACCAGTTCCTCTACTCAGCCCCTCGCAAGTATTTTCTCAGCACCTGGGGCACAGAGCACTGAGAAAACGGGGACAGGACCCCTAGACCAACCAGTGAGATAAAGCGGGACAGTGCATTCCCACTGGGTTCCGAAGCTCCCTCCTCTGTGCAGCCGACTGTGTAGAAGGGAGGCCTGTGCCCACTGCAGCCCTTCCCCAGGGCGCCCCTCCACAGTGCACAGCAGTACACTCTATCACAGCAGGTGGGGCGCAGGAAGGGCCGGCAAGCTCGCCCCTGGCCCCGAGGGCCCAGCCTTCACTCCCACTCCCTAAGACTCCTGCGCCTAGGCTGCAAAGTTCTGCTCCCACGGATGCCTTCCTCTCCCAGGTACCAAATAGGTGCTTTCTTTAGGATTCAAATTACCCTGCAAGAACTCCAGTGGCACTGTGCCCTGAATACGGGGAGGGGGGGGGCCTGCCCTTGAAAGGACAAATGTTTTCTGCTCCAGCCACACATTTTCTCTAGACAGAGCAGCTCTTCAGAGCTCTGAATCAAAACAGCCCTGGAGTGTGGCGATTACTCCCCACAGGGCGTCGTTACCACAGCAACTGTACTCCTCTTGGGATTCTTTCAAGAGTGCAAGCTGTAGCTTCCCTCCACAGCAACATGGAGAGGATGGGCAACTGGGAGCTGGGAGCTGGGATTGAGGGAAGGGCCCCTGAAGGAAGGAGGGCCAGGACGGGAAACTCTGCCATGGGGTGAAGCACAGAAAGAGCCTAATGAATCTCAGATGCACAAAAACAACAGACAGATAAACCTTTTACTAAAAATGTTATATGGTCCCTTGCTGGTGTGTCTCAGTGGATTGAGTGCCAGCCTGTGAACCAAAGGGTCACCAGTTTGATTCCCAGTCAGGGCGCATGCTGGGTTGCGGGCCAGGTCCCCAGAGGGGGGGCACACTAAACATTGATGTTTCCCTCTCTTTCTCCCTCTGTTTTCCTCTCTAAAAATAAACAACACCTTTAAAAAAATAAAAATTAAAAAAAAAGTAAATAAAAATGTTGTATGCCTGGGGTGTGCCTACCCACCACGACCCGCCCAGTGAGGAACTTGTGATCAGGTCACCCTGAGAGGCTGTTTTTTGCACAATCCCTTTGTCATCCACAACACCCCCCCCCCCTGCCACACACACACACTTCCCTGAAACGGCCAGACCGAGCTCACTACCACCTGCCCTGCCCAAACCCATGCAGTCCTCGCCCGGCTTCTCCCAGCATCACTGCCCGCCCCCGCCCCGACTTTCCTGAGAGTCCTCCTCAAAGCCTGCGAGGCTGCAAGGCGAGTCTCCGGGCAGGGAGCACACCTCTACCTCGGCTCTGTACCCTGGGACCTCATCTAGGCCCAGGGCTCCGAATCTTGCCCCCAAGCACTCTCTGAGTCCAGATGCCCCCGAGCTGGCCTCTCTCCACACAGAGGTCTAACCGTCACCTCTGACTTACACAACCAAAAATGGGCCGGGACTTCCCCTTCCAAACCGCTCTGCCCTGCACATCTCCTCTCAGAAACAGGCGCCACCCCCCAGCCCACCCATCAGGACAGGACGCCCGGGAGCCCTGCGAGTGCTGCTGCCCCTCCCCTCGCAGTCAGGACAGGGCTCCCCATGCCCCTAACGGGGTGAGGCCCAGCCTCAGTGGGGCGGCCTCCCAGGCCCTCTCTACCCTCAATACACCCTGCCCCCACCCTTCCCTGCTCTAACCCTGCCCCCCGGGGGTTCTCTCTGCCCCTCGAACAAGCCAAGTCTCTGCGCAGCATGGAGTGCTCTGCCCTGGATCTTGGCATCCCCTCTGCCACCCCCTACTCCCCTCCCTGCCCCCACCTCCCACAGAGAGATCTTGCCACGGCAGCTGCACCACCCCCCCAACACCCACAGACTCCCACCCCAGCCCCCCCCAAGTTCCTGCTGTTACCTTCCCTGTGTACACGCACGCTGTCCAGCCACCCCTCCTGTGGAAGCCCCCAGAGGCAGGGAGGCAGCCTTGTTCACCCAGGCGCCCAACAAAGGTTCGCGTGGCAGCCGGCTGCAGAGCCCCCTCAGTGGGGATGGGCGACCAGCGCTCCAGGGAAAGGAGTGCTCTGCTTCCAGTGACAGACGTCAGGAGACCGACCAGAGACTTCCAGAGAAATGAATCATCCTGGGCACTTTAAAAATGCAAGGATTTCTAGGTTCTACACCAAGATCTACACCCGAGATAGAAGGTCTGAGGTGGGGGCCAGAGTAGAGATTGCAAATTGTGTCCCCAGGAGACCCAGAGGCGCAGGGAGGTCTAAGACGCTGCCTGACCAAACATCTGCGTTTCAAGGTGAACGAGTCAAGGCCCCAGAGGGACGACTCCAAGCAAAGTCCCCACACTGGCTGGTCAGCAGGTATCTGGGCCGGGGCTCCAAGGTCTCAGGGTCTGAGCAGGGCTGGGGACGAGACAGTCAGTCTTCGGAAGGAACAGGGACCACACACCCCATCGTGGCTGTGGCTGTGCAAATCCACTTTCTCGGTAATCTAGTACTTCACACGAAGAGGGCATTCCACCTTCAAAGACTCAGGACTATGCTGAGTAAAGCCAGGGGGCCAGGAGGATGTCCTCTTTGCTTCCGATGGAAACAGCTCCATCCACTGTCACCCAGCAGAGTGGGCCGAGGGACCACTCAGACCTCCACACTCATGTAAGGCCGGTGTGCATGACCTTGAGCTACATGCCCCACAGCCATCTCTTCCTGTTCTCCCAGCTCCTGATGAGGTCGCAAGCTCTGTTTTGATTTTTCAGATAAGAAGAGGGAGGCTCAAAGTTTTAGATCCGCCCCGAGCCCCACAGATGTGCTGAACAGCGTCAAGATGTAGGCCGCACCTGCACGGCCCCAACGCCCACACGCCACACGGTGCCACGCGGCTCCCACCAGGCAACCTGCCGGTAGTTTCTATCTGGGAGGGAAGGACGCCGAGCCTTCCTGGGGCCTGCCTGTTCTCAAGCACCTGGGGTGAGGGGCAGAGAGGGACCGAGGGCCGGGGTTTTAGAGGCCATCTAGGGCTGGCAACAGCCGTAAGTCAAGTGTGGCTGTCTAAAGGTGAATTAATTAAGATGGAATGAAATTAAAGTTACAATCATTAAAATGCCACATTAGCCACACTCAAAGGGCTCGAGGGCTACGTGGCTCATGGCCACGGTACCTAGACAGCGTGGACAGACTCAGAACACCGCCACCAGCGCCTCAAGCTCTCCTGAACAGTGCTGCTCTCCAGGGCCAGGTGAGAAACAGGAACTGCTCCCTGGCCGGGCGGCCCGGTTGGTCAGAGCATCGTCCAGATACCCAGGCAGGGCACATACAAGTATCAACCAATGAATGCATAAATAGGTACAACAACAAATGGATGTTTCTCTCTCAAAAAAAAATTCAATAAAAAAAGAGAAGAATTTACGTTAAAAGAAAAAACAGGAACTGCTACTGAACCTACAGGCGGACAGCCAGACCTTGGTCCGGAGGTTACACCCAGCCCCTGAGGGGCTGGCCTTCTGGCCAACCAGGCTGCCTCTGTCTCAGGGCAGAAAGAGACAGCACAATTCAGGCCAAATGCTCAGGAAACCCAACAGCCAAGGGCAAGTGTTTGTGCCAAGTTCATTACCTTTCAGAGTCTCCATTTGGCTGCTGAGGAAGAGGTCAGAGGAGAGTGAAGTGGCCTCACACTGCCCTAGTGGTCAGCACCATAGAGAGACGCCAGAGAATCTACTCGGCCTTGAACTGTTCACCTCCTCGCCCAGCTTAGAACTGGATGAACACCAAGAGGTGAGGTTCAAGTACAGTGTGGAAAAGTGTGCCTGGGCTGGCCGCCCTCCCAGCCGGAAGCCCAGGTTCCTGCAGCACTTGGCCACTGACGCATCCAGCAGCACTTTCAGACCTCACCCCTGCCCAATCACTGCCAAGTGCTTGCTGTCAGACCCTCTGGAGCCTCCCCTGCTGTCCGTCCTCAGGGCCCATGAATGTTCCCACCTCTGACCTGCTCCCCTGGGACCCTCCTTTCCAGCTACCTCAATACCCCTTTCTGGTCCCACCCTCTACAGCCCAGCTGAAGTTCCACTGTCACCCCATTTAGCTTCCCCAGCATGAAGCCTGCTGTTCCCAGAAAATGAACCCCAGCGGCACCGCCTAATATCGTATGTAGTCGGCGGCTGGCCGACCCACAGAACACTGCTTTGGGTGGCCACTCCCATGCCGAGCCCCCTGCTGGAATCCAGGAGCATCATTCTGCTTCATGACCTTGGGCACCTCAGCACCTCTGCCCCCCATTCTTTCACTCCTCCTAAATCAGTCTTGTCAGGGGGGCTAAAAGAAAGCACTTTGGAAAACTACTTAACTTTCTGACTACAACCAAGTTGGTTTTTTTTTAACTGAATATATGGAGTTTATGACCCTAATTTTGTCTCCATCTGTCACAACCTCAGGATTGACTCCTCCATAATATCACTAAGTTACGAGTTTATATTCTGCTGGCAGGGAGAGGAAGGTAACAGCCTAAGGGAAATCAACCCCATGCCCGAATCCCACCAGTAAGCCCACCAAACACCAGGGGCAGCATTAGTCACGAGAGCCATCACTAGGTGAGTGGATAAACACAATGTGGTATATACATATAATGAAATATTATTCAGCCTTAAACACAAGGAAAGGTGTTCTGTTACATGCTGGAATATGGATGAACCTCGAAAACTTATGCTAAGTGAAACAAGCTAGTCACAAAAGGACAAATATCGTATGTGTCCCTCTACGTGACATACTCAGAATAGGCCAAGTCAGAGACAGAAAGTAGATTAGAGGTTTGAAGAGGCTGAGGTAAGAGAGGAATGGGCAGTTACCACTGAATCGGTGCTGAGTTTCTGTCTGGGGTGATAAAGTTTTGGAAATAGGGGTGATGACTGTGTAACACTGTGAATATACTTAATGCCACTGAGAAACGGTTAAATGGCAAGTTTTATGTTGCACATATTTTACTATAATTAAAATAAATACAAAAGGAATTGTGCCCTGGCCAGGTGGCTCAGTTAATTGGAGCGTCGCCCCCGTACATCAAAAGGTTGCAGGTTCGATTCCCAGTCAGAGCTCATACCTAGGTTGCAGGTTTAGTCCCTGGTTGGGGCGCATGCGGGAGGCAGCCAATCGATGTTTCTCTGTCATATCAATGTTTATTTTTCTCTCTCTCTCTACAATCAATAAACATATCTCTAAGTGAGGATTTAAAGAAAAAAAAAGCAATTGTGGCAAATAAAGCTACCCCTCTCTTTGCCGGGGGGAAAGAGGACCAGAGCCTGGACCCAGGGGGACTGAGGCACACACACAGGGGCCGCCTGGACTTGGGGCCTCTACTCTTTTACCACTACTGGTTTTTTTCTTTTTACCACTGTTGTTTTTTTGAAGAAGTAATTTACAAAACCGAAAGGGTATCAGAAAGTGTAAAGCGAAATTTCTCAGGCCACGTCCACCCGGCATCCGGGCAACCAGTCCCAGTCAGTGCAGAAAGAGGGCTGCCGCCTGCTCTCATGGTCCCTTCCGACCCCACCACGCACCTGGGACACCTCGCAGCTCTGTGACCTGGGGCACACCACTTTCACCGGTCTCGGTGCTCTCACCTATACATTAACCCCCCTTCTTCCTCTTATCATTAACCAAGTTAAATCTGAAACCACTGTTGTCTCTAATAAAGAAAAGTGAACTGTGCAAGCCACAGAGAAAACTCCCAGCTCCGATGACCCATTATGAACCAAGCCAAACACTTTATTGCCTGCTACTAATCCACCACTGACACCGCAGCCTGGTAACTAAAGAGTCAACAACATATTCAAACTTCCTTTCCTCAGAAGGAAGGGGACTAGATGCGGGGGGGGGGGGGGGGGATTTAGGAGCTCCTGGAGAGAAAAGGCATGCCAGGTAAGGAAAAAGCTTCCGACGGAGTCAAGGATATGGCTTCACATTAATTCTTGTGTCTTAAAAAGAATGGAAGGAAACTCCAAAGGCCAGTAACCTCTCACTTCTAAGAGAAGAGAAGCCATGTGATTTCCGAACGCACATTTTTCAGAAATGAGTTCTCAGCCAAGAGCTTTCTGAAGCCAGAGCCGTGAGGGTTAAACCCAATTCGAGTAGCGCCAGTATGCCAACAATGACAACAAAGAAATGGAAAAACTCCTAGAAATGCACGATGTACTGAAGCTGATTCATAAAAGGAACAAAAAATTTTTAATAGACCTATAATTAATAAGGCCACTAAATAAGTTATCAAAAACTTACCAACAAAAAAAAGCCTGGAGCTAAATGGCTTCACTGGTGAGTTCTACCAAACATTTAAAGAGTGAACAATCCTTCTCAAGTGCTTCAAAAACAGTGGCGAGGGAACACTTCCTAACTCATTTTGTGAGGTCAGCCTTACCCTGATTCCAAAGATGCTACGAGAAAACTACAGACCTGTAACCCTCCTGAACACGGGCGCAAAATCCTCAGCACAACACCCGCAAACTGAATTCAGCAGATTAAAAGGTTTACACACCACGACCAAGTGCAATTTATTCCTGGAATGCAAGGATGGTTCAACATACAACAATCGATCAATGTAATACAATAACCGAAAGAGAGGTGAAAACCACGTGTCCATCTCAATTGATGAAGAAAAGTATTTGACAAAACTCAACTCCCTTTCATAAGAAAAATATCCAATGAACCAGAAATAGAAGGAAACTTCCCCAGCATGATAAAAACCGTATGTGAAAAACCCACATTGAACATCCCACTCAAAAGCATTTCCCTAAGGGCAGAAACAGCAGGGTGCCTGCTTTCACCACCTCGACTAAGCACATTACTGAAACTTTTGCCCAGAGCAATTGGGCAAGAAAAAGAAACAAAAGGCATCTAAATTGGAATAGAAGTAAAATTATTCTGTTCTCGGATGACATGTTTTTATATGCAGAAAAATCAGAAAGTCCACAAAAACTGTCAGAACTAATAAACGAATTCAGCAAAGTTCCAAGATACAAAATCAACAGAAAAAATAAATCAGTTGCATTTCTTCACACTAACAATGAACAATCTGAAAAGGAAATTAAGAAAACAATCCCATTTACAATAGCACCAAAAAGATTAAAATACTTGGGAATAAATTTAACCAAGGAGGCTAAAGACTTCTACAATGAAAACTAGAGAACACCATCGAAAGAAATAGAAGACTCAAGTAAATGACAAGATATCCCATGATCATGGATTGGGAGACTTAAATATTGTGAGGATAGCAAGTAATACCCAAATGAGCTACAAATTCAATGCAATGCCAATCAAAAGTTCAATGGTGTTTTCTGAACAAACAGAAAATCCATCCTAAAATTCGTATGGAATCTCAAGGAATAACTAGCCAAAACAATCTTGAAAGAAAACTAAGTTGGAGGACTAACACTTCTGATTTCAAAACTTACTACAAAACTACCGTAACCGAAACAATGTGGTACCAGCATAAGGGAAGACATACAGACCAATGGAATAGAACAGAAAGCCTTAAGAAAACCCTCACATACAGGGTCTGGCACAAATAACAGCCCTTTTTTATTAGAAAATCCTAAGCATGTAACTCTGTAACATAACAATATCACACTCGAGCACACCATATGACATTTCGGGTGAAATGTTCAAATTAAAACTACACATTATTATACCCATATTATCACACTCAAGCAGGTGTTACTTCTGCCAGACCCTATATATGGTCAAATGATTTTCAACAAGGGTGTCAAAACCTGCTGAATAAGAAAAGGACAGTCTTTTCAACAATTGATACTGGTAAAGCTAGATATTCATATGTAAAAGAATGTATTACACCCTTACATTATACCATATATAAAAGTTAACTCAGAATGGATCAAAGAACTAAACATAAGAGCTAAAATTATAAAACTCTTAGAAGAAAATATAGGAGAATGCTTCACAATCTTGGATTTGACAATAATTCATTAGGTATAACACCAAAAGTGGGATCAACAAAATAAAAAGATAGATAAATTGGACTTGCCCAAAATTAAAAACTTTGTCCATCAAAGCACATTACCAGGAAAGTGAAAAGACAATCTTGGGAATGGGAGAAAATACTGGCGAATCACATATTTGATAAGGAGTTAATACAGAATATATTAAGAACTCCTACAATTCAACAACAAAAACCCAATTGAAAAATGGGCAAAGGACCTGAAAAGACATTTCTCCAAAGATACACAAATGGCCATAGCTGCGTGAGAAGGTGCTCAACATCACTAACCACTGTGGGAATGTGAATCAAAACCACAATGTGATAGCATTTCACACCAACATTTGACTATGGTTGATTATGGATGGCTACAATCAACAAAACAGAAAACAACAAGTGTTGACAAAGATGTGGAAAAACTGGAATGTAAAATGATGAGACCCTAAGGTTGTGGATGCCATCTTGTCCTTTGTACTGACCTCAAACCCAGTCCCAATAATCTGGGCCCTAAACCCAAGCCAATCATACAGGTTGACTAGCGCCACTGCTGAAAGGCTGAAGGTTGAGCTTCCTGAGGCCAGGTGTTTTGTGGGTATAATTGTCTGACAGTGCTAATGAGTTGCCAACGAAAGCAGATGCCAATCTGGCAAGCTTTCACTATCACTTCCCCCTCTTCACTTTCCCAAAGAACCTCAGCCAGCCATGCAGAAAGTAAACAGGGTCCAGCCTGACCAGCCGGATTTTTCAAAATTTGGCAAGTGGAGTCCCTGTTTCTCCTCATTCCTCTCAGATCTAGATATTTAATGTCCCTTGTATTTTGTAGAGTTGAGAACAGAGATTTTGTCCATTCAACAGGAGCAGAAACAACAACCTCCACCCCTTGATAGCCTCTAGGGCCCTCTCATACAGATTATACTGTTAGATCTCAAAATAACCCAGTGAGGATGATTGTGTAGGAGTTGTTATCCTCTACGCCAGACATGAAGAAACCGCGGCTCATGGAGATGAAGCAATTTGTCCCAAGTCCCACAGCCCCAAATGAAAGGGCCAGGGTTTGCACAGAAGTAGTGAACTTCATTTTGAATTACTTCGGCAAGATCAACAGAGTAGAAATGGAATCAGACCATTCTGGTGTCAAACAAGAGCTAAAATGCTTTCAAGAATAGCAATTTATAAACTTAGGAGGTCCATCCCAGGTAAGTCGGCAGGGGAAAAAACTAAGCGCCCTCCTCTTTCCCGGAGGTCCACCCTGACCTAAAAATGAATCTTTCATTTTGGATTCTTGTACTCAATCAAGAATGGACCTTTCATCTTGGATTCCTGCTGGCCGCCCAGAGGTGGGCCTGCCAGACTCAAGGAATCTCACCAGGGTTCCAAGTGGAAGGCAGGCTGGGTTACGGGGAAACGGAAGATTCAGCGCGTTCAGACGCGAACCAATTCTGCCTAAACCAAACAGCGTCTAAAACGGTAAGTGGCTCTACAGACCCACGAGGAAAACGTACAGAAAGAATCAAACGGTCACTAGCGCCTAACCACTGCCCTGCTAGCCACACGCACAAAAGTCCACCGCCCGCTAGCACCAGACTCGGTGGGCGGGCGCCGACTCCTCGCGCATGCTCCAGCCGCGCGCGCATGCGCCTCCTTGGCAGTTGCCTTTTCCTAGTAGTCCCTAGCTCCCTCCTCGTTGTTGATCCCAACGCAGGCCACCCCAGCCACGGCTTTCACTCCGCATTACTCACCTTGCGCCCGGTTTTCTCTCGCAGGGCCTTCAGCCGTTCTTTCCGCCGCAACGCCTCTTCCTCTAACCGGCCGACAGCGGCCGCAGGAGCAGCCATCTTGCCCGCCAACCCCCTCCTCTTCGCTTGTATTCCACTACGCAGGCCCAATGAATATATGACTCTCACAGCCAATCCAGAGACGAAAAATGAGAGAGCAGGAAGTCTTGGGAGCCAATCAATGCTGAGTTGCTATAGGATGGCCCGCCCCCTTCCTCCCCTACAACTCGTTTAGCGGGTAGGAGGCGGGCAAAGCTGTAAGGCTTGATGCGTCCAACGCCAATCAGTGAGAAAGCAGCAAGTGGAATAGACCTAAGTGAAGGAGGATAGAGCGCGTCGATCGCTCTGGTTTTGCCTAAGCGCTGACCACAGCTCGCTCCATGCCCGCCACTTGGAATGCGCTGACCCAACCTTTGTCCACTTGTTCTGATTCTTCAAGGCTCGAATGCCTTCAAGAGAAACCTTTCTGACTTGCCACTCCGACCCCAGCCAAATAAGAAGTCGATCTCTCCCATCGTGTCCACCTATCAGTGGCTCCTTGGATGTCCATGGGTCCCAAGGCCCTTCTGTGTCCACTCTCAGCTCGGACAAAGCCTGCGCAGTGCAGGGCTTGCCTGGATGGCCATTTCCCTTCGGGGTCATGGGTGATCCCCTACCACCTCCAACATCCCTGAAGTGGCAAAATACCCAGGGTTAGCCTACCTAACCTGTAGAAGAGCATTCCCCAATCTGGGCCCAGTGGGCCCCAAGGAACCTCTGGAGCTTAGTTCCTGAGAATGAAGCCGCAAGTTGGTTTGGCCTCAACTGCACCAGACGGCCACCAGGTGCACTGCTCCCCAGCCGGAGCTGCCAGGGTCTTCTTTCCTGCATTAGTCAGCATTCCCTGACAACCGAGAGACCCCCCTTGGCTCAAGTCAAGATATGGTGACAGCACCTTGGGGTCTCCACAGCCCCATCTCCTCCCACCCGAGGACACAAAGACCCCTTTGTCACACACCTTCAACTTGCTCCCCCCAAACGACCTTCTTGACCTTTATAACCTGGGCCTTTTGGTACCCTATCCCTATCCGGTGGGTGCTCGGCTAGGGCCTGGTATGAAGGCAGCGGGCACTTAGGAAATGTCAGCTCAGTGGTAGGATGGATGGGGCGGGAGAAAAGGCCAGAATGGAGGGGCTGCCTAAAAAGCCAGGACAGAGCGGGATGGGGATGGGGGCAGAGTCTGTCTTTCCAGCGTCTATGGGGCTCCAGACTGGTCAAGTCCTACAACCTCTCTGAGTCTCACAAACTTTTCCCCATCCCCAACAAAGGGCCTGACCCCTGCCCAACACCAGGGGGCTCCCTCACCTCCCAGGCGGGCTGGAAAGGTGGATCCAGTGAAAGAAGCCTAGGATGCATGGTGGCAGTGGCCCAGCGAAGAGTTAGTCTGGCTTCTGTCCCTGGCTGCCCGGGTAGTCCTAATTTGGCCCATCTGGGAATCGATTTCTCCTTCTGTAGAACAAAGGCATGGGGCACCCTCTTGCCTTTAACGTCTTAAGGTTAAAGAAAAAAAATGTGAAGTAAGTGCTGAACCCTGGAGTGGAAGGTGCTCTCACTAGAGCAACTAGGAAAACTTCCTGGAGGGGAGCACCGCCGACAATCGGCTAAATCTCCCAGGGATCTGCCCGACAGATGGAGGGCACACCAGAGGTTATTTCAGGCTTGTTCTGCTGCTCTTTGATCCCCATCCTGCTCCACAAACAGTAGATGCAAAAAGTGCCACTTCGGTCTTATAAAGCGCTTAGAACAGCACCTGCCACGTGGTAAGCTCTACAAGTGGTCGTCATGGTTATGTTATCACTACTTGTTGAAGGGCCCTGGACACTGCCCACCGTCCGCCGCTCCTTTCCCTCATCCCGCGAGCCTTTCCCTTGCACGAACGGTGGCAATAGCAGCCGGGAGGGCTGCATCCCAGGCGTATCTGGGCCCAGGGCAAGTCTGGAATCTCTGACCCCGACAAACGTCAGGGCTCAGATTGGCCCTTTCCAAGGCACTGGTAAGGGGCGGACTGCGGAGGGCGGGGCTAAGGGGCGCCCTTCAGGGCCTCAGGCACCTCCTTCCGCCCAGCTCCCCGCCCTTTGCACGGTCCCAGGAGGGGCGGGGCGGCAGTGGCGGCTGCTAAGTGCAGGAAGCCGGGCGGCGGTCTGAGGGAGGAGGGGCGTGCAGATCTGGGTGGCTCAATGCGGCGGGGGCTAGTACTACTTACCCCAGTAGTACCGCGCCGCTCCGCCCCGGAGTGACGCCCTCCGCCCATGGGCCTGGCCGAGGGCAACCGGCGGGCGGCGCGGAGGAGGCGGCGGCGGCAGGTGGCGCGCAGCAGGGCCGGAGCCGGGCCGGGCCATGGCCGCCTCCGAGCGGCTCTACGAGTTGTGGCTGCTGTACTACACTCAGGTGAGGCTGCCCCGCCCCGCGCCCGCGGTGTCCCCAGCTCCGCGCGTCCCGCACCGGCTGCACCTGCGCCCCGCGCCGCCGGGGCCGCGTAGATTCGCGCGCGCTGGGCGTGCTCGGGCTCCGCACACAAGCGTGCGCCCCGGGCCCTCCGGTGCCACTGGCACTTACACCTGGGGTACTACTATCCTCGCGGGCGCGCAGTTAATAAGAACCCCTTGGATGCGGACCGCGCAGCGTCAGTCTTGCGGGAGGAGAAGGGCTTGGACCAAGACTGCCCGGCACTTTCCCTTTTTACAAATTGGGAAACTGAGTTCCGGAAAGAAAATCAAAGATTGGCGCGGTCGCGAAGAGCTGAGAGCCCTAGTTTGCAGTTGGTCTCGCCCCTCCTGTGGGTGTGGCCCCGTTGGGTGGTCAGGGCCCTAGAGTCCGAGTGAGCTAGGGGTATGCAGTGGAGGCGTCCCTACGGCAAGTCGACTCGAATCAACTCTGACACCACCCCTTCCCCAGAGAACCGGCAGTGATGAGCTCCTGCCTGACCCCAAGCGGCCCCGGGTCCAGGTCCAAGAAAAGATTTGCCTTAGATGCAGAGCGTGGCGGTAGCGGGGCGAGCTAGGAGGAATGTCGGTAAAGGTTGGAGGGAGGCCGTTTCCTCCTGAGCACCCCCCCCTCGCCGTCCTGTCTCAGAGGCTACCTCAGGTGGCCTCAGAAGGTGAAGACAGTGACTGACCCGGATGTCTGTCAGAGCTGAGAACCTGGTGTCTCCCAAACTCTGTGTCTCATGCACATGGGACCCCACTTCTGCATCCACAGCATGGAGGAATCCCTGTGTAATGTCCCCTCCCCTTCACCCAGCACCAGCCTCCCTCCCTGCACCTGCTTGGCATCGTGCTCCTGGCTCAGGTGCACCTTGGGCACAATGGACTATTGTATGCCCCCGATCTTGTCTGGGGGGGGAGGAGTTCATGCTCAGATCAGCAGGCCCTCTGTGAAGAGGCTGTCCAACTGTCTCCCAGGACTACAGGCCATGTCTGGGGCCCCAGGGAGCTGGAATCCAGGTCATAAGGGCCACAGCTTCTTGAGTCCACTCAGGTGGCCAGAGGTCCAGGCCCTGGCAGGAGGCACTGCGTGGAGTAGAGTCCTTCTGTGGTGTGACCTCAGGCAAGCTCTTTACTGCGAGCTTCCCTGTCTGTAAGTTTGGCACAACCCCGACCTCAGGAGTGGCCTATGCTCTGCAGACAGGTAGCCAGTGTGGCTGGTCCGGGCCGCAGAAGGCTCCCGCATCCCGGGCCCCATCGGGTTCCCTCACCCCAGACTCTGTCTCCATCTCCAAGGGTTGGTCTTTGTAAAGGAGGGAAAGACCCAGAAGGAAACCTGCCCCTGGCCCTCATGCCTCTGATCACCCCTGTGGCCATGGGCAGGTTCACAGTCCTCAGTTTCTTCACCTGTGACCAGGTGATGAGTCTGAGGGATGTTAATGATGGATCATCAGGCTGGGTGTCATGCTGCTGGGGGAGGGTGCATCCCGCTACCCCTTCTAGATGACCTCTGCAAATGGGCTGCCCCACTATTGCCTCAGGAGGTATTTAGCCCTTATCTGTGCTGATTCTCCACCCCCCAGCTCCTCACCTCAGGGGGCAGGTATGGGGCGCCCGCTGGCTGGTTGCAGTTTTGGATGCCTGGACAGGCAGGGGGCAGCCTGGGGCCTGGCAAACAAAGCCAGGATGTGAGTGTGAACTGGAAGCCAGGCGGGGCCGCTCCGCCTGGGGGGAGGAAGCTCAGCTCAGCCTTCCTGCCCACTCGGCGCTGCTCCTGCTCCCGGAACACTGTCCCCACCCCTCCGTGCCAGCTCCCAGGGAGTGCTCGCTGTGCTGCTTGGGGCCCTGCTCAGGACCAAGTGTGTGTGTACTTGGGGGGAGGGGGGAGCTAAGGTAAAGGGCTGAACTGATAAAGGGTATTAAGAGACCCCTGAGTTGGCCAGCCACTCAGCCAGAAGGCTCCCACAGCACCTGTGCCCCTCCCTTCAGCAGCGAGAGCTGACATCAGCTGGCAAACCTGTTTCCCCAGTTGTGGGTCTTGGCCCGCCCTAGGGAGTAACCCCCTTTCTGCCCTTCCATTCCCCTCACAGATCCCAGATTTAGGCCCCCCCCCACTCCCTACCCCTGTGGGCCCTGCTCAGCTGGGGGCTCCCAGAGGAGGAAGGGCCTGTGCGTGGCTCCTGAAGGAGGGGAGAGTGCCACATCATTCAGTCTGAGTCCCTTGGGGCCCTCATGGGGAAACCAAGGCAGGGTCATACCAAGGTCATTAGACAAGTTTGGGGCAGAGCCCAGCAGAGCCCCTGCCCAGCCTCTGCCCTGTGCCCCTTTGCCCAGGAAAGGTCTAGACCTGTGGGCAGGAAGCCTCAGGTGGGTCTCTACAGGTTGTTTTCTCCACGTGGAACCTCCCCTCCCCTTCCCCAAACCAAGCCGGGCCTCATCCCAGGGTGTTCCCCTTTTAACCCCTGTTGTGTCACTACTTCGCAGCTCCCCAGCACCTCACATTTGTAGGGGCTTCCTGGGTTCAGCTGAACAGCTGGACAGAGGAGAGAGCCACAGCAGTGGCCAACCAAGGAAGCCATGCCAGAGGGGACAGGAACAGCGGGAGCAAGAACAGGACAGTGGAGTGAGGGGGGCCCCTGTGGACAGGTGGGGACATATCCGGAGGACTCAACCCACCAGGGCCTCTCCAGGGAACGCATGGGAAAGGGGTAAGAGGGTAAGGGGGCTGGGGATGGCACCCCACAGGCTGGCTTAGGGCAGCATGGAAAGATTATGCAAAATAACATACAAATGAGTGGCCCCTTTTCCACTGGAGCAGCAGTGTCCCTCAAAACGCCCCCAGTGAGGGCACCAGTGCTGAGGAGCACTCCAGATCAATCGCAAAGGTCAGAACAGGGCAGACATTTGGGCTCCAGGTCGGGGGTCCAGGCTCAACCTCCAGTTTTGTCATTGAGGACTCAGGGTCCCAGGGAGACCGGGTTAGAGCTAGAGTTGACCTTGCTCTGCCCACCCCTCCCTGGTTCCTCACCCCTGACTGATGACCTCATGGAAACCCAGTCAGGTCCTCTGCTCCCTTGGGGACCTTAGCTGGGTCATATGCCTTCCTGTGCCCCAGTCCACCCTCTTATAATGGGGAAAAGGAAGGTGGAGTACCTCGGCTCCTCCGCGCCCCGCCAGGGCAGCCAGGGTTTCCCCCTCCCTGCCCTCATTACCCAGGCAACTGAAGGGGGTGGGGCTGAAGAGTTACAGAGGGAAGCAGAGCTCAGGGTTGGGAGAGTTCAATCCCTGGTGTTGTTATGGCAACTGGGGAGCTGATGTGGAATTGTGGGGTCCCCATGGTAACAAGGTCTCTTACTCTGGGGACCCTCGAAGGAAATTCCTGGTTTCCAGAGTGATGGGTCAAGGGTATTATGGAGACCAGGAGGTCTACCCCTCCCAAGACTCCTTCCCCAAGTAAGGGGCAGAAACTGGCCCGGCCACCTGGGCACTTGGACCACTGTCCTCAGGTGTCCTTGCCCTGGCAAAGTCTCCATCTTCCTGCTTCATCCCTTGGTCTGAAGTGCTCCAAGTCTGACTTCCACTCCTGGTGTAGTTGGAAGCCACCTTCAACTTCTCATTGCCATCCGCACCCCGCCCCCATGCTGCGGAGTGGGGAGACCCCCGGGCCTGAAACAGGTCATCCTGATCAGACCCCACCCTGTCCCGGATCTGCCTGCCTCTTCCAGGAGTGGAGATGCACGCTTCCACTCGGGCAGCTCTGATCTCTCCCTGCCCAGCTCCCAGCTTTCTGCTGGGGCCCACCGAGAGACTCCCATTCCACGTGCCTGGGGCAGCACACTGGGGATTGGCCCCTCATCTGTCACTCACGGAGATGGGTGGGGAGATGCTGAGGGTTGTCCTGGTATGCCAGAGGCTTGGGAAGGCAGAGCCCCTGGGTTTGGGGGTGAGCTCCCACTGGCCTGACCACGTGCTGGTGGGTATAGTGGGAGGGTCTTGACCAGTTAAGCAAACGGATGCGTTTTAAAGAGGCAGCTGCAGGGCAAAGAGAAACATAGTGTGAGGTAACAAGCTAGCAAGTGTGAGAACCAGGTCTGGACTCCAGAACCCGTGCTCCCAACCACATTCAGTTGGGCGACCCCAGCCTCCGAAGCACCAGACAGGGGTGGGTCTGGGGAAAGGTGCTCGTTGTGACGGGGAGCGTTTAGGCAGAGGAAACCTGGAGAGCAAAGCATGTTCAGACCCCTGGGGTGGGACAGTGAGTGATATCCTTGGGCTGGGGCATCTGGTTGGGCATGAGCACCCAAGCTGGCGATACAGAGGGCCCCACCCATGTGGGCGTCAGTGGCGGGCAGGGGGTTCTGTGGACTTGCCCTAAAGCTCATGGTAGGGTGGGAGGCTAGCTGACGGGGCAGCGGTGGTAACTGAGGAGTACTGGAGATACACTCCATGCCAGGCGCTAGTTCAGCAGTTTCTGTGTACTGCCCCTTGTAACCTCCCCCAGTGAGGTGGTTGGCGGGGCGGGGGTGAAGGATTTGAGGCAAGGTCTGAACGCTGAGGTAAGACACCAAGCAAGCCAGGGCTGACGTCAGGTTTGGGGTAGAGCAAGCAGGTCTAGGAAGACCACGGCACCAGGCAGCTCAGTGGTCTCTGTCCCCCTGGCAGACAGCCCCAGCCACCCACCCATGCCACAGACAGGGGCCTGCCCCCAGCCCAGGTCAGGGAGGTCCGGGTGCATTCGATGCCAGGCACTGTCACAGCAGAGGTCAGAACCTGGGCCCAGATAGGCCTGCCCTCACTCCAGGCCCCATCTCCTGCCAGTAAAACTAGCCTCAGGTCCTCAAGCCCCCCCGCAGAGCAGTGTAACCCTGCCCCTTTGCACTCTAGGCACCACCCCTGGTGCTGGGGTAGGTCCCTCACAGCTTCTCTTGCTGGGCCCTGGGTGCCCCAGGGCCCCCCCACATCCCTGCGGTCTGCCGGGAGGAAGCGGCCCTCCTCCCCCATCGTGACTCTGCGCTTCCTGCCCTGGCTGGGGCGGGAGGGGACGTTTCCCGTTCACACCCAATTTTCCCTGGCGGCACCCAGACTCGGGCTCAGCCTCTGCCCCTTTTGCCCATGGAACCAGCTCTGGGGCCTGGGGTCCAGGTAACCAGCCAGGGTGGGTGGAGCTTCCTGGGGTGTGATAGGACATCCTTCCTGTGCATTCGGGGGATGTGCCTATGCACGGGTCTGCCTGTCTGACAGTGCGTATGCACCCTGGGGTCTACAGTCCAGGAAGGTGTCCTGACGTGGTGGCTGCTGAGCTGGGAGAAGGAGGCAGGCAAGAGCCCAGCCCAAGGCTTTGGGTCAGGGATGGCTGGTGGGTGGAAGACCTTCAGTCCCAGCACCAGTGTGTATGCACTTAAGCCCCTCCCCTGCCTATGTCAGGCCTGCCTACGTCCCCAAAGATTAGGGAGGGGGAAACAAGAGACTGGAAAGCAGGTGGGGGGGCCTGGGAGAGTGGTCAATATGTACAGCAATCTTCCGATGCTGACCTTCTGACTTCCTGTCCTCCCCCCCCCACCGTACCTGTCACTCCTTTCTCCACCCCCACCGCTCTGCCTCCATTCCCTGTCTATCCTGTGTCCACCTCCACCCACTCTCCACTTCTGTCTGTATCCCCTTGTTCCCCACATTTACTGCACCCCTTCCATCCCCACCCCTGTTCCCCCAAACCTGCAGAAGGACCTGGGTTACCTGCAGCAGTGGCTGAAGGCCTTTGTAGGCGCCTTCGAGAAGAGCATCTCACTCTCGTCTCTGGAGCCACGCAGGTGAGGCCGGTGCTGGCTGCATGGAGGGAGGAGAAGCCAAGGGGTCCTCAGCGCCCCAGTGACCTCTTTCCCCACAGGCCAGAGGAGGCAGGTGCAGAGGTGCCGCTGCTGCCGCTGGATGCGCTGCAGGTGCTGGCGGAGCAGCTGGACGAGGGGGACCTGGAGCAAACCCTGCTGCTGCTCAAGCTCTTCATTGTCCTCTGCAGGTGGGTCCCTGTTGTCGTCTCCGAGGTGGGGAGAGCATGGAGCTGTGGGCCAGAGGGGGCACCTGCATATTTCTGTGACTTGTCTCATCCTTCGCTTCCCAGGAACCCAGACAATGTGGAGGCAGGCTGGGGCCGGGTGCTGGTGCCCCGCGTGCTGGCCTTATTGACCCGGTTGGTGGCCAAGGTGAGGTGGGCTGTATCTGGAGGGGCGGCAGGTAGTAGTCAGTGCCCAGCTAACCCCCTTCCACTTCTCCCCACGCTCCCCCCCCAGCTGAAAGGATCCCCGCCACCGCAGGAAGGCCAGGGCCCCAAGCTGGAGGAGGTAGCCCTGCATGCCCTCCTCCTCAGCGAGGGCCTCTTCGACCCCTACCAGACCTGGCGGCGCCAGCACAGCGGGTGAGAGCCGGCCCTCCCTCCAGCAGAGAGGACCCTGAGGGGGCTGGGGAGAGGATGGCGGATGGGGGTGGCTGCTCAGGCAAAGGTGTGGAGGTGGGAGGGGGCTGTGTGCCGGCTGGTGAGGGGAAGGTGACTGATGAAGGGTGAAGTGCCTGGCTTCACCCTGCCCCTGACCACCGCATCGCCACCCCCAGGGAGGTCATCAGTGCCAAGGAGAAGAGCAAATACAAGTTCCCTCCCGCTGCTTTGCCCGCTGAATTCAGAGGCTTCTTTCGAGGTCAGGCCCCGCCCCTTCCCCACTTGACCCCGCCCCCAAGCCGGAACCCCTTCCTGCAGTTGCCCATCCCTTACAAAGGCCCGACCGGCTTAGTGGGCTTAGTGGTGGCTGCACCCAGGGCTGGGAGAACCCTGCCAGTTTGGGAGGCTTCAGGGGCAGAGGAGAGAAAGGGCATTAAAATGAGGAATTTCTGGGCTGTAGCGAAGGCCTGGCATCAGGTGGGGACGTCCGTTTCCCTCCCCTCTTCCCTCGAATCTCCTGGGTCCACCCCAACCGCCTGCATCCCTCTCTGATCTGGACCATCTTAAAACTCCCAGTGCAATCCCTTTGTGCCTGTAGCCTCCACATAGTCTCCTCCCCTCCTCACTAGTGTCGCCACTTCCTACTCCCTCATTCCTGGAGGAGCTGACCTCCAGGATGTCTCTGGCCCCCTGTTCTTCCTGGGCACCCTCTCTTCTGTCAGTGGAAGGAGACTGGCCAGGACCTTAGGTGGGCTCAGGGCTGGGTGCTGCCTTGCTAGGGGAAGCTGGGCTGGGGAAGGCGGTGGCCTGTTGGGACAGAAAGTGTTTCGTTGTCTCTGGATGTCTCATGGAGCTGCTGGCCTGGCCCTGGAATGGGGCACCAGCTCTAGGAGGGGAGGCATCCTGGGAAGTTCCCAGCCTCCATTCTCCCACTAGCTGAGTGCTGTTCCCAGGACAAACTGGAGTTTGTTCCCTCTGCTGTAGACGGTAGTGACCCGACACCCTCCAGATCAAACCCTGCCCATCCCCCCAGCGTTCCTTTCCAGCCCTACTTGCTCGCTGCACCCTGGCCATGGTCCCGTCCTCTCATCCCTAGAATGCAACGAGGTGACCCGCCACCAGGCCTTGGCCACTGTGTCCTCTCCCTTTACAGGGCAGCTGTGCTCCCAGGCCTTACCTCTAAAGCCCTGTCCCCCATTAGGCCTCCCAGCCCATCCCCCCTGAATCAGGCCAGCCCTGCTTTTGCCCCTCCCTGCCACACACACCACCCATGTGACCTAGGAAGGTCCTTTCTTCTCTCTGGGTTTCAGTCTGGCCTGGCATCCTCTCCATCCCACATACAACTCTGTGAAAACCCCTAGAACTCCCCGGAAGGGGCATGGGTGGGGGTTGGGGGCAAATGTATGCTAGGCACAAGCAGGGTCCCCAGAGCAGGTCACTGGGGGAGGCTCCAACTGCCACAGGGCAGGGGGACCAGGAGATTTGCATCTGAGAAACTAAAACCTGGTTTCCATGGGGAGGCAGAGTGGGGGTGGGATGTGCTCACCCCTGGGTCTCCACTTCGGGGCTTGGCGATCTAGGGAGCTAGCCAGGTTCTTGGGGAGAGGCCGTGTTCCTTTTAAGCTCCCCAAAGAAGGGCTGTGCCCCCCTCAGGCCTCCTAGTGTAGGGCCATGACGTTTTAGGTCTCCTCCCTCGGGTCGGGCCTCCCTGTCTCCACCCCAAGGCTCCCACCTCTCGTGTAGACCCCTGGTGGATCCACAGCCGTGCGAGCTTGGTGACATTGTCCTGTCCCGCCCATCCCACCCTACCTAGAGAGCCTGCAGGATGCAGATCGCTTGCCTCCCACGCTGCTGCTGCGTCTCATCCACCTCTTCGGCGCCATCCTCGCAGGAGGCACGGTAGGCTGGGAGGAGCCTGTGGGCCAGAGGGCGGCCAACTCGGGGTCTCTGCTGGGTGCGCCCCTTGCCCACTGCCCATCTCTGTCCACACCTGCAGGAGAATGGGCAGGTGGCCGTGAGCACCAGCTCTGTGCAGGGCCTGCTGGATGTGGTGCAGGGCTGGGGCCATGGGCCGGCCCCAGACTCCCGCCTAGTGTCGCTGGCGCTGGAGGCGCTGGTGGGTGCAGTACACGTCCTGCACGCCAGCCGCACACCCCACCGAGCACCGGAGCTTCGCACGCTGCTGGAGGGCTACTTCCGAGTCCTTAATGCTGATTGGCCGGCTGGGCCGAGCCCAGGCCCTGAAGAGGCCCTTGTCACCCTCCGAGTCAGCATGCTCGGTGAGTGTGGACTCCCAGATTCTTGGGGAGGTGGTCCTGAGAGGTGAAGGCCCAAGTGACGATGGGAAGGTTGGACTGGGCAGTACAGGGAGGAAGGTTTAAGGCTGACAATAGGTACTGCTGGGAGGGGATTGGGCAGGACTGACCCTCAACCCCTCCACAGACGCCATCCCCATGATGCTGGCCTGCGAGGACAGGCCAGTGCTCCAGGCCACCTTCCTCAGCAACAATTGCTTTGAACATCTCATTCGCCTCATCCAGAACAGCAAGGTGGGCGGGGCTCGGGGTGTGGGTGGAAGGCCTGGAAACCGGAGGCTGGGGGGCCACGTGGGGGTGCCAAGGTGCTGAGTAAACGTGGGCTGCCCCAGGTTGGGGGAGCGTGGCTGGCGGGATGGCGTGCAGTGTGGTGGGAGGGCCTGGGGCTGAGGACCGCTCTGAACCCCACAGGGAGGGGCTGCTGTGAGAGAGAGATGCTGCCCTGGCCCCTTGTCTTTCCTTTCCCCAGCCCCAGCTCCAGCTCCAGGAGCAGCAGGATGGTTCAGCGGTTTGCATGCAGTGCTTCCCACTGCCTGCCTAACTGCCTGGCTCTGTCCCTCTGAGAGGGCATGGGTAGCTCAGCTTCCTCCCCTTCTCCAGGGCCTGGAGGGGCACTCAGCCTGGGGCTCAGGGAGCATCCTTCCCTTCTGGGGCAAGTCCAGACAGCCATCCCAGAACCCGCTCTAATGCTGTCCCTCCCTCATCTTCCTCCTCTCTCCTCTGCCTCAACCCTGTACCCTCCCCCTTCCCCACA